>NC_142029.1:51863096-52172808 GCF_982192425.1 Myodes glareolus | reverse complement strand
AGAAAAAAATCAAAATGTTACTAACAATGAATGGATAAAAACAATGTGGTACATACCACATACATGCACAGTGGAATGTTATTCTGCTTTAAAATGTTTAGACATTTGTGATGATATGAATGAATTTGGAAGAGATTTCCAGTACAGAGAGACAATCACTTAATGTGTTACTTGTTAAATCCATATGTTAGGTTAGTATACTGTTAAGTAGATCAGAAATTCATCAGGTCTGGGCTTTGGCAGCTTGGATGCCCTTCGGCCAGCCACAAGTGGTGATGGCATAAGATAAGAGCAGCAGCATGTGACTGACTCTGGAGTGACAGACCACACACAAACTATGTTTATCACACACTTAGGTCTGTGAAGATTATAGCTCTTGTGTTGGACTAGAATTTCAGAACTCTTGATTTTTTAAAAATTACTTTATTCTTGATAATTTTGTATCCTTTGAAATATGGTCATATCCAGGCCCTTTTTTTCTCTTTCAACTTCCTCTACATCTTTCTGTATTAATTCATCATTCTGTTGCTGTGATAAAACACTGATCAAAACCAACTTGCCAAAAAAGGTTTTATCTTTGCTTATAGGTTATAGTCCACCATGGAAGGAATGTTGCTTACTGGCTTACTTTCCCTGACTTGCTCCTCCCAGCTTGCTTAACTAGAGCTCATGACTTCCCACCTACATTGTGAAACCTCTTACAAACATCAGAAAATGATTCACAGATATGCTCCAGGACAATCTGATGGAGACAATTTCTTTGTGAAGATTCCTTCTTCCCAGATGACTCTATGTTGTGACTGATTGAGCAGTATATATCTAATTGATGGGGAATCTCCTTCAGTCAATGGCCTTTGGGATTCCTCAGTAGCTAGTGTAATAGCTCATAGGCCTTATCTATCTGAGCTGAAGGCTTGGCAGCCATCTTCAGTTCTTCTCTCTTATTTATTTGACTTTCTAATGTCTTCTACCTCTGTTAGCCTCCCAAATCTCTGTACTCTCTGCTTCCACTACTCCCCTCACTCTTATTCTGGTTGCTCAAAGTGTTCATCTGTCAAGCAGCTGGCTGTTTTACCAGTCTTGACACTCAGTCTGTTCAATTGCTCAGTCATCATTGCCTCTCTGCTGTCATTGCTACTTATTTCTTTGTGCTATGGGTTCAGCCTGCACTACCAATATCCGCCAAGAAAATAGTACCTTTTATAGGAGTTAATAATGCAATCCAGGGTAAATAGTACAGGAGAGCATCTCCCAAGTGACACACTGAGTGAACAGCCTCATAAGATTACCAGAAGAGAGGGAACTGGACCAATCACAGAATCCTCACTCATACACAAATGTATGGATTTGCATCTATAAAGCATTGCCATACCAGTGACTTTAGCCCTCTGCTATGCAGTCAGGAGAAATGTTTCTTTTTTGTTGTAGGTGGAAAAGATTACAGGGATCATCTAGAGTTCACCCAGGCATTTAATAGCAAATATTCGGATACTAACCACTTAAAAAAGCCCTGGCTAAAGATATGCCTTCAGGAAACAAAGCAATGGGGTGTGAACATTGTATGGTTTTTCTGTGGTGTGTCCAACCTTGCCAGTGCTGCTAAACAGTAGTTTTCTGACTCTTTGACTACCAGTCCTTTTTCTCAAGGCAGCAACTGCAGCAAAGGAGAATGCACCAGCTGCTAATTGGAGAGGCAAATTGTTCCATCCACCAATACTCTTGCTTACTTGCAAGAAAATGAATACAGAATGAGTATTCACAATGAGAATTTAAGAAACACCTACTAACAATAAGTTGTTCCCACAGATTTTAACTGTATTTTTACAATGCTTAACACCTGCACAGTGCTCCAGGAAAAGATGAATCTTCCCTCTCCATTTCAAAAGAATATACAACTAAAGTTATGTAGTCAGAATAAATCTAGAGATATAACAGGAACAAGACTTAGTAGGTGTTGTATAATGAAATTTGCTAAGGGGATGCTTAAAATAACTTCACTACATGCAAAAAGAAGCTTATTATGGAAGAAAGTGGATATTTGATTTACTTACTTGTAAAATATTTGATGATATTCATCGAAACAAGATACTATATTTCTTAAATATATAAGATGGGAAGGTGAGCAGAAATGTGTCAAGACTAGTGACTCCTATGTTTCTGCTCTAAATATGCCTTGATCCCTTATGCATCCATCTCTTGTTAGGGTCACCTTTAAGGCCTCTTCCATTCTTAGCAATATGTTAGGCATTGTTAATCTTCATTCATTCATTTTAGTTGCAAATATAATGAATAATTCCTCAGTAATTAAAAGTTTTAGTGTCTTGAACCTTTTGTGCTTCTGTGAAAACTCTTCCTCTGGACTTCTCTATGAAGCTGAATTGTGTTCAGATTTATATGCACCCGAAGTTCAGTTACTGTTTTACCTTTCTCTCTAATAAAGCTCCACTTTCCTTTGTTTCTGTCAAAAGCACTCCTGACTAAATTATCTCCATGTAGCCAAATCGAACTGTCAATAGGGAATTCTTCTTATTTAATCTGTTGGCAACATTTGATACAAGTGATTATTATTTAGCTCTTGAAACGTTTTCAAGGCCTGAATACTAGGACGGTATAATTGCAACATTCTGTGAATCCTGGGGAAGATTCTGGATGTTTTCTTGAAATCTTTTCATAATATTTACCTGTACAATTATGTGAATTACAGGTTTGGGACCTGTCATTCCTTAGATCCAATGTTATTCTATGAATGTTGCCTATATTCTAATGAGTCAAAATTTTATCTCCAGGTCTGATTACTTTGTTAAATTTTAGATTATAATATATGTCTGTTCTTATGAAAGATTCCCTGGAGCCTGGGAAGATGGTTCTATTGGCAAAGTGCTTGCTATACAAGTGTGGTGACCTGAACCTATATAAAGTCACTTGTGCCAACATACATTTATAAATCCAGGACTTACACAGTGAAATGGACAGGAGAGATACGGGGATCATTGAAACCTCTTTGTTAGCTATACTGGGATAAAAAAACAGTAAACAAAAGAGACCATGCTAGCAATGAGGTGAAAGGTAAGGACCAACATACATATCAACTAACAACTATATATATACCATGGAAAGTATGCATCTGCTCACACATATATATGAGAGAGAGAGAGAGAGAGAGAGAGAGAGAGAGAGAGAGAGAGAGAGAGAGAGAAACAGACAGACAGAAACAGAGAGACAGACAGAGAGGAGAGAGAGGCCGTTGAAAGTTTATCAAGTATATGAAATCTGACATTTACAATAAGAAATTCAATATTTTCTCTAAACTACCTCATCTCATAGTCTTCCATATCTTAGATATTGAGACTATAATTAGAGAGTAATTCATAACTCATATTATTATCTTACATCCATATCTAACCTGTCAATTAATCCACTCAGATGCTTCCATAATTTGGCCATTGTTATAAAACCTTCATGATTGGTGCTAAACCACTGCATAGAAACTACCTTCTTCATTAGCATTTGTGTCACATTGTGTTTGATAAAGTGCATTAGATAGTATATAAATATTATAAAAAATTATTGTGAAATAATTATAGAAATGTAAACCTACTTACTTATTATGAAGTCAGTAGAAGTATGAACATTCATAAATAAATTGAATGTTCAAAATCACATTAATTATCAAATTAAAGCCCTGTATTGAATCTTTAAGATTAGCTAATTATTTTAAAACATTATTAAATTGGAAATTTATTCAAATAATAACCCTATCCTAGAAGAGTATACAAACCCATTTTATTATTAATTTATGAAAAAATGGGAGGCGTGTATATAGTTCTGCATGAGTTATAATTCAAAGCAGAGCAAGCCCTGCTAACTATTGAAGTTCTGATTAAATTCCCACTTTTCTACACCTGCTCTTTTTGTCATCCATGGCTTCTGATGCCACCTCCATCTGTACCGTCATTTTAGCTTTCTTCATAAAGTTCAAGGCCAACATGTCAAATTCTGTTTTGAAGTTCTTTAGACTCATTCTTCTCCAGTCAGCCTGTAGAATCTTGGTTTTCAAGATTTTATTCCTAGCTCTTGTTAGCACACAGGTTCATACGAAGAACAACTTCCTGGCTATTTAGGTTTTTTGTTGTGTCTCTATCACAGAACAATGATTACCCTTAACAGAAAGGACTGATGAAAATGTTCTTGTAGACCATGGGCTATGATTCAGAGCTAAATAAGTAGCAAAGCAGATGCCATGGAACTCTGGATCCAAGTAATAAAATGTACAAATTCATAATAGTCACATTTTCTTGGATCCACGTACTTGGATCCATTTCCCACTGAGACAGGATTCCTTATATTTTGTGAGCAAGCCTGCTTGCATATAATGTATGATATTTCCTAGATAGCATCCACTCAATTTATAGCTTTTCAAGATTCTCAATTTACAATAACCATTAAGGAAACATTAAAACAGAAGGTCTTAGAGACTATTAAGAATAAATATTGGCTTGTTGACTTATTTTCCAAAATTTCCACAAATACAGCTTAATTGCATTTGTAAATTTTAATTATATTACTTCAAATATCTCATTTCAAATAGAATTCTCATGTCACTTTTATCTTTTTATTACCAGATATTAATAGTACAAAATAAAAATCACTATCACATTTCCATACATGCATATAGTTTATTTTCTTCATATTCCTAATCTTTGAAACTTTTCTATTCCCTTTCTTATTTCACATTTCCAATCGTCCTCACATCTCTGAATTCCATAAGCGAAAAACAAACAGGGCCTTATACATTTGTCATACTCATTTAGTATTATAATCTTCAGTTTTATGTCATATAACATATTTTTTTCTTTTTATTGATAAATAATCACAAAAACAAATAAAATATTTCAGATAACCTGAATATTTATTGAATGGATTACTTGCTCTTTTATTTAGTTTTCAATCCCTCACTGAATCAATAACTGAATAATTTTCACCCATACTGAAATTTGTCAGTTTACTCTATTAATTATAACTTTTATTAATAAAATGTTACTAATTTGACAATCACTACTTGTAAATTATCACTATTATTTCTTGAGATATTGAAGTAATGTTTTAAATGTGAATTGGCTGCATATTGAAATGTTTCCCTATTTTTTACCTAATGATTTCAAAGTTTATAACTTATATTAATAATAAACCCTTCATTAATTTCCATTTCTTTTTTATACTTGATGACAGAATGTAATGAAATATTGGTTGTTCAGATGCAGATATCCAGGTTTTATAACAGCAGTTCTTGAAAAGGTGAAAAGGCCTTCTTCTCCCTGCTCCACTTCTCTCTCTCTCTCTCTCTCTCTCTCTCTCACACACACACACACACACACACACACACACACACACACACACACTCACACACACGGGACGGGGACGACAGACAGACAGACAGAGCTGAGCCAGGTGGTTCTCTTTGAGTTCAAGGCAAACCTAGTCTACAAAGTGAGCTCCAGGATAGCTTAGGGTTGCTACACAGTGAAACCATGAAAACAAACACACAGATTAGGTGATGGGTCAAAAAAGTATTCTGAAGATTTCTATTTCATCTCATCCTTTTTCTGCTTGTATGGTTATTGATAATCTGGCTTTGACAACAGTCTGAAAATGAATTGTGAAACCTCAGACATTGCATTTTTCTCAGTAATGCTTTTATTGATTATTTTATATGAATCTTGTGATTCTTAAAATTTTATTGGAAGAATGCATAGCTATTGTGATAAGTACTATGATGCATCAAGAGATTAGCTTTTTGAATATTACCATTTAAACAATATTAATTATATCGTTCCACAAGCATGGCAGTCCTTGTAAGATTCTAAAGTCCTCCACAAATTCACTCAGGCATTTGTAGTCTTTGGAAGTCATTATTATGTATTTTTATGTTAAGTATTATTTTTATTTGTTTGTTTGGTTGGTGGGTTTTTTGTTTGTTTGTGCTTCAAAACAAGGTTTCTCTATGTAAAAGCCCTAGCTGTCCCGGAACTAGTCTGTGTAGAGCAGGCTGACCTCTAACTCACAGAGATCTACCTACTTCTGCCTACAGAGTGCTAAAATTAACAGTGTGCGCCTCCACTGCCCAAATTTAAGTAGAAACTGTTGTTGTGACTGTGTGTTCATGATCTGTGTTGGGGAGTGCATGCTACTGTAAGTATGCAGATCAGATGACAAATTTGGGGTATCAACTTCCTCTTTTCCCCTTTCTATGGATTATTCTGAAGTTGCAGGGTAAGTGCTTTCACTGATAAGTCTTGTCAATGCCCCAGTGGTTGAGATCTTCACTTAAGTATGTAATTAGTTATTATTCTTTTTCTTTTGAAGCTATCATGAGGTATCTTTCTATGTTCTTTTCCAGCAAGTTTGCAAACAGCTTATGGGAAAGCTATGGAAATTTGTTAGTTGGCTTTGCATCCTGATATTTTACTGAAAGTGATAGTTGATCAAAAAGTTTTCAGCTGGAGTTGTGTAGATCCACTGAGTATAGGATAATATTACCTACACCTTATTCCTTTTCAGGTGGTGTCCATTTTATTTTTCTGTTGTGTTATCATTCTGTTGAGATTTTAGAAACTAGACTCCATACCACTGAAATGGTGGGACTGATCTAATGGGAGCTCACCAAGGCCAGCTGGAATGGGAGTGATGGAGCATGTGCTCAAACTGGACCCTCTGAATGTGGCTGTCAATGAGGGCTGACTCAGAAGCCGAGGACAGTGGCACTGGGTTTTGATTCTATTGCATGAACTGACTTTGTGGGAGCCTGGTCTGTTTGGATGCTCACCTTTACAGACCTGGATGGAACAGGGAGAACCTTGGACTTCCCACTGGGCAGGGAACCCTGACTGCTCTTAGGACTGAAGAGGGAGGGGGAGTTGTGGAGGAGGAGGGAAAAGAGAGAGGGAGAGGAGGTGGAAATTTTTAATAAATAAATAAATAGATAAAAATAAATCACTGACTAGAATGTCTAACTAAAAAAAAAAAGAATCAGGGTAGACAGGCGTCGTTTTTCGTCCTTTTCTCTTTTCTGAGGTATTCCCATTTGATATTCTCTTATCTATTAATTTTCCATGTGTAACATTTATTATGTATGAGGATGACCGTGTAATTTCTATTTCTGATTCTACTTATGTTATACATGTTTTATTTAGATTGTATCAACTCTGTCTTTGATGATATGTTGACCTATCATTGCTTTTGATGACATGTTGATCTATCACTGTTTATGATGGTATGTTGACCCATCATTGCTTTTGATGGCATATTAATCCATTATTGTTTTAATGGCATGTTGACCCATCGTTGTTTTGGACGGCATATTGACCCATTGTTGTTTTGGATGGCATGTTGACCCATCATTGTTTTTGATGGCATGCTGATCTATTGTTGTTTTTGATGGCATGTTGATCAATCATTGTTTTTGATGGCGTACTAACCTATCATATTTTTGATGGCATGTAGACACATCGGTGCTTTCGATGGCATGTTTATGTATCATTGTTTTTGATGACATATTGACTAATCATTGTTTTCCTAGTATGAATTCTACTTGATCATGGTGTATATATTTTAATGTATTTTGAAACTCATTTAAAAATATTTTATTGAGAATTTTGGTGTCTATGTTCATCAAGGAAACTGTCTGTTTATTTACTTATTGTTGAGTCCATATCTAGTTTTTATGATTAGATCATTCTGACTTGGTTGAATGACTTTATAATTGTTTGCTTTCTTTTTCTTTATGAAGTGTTTGGAGCAGCATTTATATTACTGCCTATTTAAAATATGGTAGAAATCACCAAGAAATCTGCTAAGTCTTATAGTTTTATTATGGGGAGTATGATTGCTTAAATATCATTATTAATTATTGATCAGTTTAGGTTGTTTTGCAGTCTCTTGATTCAGTTTTCATAGATAATACATACCTTGCAACTTATCTATTTAAGATGTCTAACATACTTGGACATAATTACAATGTGGGGAATCACAATGACACAAACACAGAGGACAAAAGATTAAAAAGTATAAATAAAAGAAAAGACATTATCTCTCCCTTCTTCAAGGAGTTGGAGGATGGATCTCTATTGTTCTATCCCAAAGCCTGTCATTCTTCAGCTTTCTTTCTGTGGAGGGCATGAACACTTTGTTGATGATGCAATATTTAAACTGGTTAGAAAATTAAGCTGTTTGTACACTTATCCTTGGCCCTAGTTTGCCTTCAGGAAAACACTATTATGAACACTTCTGTACTTCATTCTTGTTAGTATTTTTTTCCATATTTAGACTCAGGAAAGTAGTAAATAGAGAAACTATTCACATGATGTCCTTGCCCACTGAGGCTAAGGACAACTTAGTTGGATATTCCATCACAGTTGAAGCATTTGGGGCATTGTTAGTGACTGTGGAGTCTTGCTATTTTTTTTAATTTATGAGATTCTAAATTAATTATAACATTTCCTTTCTCCATTTTCTCCCTACAAACCTTCCTATATAAACCTCCCTGCTTTTTTAAAAATTTATGTCCTCTCTTCCACTAATTGTTATTATATGCATGTACATAAATGTATATATATATATATATATGAATTTCTAAATATAACTTATTCAATCCAGATAATGCTTCATGAATGTATATTTTCAAGGAATCTCAATGATGACTCTAAGGATGCAGTAGTGGCACACAACTTGGTAGTAACAAGCAGTTTCCTAATTGGACGTCAGAGCTGCTCAAAAAAAAAGGAGACCATGGTCTGGTACTAGAAACTTAATTAACTACTCAGTGCTAGTGAAGTCATGGTATTGAAGGATAATCTATAATCACTAATTTACTAAACCAGCATAATCCCTAGCAACAATCTATAAACATTTGTCCTTATACCCTAAGGTGAAAGTGAAGGTAGTCTTCACCTCTAATGAAGAAAACATCCTTCATTATCAGACAGAGAACACTACAGAAAACCTTACACAATCAAAAGGCAGAGTTGTAGAGTCCAGTCCTAGAAAATATGTCTACAAAACCCTTTGGCACCTAATGTTCAAGGTACAAGTCAGAAGAAGGGGCAGAAAGATGAAAAGATTTAAGTGCTGCTGGATATGGAAAGTTTTAGCTATTAATAAAACATTTTATATTGCCTTTTATTGTAATGTTTGTGCAACTATGCCTGTTAAATCAATTAAATCCGGACCAAGTTAAAGCAAAATTCTTATATCCTTACTACATAGATGAGGACCATGCATTTGATGATGAATTTTAGAGAGAATCTGTTACATTGTCTTTCATGATTCTCTTCTCCTCATGCAGGATACTCTTCTAAATTGGTTTTACTTTGTAGAAACTGTAAAGGCTAGTATTTAAGCAGTATAAGAATATAATTCATATAAGTATTGTAGCTCTAACTAGTATCCAAACATATACTCAATTTAAGATAAGGAAATACATTTATCATAGCATGTTTTCATGCTAATTCTAGTTTATTTTTATTTTGGGAGAACTTGTTCTTCCAGTTATCTCCATAAGATGACAGAGCCTATTACCTTGACCTACTCTTGACATCACAGTTCCTCAGGGAAAATACTGGAAAACTTCAGAAGTCATTCTCAATATGATGTAACAATCATATGCCAAATACTGTTCTAAAATTAATACATGCAACTTGGAAATACATTTATAACTTTTAAAAATACTTTGATATTTACTAATGATTGTATTAGTAACATCAGATTGAAAATTACCTATTATTCAAGTTTAATTTTAATTTTCAGCTTCAATTCCAGTTTGGAATTAATGATTCCCACAGCCATTTAGGGGATAAACTATAGAATTATTTCATTGAATACAATACTACAGACAAATGATATAACTATTTAATACTTTTCCCTTAAACACTCCCTCGTCCCCCGGAAATGTAAGGGAATTTAAATTAATGTCTAGGTAGTAGCTTTGGGAGAAAAACAGTAGCATTCAAAAATTTTTGTGACAAATTTTTTTCCTTGATAAGTTATAACAACAAAAGATGTGTAAGCATGCAGAATGCTCCATTTATGAAGAACTGATTGTTGGCACAAATCTCTACTAGGTGAAGAAAGGTTCTGAAGGAATTGTAGCACTCTGGATACCTACAGATGCTAATCATTGCTTCTCTTGGGGGAACATCTATTCCTTTTGTGTGCTATTTTTCTTTTTCTTTAATACTTCAGTGAATGAAAGCAGAGTGAGAAAGGGGCCCTAACTTGAAGGAGTGCTTTCATCGCACAACGCAGCTGCACATAGCCTGAGCAGTGTGACAGACAGGACATATTAGAGCTGCACCTTCACTTTGATTTGAGTTCAGCAGCCAAGGAATACTTAACAAATCAAATCATATAAAATATGAAAAGGATTTTGATGCTGACAAGAGTTGCAAACCTCCTGAGGTCAGCCTAAGTGCAGCGGAGGATGATACAGTGCTGCAAATGATGCTCTGACGCTGCTGGGGGAGCTGGGAAACTGAACACTTGGGCAACCTAGTGCAGTCCCAGGTAAGCTGTGATCAGTGGCAAAAGAATTTGAATAGATTCACACTAAAATGAAGTATTCATGTGGTCAATGTCCTTTCTAAGCTATTACACTTTGAGCAGATCTTTAATCTTCCCTGTGCTGCTCTCTGTGTTCCCTATCTTTTTCACATCACTACTCCAGAGGCCTTATGCGTGATCCATCTGCTGTAGCTTTGGGTACTTGGATCCATCTGCTTCTTTTACCTGGAAATATATTCTGTTTCTCACATAAATCTAGAAGTTAATTACTTATTATATTCAATACTGTCAGGAATCCAGGTACCGTTTTTGATAATGACAAAAAAAAAGAGAGACCTGGTACAAGACAATGGTTGCAGAAATGAAATACCTATTAATGCAAATAGAAAGTAAAGTACCACACAAAGATTAAAATAATCTGCACAACTGGAAGAAAAATAATGTCCTCATATTCCAAGAAAGCCCAGGACCCCATGTCTAGAAACTGTGAATATTGTGAGAATAATGCTAATGGCAGAAGATAGGTGTGTACAGTCTAGCAATGTCTCTTTGTTGTTTTGCCAGCCTTTCATGGAACCTCCTTTGTTATTCTGTTTTATTGCACCTCCTTTTTTTCTAATTTTCAAAACAGTATATCTTTTAGATAGTTGTTACCAGGAAAAATAGCATAATACTTCTTATGTATTATGAATCAGGAATGAAATCACCCATCGAAGAACAACATCATCAACAAAATAACCTTAGTTTCTTCTTCATCTATTAATTTTAAATTCATCTTTCATAATCGACCCATCAATTGTCGATAATCATCACTTTAATAGTAATCTATGTAAATGCTGTAGTGGTATTTCATTTGTATTTTAATAAGTAAAGCTTGCTTGAAGATCAGGGAGTGAAACAGTCTCCTTGATCAGTCTTACAGACAAGGGAGTGGTGACAGATACTTATAATCCCAGTAGTCACAGTTGTTTGCCATAGAAATCAGGTAGTAATGTTGTATGTCTTTAATTCCAGCACTTGAGAGGAATGTAAGACAGGAGGAGACAGCTCTGAGACTCAGTCTCATTCTGAGGATTTCTGGAGGCACGATTGACATTTGGACTGAGGTAGAAGTTAAGAGCCAATAACTGACTGTAACATGAGGGGGCCTGCTTGTTCGGATTTCTGTCCTGCCTGGCCCGCCTCATGTTACAGAATGGTGCCCAACGTGGAGCCCGAACCCACGACCCTGGGATTAAGAGTCCCACGCTCTACCTACTGGTAAAGTTTGGGAAAGACTAGAGTAAATGCTACATAATGGCGCCCTCGTGGAAAACTGCATCCACAGAAAGCCTGAGAAAGCTTGGGAAAGACTAGAGTAAAGCATTTCAGTTTTCAGCTGAAGCAGGAAAAAGAAGCTGCGCTGTTCAGCTGAAGCAGGAAAAAGAAGCTGCGCTGTTTTAAAATGTCGGCTTTCTGGGCTGTCATGCCAGGAAAACTCTGACTCTTTCAAGCAGGCAGTCTGGACTATGAAAACACTGTTGCAGCTTGCTTCCTGGCAAGGATCTTGAAACGCCTTAAGAGCTTTTGACTGTTGTTTTCTCCATATTCCTTAGCAAATTAAAGACCCACATGGTCAGAAAGAGAGCGATATACAGTAAAGAGAGATTAAAAAAATAACCTTTAAATGGTTTAAAGTCCTTAGAAATAAAAAAAAAAGAAAGAAAGAGAGTAGTTGGGTGTGGTGGTACACACCTTTAATCCCAGCCCTGGGGAGGCAGAGACAGATGGATCTCTGGGAGTTCAAGGATAGCCTGGTCTACAGAGGGAGTTCCAGGACAAAGATATGCAGAGAACCTGTCTCAAAAAGCCAAAAGTTAAAAGTAAAAATAAAAGAAATAGAGGTTAAAATAAAGCCATGTAAAGATGGAAAATACACAGATAATCTTGATACTGTTTGCTATTATGTGCTCTTTGAATTGTTTGAATGCTGAGGAAGGAGAAACAGCTGCTAAAAGATATTTGCTTATAAATGCTGCAGAATTAATCCAAGATAGGTATTTTGAAAATACTTTGGCTTCAAAACTGAAGTCAAAAGGTATGTTACTTTGGAGAAGAGATTTTGCTTTTGTTTCCACAGAAAATGAGAGGCTATGGATTTATTCTGAGTTAAGAAAAATCATCTTTGATCAAGGGAGACCACCTGAAAAATCTCTGACAGGAACAGATGGCCCGATATCAGAATTCTTCATCCAGAACAGATTTAAGATGCTGCCTGAGATAATCAAGACTCACAGAATACTTCAGTCAGAACTTACTCATAACTCTAAATTTTCTTTAGGTCCCCATAAGATTATCAGCGCCCCCAACCAGCTGGAAGTAGCCTGGAATACTATGCCCCCATTCCCAAAAAATGGACTATGGATATTTTCTTTCTTTTTTTTTTTTAAAGAGGGGAAAGTGTTGCGGGAAAATTGTTGGTATTCTGTCAATCATGTTTTAAATAAACGCTGATTGGCCAGGCAGGAGGTGTAGGTGGGAAAACCAAACAGGAAGTGGAAATGATGCAAGGAGAGCAGGAGAATTCTGGGAAGGAAGAAGCTGATTCCTTCAACTCCTGCCCAGATCACCAAAGCAGCAGGACTGAAAAAGGTACTGAGCCACATGGCTAAAATAGATCAGAAAAATGGGTTAATCAAGATGTAAGAGTTAGTTAATAAGAAGCCTGACCTAAAGGGCCAATCAGCTTTATAACTTATAGAGATTTCTTTGTGTGATTTTTCTCTGGGACTAAATAGCTGGGGGGACTGGGCAGGGCAGAAAAACACAAACAAGCTGGACCCCTCATGTTACAACTGACTGTTTTGCTTCTCTGACCTTCAGGTTGAACCCCAATATCAGACTCTTGGTTTTTATTAATTGTGCCACAAAATATCATACAAAATAAGCAGAAATTCAAATAGGAGAAGTCACAGTACCAGTCAGAGTACCTAATAATGTTGACGAACAAATTTTCTTAAAATGGTAATTATCATAATTTCATGGATCTACATATTATAATAGAAGCTAGATGAATGAAACAAATGATTTCTTACTACAGTTGTAACTAGGAATACATTTATGTGTCACTATCAATGAAAATATAGCAAATTTGTTTGTAGTTTAACATATTGGAATCACATTTCATATAGTTATTCCCTTTACTCTAGAAATGACTCTAAAGATGAGAGAGATGTCTCAATGGGTAAAAGTCTTGATTAAACAAATATTGGATAAGAATTCAGATCCCAGCACCCATGTAAAAGTGACTGCTTATACAGTTGTAAGCCCCAGACTGGAGGTAAGAGGAAGGCAGACAGGAAGGTTGCTGAGGCTTTCTGGCTGATAACCTATGTGGAAAAAGCAGCTTTAGGTTCAGTAAGTCATGCTGCTTCAAAGGAATAAAGACATCTAAAGACTTTCCATGGCCCCTGTGTGCATGTACAAGCATGTGTGCCTACACACACACACACACACACACACACACACACACACACACACACACACACAAATACACAAATACATGATTGGACCCTCCTACAGTAATCGTAAATCCAGAGAACTTCCAGAGAAATATCCACTGGTCTTCTGATGAAGGCAGTTCTTTAATTGATGGTTCCTATTCTCAGGTGTCCTGAGTTTGTGTTTAGATTAAAAAAAAAATAGCTCCCCTTGCTTAGCTGTGCCCAGAAATTAAATGTACTCTTAGGGATGGAAACTCATAAGTACTTTAGCAAATAAGCCATCTTCTCAGGCCCCTACTTCGTAACTATTTGGAATTTTGTTATTTTTAAAGTTTAGGTGTATTTTCCTTGATCTCAATTTTCACTTAAGTCTCTAGCTTCTTATTTAGTTAGTTGCTCTTGGGGAATGCGTGTTTTATGCTGTTGCTGTGGTGGTAACACTGAAAAGCAGTACAACAAGCGAGGTAAGACTTTGCAGTCTCATGGAGCCTTCCCTAAATGAATCTGATCTTTAGAGAAGATAAAATAAAATTGTAAAACATATGGCTGGAACAATCACACCATCTTTCATTCAGCATTTAAGAATCACCGGCCTGGCACACAGAGACCTGAACAGAGGTTTTGTAGGAACAAAAAACAAACTTGCTTGCTTGATCTACAATTCAGCTCAGTCACAGAGGTAGCCAATGCAGTGACAATCACTGGAGTCTGGATGTTTTCTGCAAAGAAGAAAAAAAAATATGAGGCAGAGATTTCTGAGTTACTGAATCTGTTTTATCAAATGAGAGAAAAATGTTCAGGTTTGAAGCAAGATAAAAGGGGAAGTTTCGTGAAATAAGAAGGAAGGCAGTGAGGGCCGGGAGGTTCAGAATTGTAGGAATAAATTGTAGGTGTGTCTTGTTTAACTTGTTGGCCTCAGGTCTTTGTATTTAATGTAGAGCAATAAAATGAAAACATTTGTGAAAAAAAAAACATTTTCCCCTTTGTGTGAGAAAATCATTGATGATGGATCTTTCATTTGAAATAGAGGAGACACATATTAATAACTCATAAGCAGAATAGTAACCATAGTTCCAGTTATAAACTGAAAGTACATCACACCTAAACTTTGAAAGGGTTATCATCTAGGAAAAAGGCTTTCAATATGTAAAGTTTGAGAGGTGTACTGATGAAACCATCAATTCAGATGAAATGGAAATGAAGATGCTGGTTTGAAATGTGGGTTTAGAGCAAGCCATCCATGTCACAACATTTCATTTAATCTGCCTGTGATTCATCATCAACAAATGGAAAAAAAAACTTAAATAAAGTTAACTGATTAGCTTTTCATGTAAATACACAAATGTGGTATGAAATTATTATAGTTTGCTATAACCTCCTATGCTTATTTATATATATATAACATAGAAAAATAAATTTTAAAATATGAACCAATGTTATTTATATTGTTGATGTTTTCTTTTTAAGTCTAAATCTTGAAAAATGTGTCTGACATTTTTGCTGAGATATCATATTCAAGTTTGGAGAAGATCTTAGATAAGAGAATAATTATGTGATTTAATCATAAGGAATATGCTTTCAATTTTTCTCTTAAGGAATTAGACTAAAATCATCACAAAAACATAACTGGAAATAGTAATTTAAAAACTAATTCTACCCGCGAGGGGTGCGTTCACCCACTGATATAAGGGGACTGATCTAATGATAGCTCACCAAGGCCAGCTGGACTGAGACTGAACGAGCATGCGAGCAAACTGGATTCTCTGAATGTGGCTAACAGGAGGCCTGTCTGAGAAGCCATTGATAATGGCACTGGGACTTGTTTCCTCTGCATATACTGGCTTTTTGAGATCCTAGTCGGTTTGGATGCTCACCTTCCCTAGACCTGGAGGGAGGGGGGAGGGACTTAAATTTCCCACAGGGCAGGAAACCCTGACTGCTCTTAGGACTGGAGAGGGAGAAGGAGAGGAAGTGGGGGGAGTGGAAGGGTATTGGGAGGAGGGGCAGAAGTGGAAATTTTTGTAAATTAATAAAAAAAATCCTAAATCTACGCATTTACTATTTAAAATTTTGTGAGGATAATGACTAGATTCAAAACACAGAAATCAGAAGATATAAAATAGCCTATGTTATGTGAAAAATATATTTAGTTTTCCTTTATGATTTTGTTTATGCTGAGCAGTGGTAGCGCATGCCTTTAATCGCAGCACTAGAGAAGTAGAGGCAGGCAGAGGAGTTCAAGGCCAGTCTGGTCTATAAGAGCTAGTTCCAGGGCAGGCTCCAAAGTTACAGAGAAACCCTGTCTTGGAAAACCACACACACACACACACACACACACACACACACACACACACACACACACACAAAAGGTTTTTTTTAGGGAATGTTGTGGGATATGGGACAGAGAAACCTGTACAGTGCAAACAAAATTATATAAAAGCATTTTTTAAAACATTTGGCATTCTTGAAGAAGAAATTATCTTTTGTCAATCATAAGAACAACTGGAAAAAGAGTTAATTTTATTGATATTTGTTACAGGTTGTGGTTTATCATGTCTAAGGTATAGAAGTAAAGATCACTTTTTTACTTTTTAGTCCAAATTTTATGAGTTGTTTGTTCACTGTTTTATACCACTCGTGAGACTTCACGGACATTTCTCATTTCAGATTTGCAGTTACTGTTTTTCATTAGTCTTCATTCCTTTATTTTCACTTTAAAAGAAAGCAATTAAAATTGTTCGTTTTGACGAATGATGAAAATCTTACCAATTAAATATGTTAATTACCAAAATGAAATGAAAGCTTTCTGAGTGAGTTCTAAACTGTAAATACAGGCATATCACTCAAGATAAGTTAGAAAATAGGTAAAATTCTAAAATTTGATATTTATTGTGTGTTTGCTTATTAAAAACCATTAAAAAGAGATGTCCTCAAATTTAAACAATGACTTCATTTGATATCTGGGGATTTTAATCTTCAGAGTGTGATTGCCAAAGTGAGCTACATTTTAAAAATTCTAAATAAATTATTACAGACTCTGGAGGGTAGATTCTATATTATCTCACCATTTCAATCCAGTTCAATTAATTACCAGTGCCACTGACTTTAAGACGTTACACTCTGAAAGGTACCACTTATTGGCATTGTTTTCATTAGATAGAAGAAGGAAAAAGAGTAATTTTAATGTCCTGTTTTATTTGAGAGTCAATGGGGCCTGGATTCTTGGACCTCAATAAAATTAGGTAAGATAATTTTGTATGGGATACATATATGTACATTTTAATTTCATTGTTATGTATCTTTTTCACATAAAGCCTTCTACATTAAATTTTATATTAGCACACACAGCAACGAGTTTTACTGTGGATTTTCAAACACACATAGTAACATAGTAATCCACTTCAAAAGTACTGACTTCTTTTGTCCTACTGCCTTCTTACATCTCACCTGCCTCTTTATTCCCCCAAATAAAACTTCTATTTTCTGTTACACATATTCTAGTACTCTTTCATTGGCAAGGAGTAATAAATTAACTCAAAATATATTCAATATTATAGTGAAAAAAGGAAAGGGAGGAGAGGAAGCAAAGGAGCACCTTGATTCATAGAATTGACAGTCTATGACCAGAGTAATAATCCTTAAATATATGATGATCTATAGAACTAAATAGTGTCATAATGAGGCTGCTAATATCCTGTCCTTGACATCTTCAAATTTCACTGGAAGTTGGCTTTCTTTAAGGTACCATAAATGATAGAGCAGCAGCTGTCACAGGAATTTGACAGCCTAGCTTTCAGAAGAAAATATGAATCACCCCTGATTAAACCATAGCAGGTTAATAGTTTCACTTTTCCTTATTTTCATTTAACTCAATCTTCTCCATAAAGCAAATCAGACCTAACCAAACAACCAAGTAAAACCCAAACATTGCTCCAAAGGATTGGGGTAAATTGATTGCACTAAGCCTTCAAAGGCCCATCCTTAGAACTTGAATCCAGCTTACTATAAATACATGATTAATAATGGTGATGTATGTGTGTGGGGGGAAGGGGATCCAAAAGTACTTTGTGTGGAAGTTGCTTGAAATGATATGGATGCTGAAGTAACCCTTATGATTTCAAGAATTTCATATTGAGAAAGTATCATAACGGGTTCTGGCTAAATAATCAGTCTTCCAACTAGGTACCCAGTGGTATGCAACAGCCACTTTAAGGGCTATTTCTATAATAAATGTCACAAGATTGCCTAAGATGTGCTGTTGAATAATAATTTTCTACACAATAATATTATTACCCTCATTTGCTAATAGAATGTTGATTGACTGATAGCTGGACAGGAAGAGATTGAATATGAGAGCCAGACTAGAGAATTCTGGGAAGAGATAGGAATTGTGGAGTCATGGAGTTGTGAATTGCCAGAAAATGGTATCAAGCCATGTGTCTAAATATAGATAAGAATTAAGGGTTAATTTCAGTGTAACAGTTAGCTAGCAACAAACCTGAGCTATCAGCTGAAAATTTATAATTCATATTCAGCCTCTGAGTAGGTTATCTGAGACCAGCAGTCAAGTCAGGGAATACCTGATTACAGAAATGCACAATAACATTTGAAATAAAATGACTATTTATTATTTATTAAGTTACTTAAAATTTTTATCTAATATAATCAATTTTCTGCTTTTTTAAACTCACTTATTTTTACATTGTACAGAAAGAAATAAATTAAAGCAATGTCTGTTTTACTCCAGTTTGGCCATCAAGAGCACATTTTAATATCTCATCACCAGGCTCTCAGTGTTAAAAGTTAGTTATTTGCTTTCTTATTTTTGAAGATGTTTAAGGCTTGTCTACAAGTGATCTGCAGATGGCCTAAGTTATGACTGTTTCGCTGTGTAGAAGTGCAAAAGTACAGCATGCATTCAGCTGACACTTGACTATGAAGCTTAAAGTGCCTCCATTTTCTAGGCTGTTGATGTATAGTACTGTTTCTTGATGCTGGAAGAAGCAATGAATCCTAGCTACCACTAAGACAGTATTCATAAGAGTGGATAGCTGGTCCTCTACTAGGCACTGTATGGCTGTGCCATGGTTTTGGCAGAATAAATGCATCAGTAAATTTTTGGCTTATAATGTCTTAAGCTTCTTATAAACTTGTAGGGATGCAAAACATTCAGAAGTATAGACTCCTTTGTATGCTGGAGTACTGTTCTGAGACCACCTGGGAGAGTAGTGATGTTATTCATGGGGGTCAAGTAATGGAAAGGTACTCCAAAGATAAACGTACTTTATTTTTGATCTTGAAATAATGCTATTCTAAGAGAATCTATCCTAATGACATGAATATTTTACGTTCCTCTTTGAAAATATGCACATAGTTCAATTTTGACTGATGAATTGTACATACCATTTAGAAAGCAAACCCAGGAAAATATATACTGTTCTGTATATTATAACATCTGAAAATGATAACACCCAAAATAGATACTAAGCAAACATTTGTTTAAAGAGAAAGGTTTCCAGGAACTCTCAGAGAAAATTAAATAAGCTCCTAAAGTCTTGAAGAGATACTGAATATTTAAGCATTTAGTATATACATACATGCCTATGTTTGTGGAAATGCTTAGAAATATATTTGCAGTGTGGGAGCTGCAGGGCTGGCCATGGACTGGTGGAATTATTCAGCAAAGCAATTACAGAACTCCTCTTATGGTCACTCCTGTTTCTTACAGACTTTCATTGCAAATTTAATGACTCGCATAAAGCTAAATGCTTTGAAATAATCTTCTCAGAAGCTATGAAATAGTTTTATTAAATAATCAATTGCAACCTAGCAATTTAATGTAATGTTGAAAAAGCTTTCACATGTAGATCAATCTTGGAAATTTTTTAAAAGAGGAAAACTGTGTTTCAGTATGCACTGTGAAGATAAAAGCAATAAAATCAAGTTTTGCTTCTTGTAGAGTCTTACAAGCCCACTGGCTATGTGAATAGTGATATGTAAACAAGCAGTTAGTTATGAAGCAGTGCTGTGATGGCCAATAATGAGCTCATAAATCCAAATTCATTCTTTCTCTAGAAGATGACACATAATGAAAAATGACTAGACAATTGACCTTTTTCAGATGCATTCTTTACTCATACAGGGAGTATTGTTGATTGATTTTAGTTTTATATTTTGCACTTTGTATGACATATTTCTTCAACATTCATAGGATATTGGAAATACAATATGTTTTATATAAGGTGTCTTTAATGATTTGAAGTACATGGTCTCAGATACTGATTTCCAATATTTAATACATCTGTGGAAACACTCTTTTTTTTCAGTGACTGGAAAAATACACACAATCCCCAGTATATACAAAACTTATGCTCTTTCTTATGGTACAGGGTATTGTGTAATATAAAACATCTTTTTTACATTGTTAGTGTTTATGAGTGTGTGTGTATCATTGTGCATGATGTAGAGGGCATGCATGTTACAGAACTTTTGAGGGTCAGAGGATAAATAGGAGAAGTTGATTCTCCCCAATTATCTTTACTCAATGAGTCATCTTGACAGCCTGACAGTCATATTATTTTTTTGTGAGTGAATAAATGCATTTTATTTTTTTTCTTTTTTCAACTTTATATATTTATTTGTTTATAAAAATTTCCACTTACTCCCCTCCTCCCCATACCTTCCCATTCCCCCCATTCTCTCTCCCCCCCCCACTCCCTCTCCTCCTCCCTCTCCAGTCCTAAAAGCAGTCAGGGTTTCCTGCCCTGTGGGAAGTTCAAGTTCCTCTCCTCTCCCTCCAGTTCTAGGAAGGTGAGCATCCAAACAGACTAGGATCCCAAAAATCCAGTACATGCAGACAAAACAAGACCCAGTGCCATTGTCAATGGCTTCTCAGTCAGCCCCCGTGTCAGTCACATTCAGAGACTCCAGTTTGATCACATGCTCGTTCAGTCCCAGTCCAGCTGGCCTTGGTGAGCTCTCATTCGATCAGTCCCCTTGTATCAGAGGGTGAACGCACCCCTCGCGGTCCTGATTTCCTTTTTCATGGTCTCCCTCCTTCTGCTCCTCATTTGGACCTTGGGGGTTCAGTCCAGTGCTCCAATGTGGGTCTCCGTCTCTATCTCCATCTATCATCAGATGAAGGTTCCCTCTGGTCCTGCCTTTCTTGCTCACGTTCTCGCTCCTTCTGCTTCTCATTTGGACCTAGGGAGTTAAGTCCAGTGTTCCAATATGTGTCTCTGTCTCTATCTCCATCCATCGGCAGATGAAGGTTCTATGGTGATATGCAAAATATTCATCAGTATGGTTATGGGCCAAGGCCCGTTCAGGCACCCTCTTCTCCGCTGTCCAGGGAACAATCTGGGACCTCTCCTAGGGCCTGGGAACCCCTCCAGAATCAAGTCTCTTGCAAACCCTAAAATGACTCCCTTAGTTGAGATATGTACTTCCCTGCTCCCATATCCATCCTTCCTCAATGAAGATTTTAAGTGACAAACTGTTTTGACAATCTGTTATAAATATTTTTATTTCATATTTCATTTGAAATCATTTTTATTTTTTGTTCTGTAGGTGTTCAATGTATGTGTCTGTTTTTATAGATGTGATGAATAATACACAGACATGTATTTATAATGCTATAATTTGTTTAAATAAATAGTAATATCCTAGAATTATTTGCAAACAACCTCAGAAGACAAGGTAAGTCTTGTGGAAAGTGGAATCTTATGGATTGCTGCATCTATACACCAAAGATGTTTACATAATTACCATTTTTAAGTATGCACACTGTGTAGTCATGTAAATATGGATATCTGTAGTGAGAAAGTATTTATGCATAAAAGTCAGGCATAGACACCAAAAAATTACATTTTGCTCAGGCCCAAGCTTTGTTATCAAGTATGAACTTGTATGTGTAATACTTATGACAAATTCAGAGCATTTCCTTTAAAGTGCTATCTGCATATTTATGTTCCTAGGCACTGAGAAGCTAATTCTAAAAAATTTGTGATATTCCAACTTTAGACACAGGCATCCTCCACATACCAGTGGGTACTGTAGAATACAAAACACTTACCAGAGTATTATTCCTCTTGGTATACACTGCCTTTGAAGATTACTTCAGTATCTTAACCCAGTTCTTCTCTACATTGATGTATTTCAGAATCAATTGAAACACTTACTAAAATGAAGATCACTGAAACTTACCTCCTAAATTTCTGGGTTGGTAGATTTGATCAATCAAGTTAATAGATAGTCTTAATACTTATGACCCTCCAGATGGATATTTGGTGATGCTGAGAGTATTGTCCTTCCAATATACTGAATATATGAACAGAAGACAATACTGAGGCGTACAAAGGATTCTAGGAGGTATTCATAGTCATAATGGGGTTATTTCCACACAGTTCTTTGAACATGTTAAAGAATAAAACTTTTCCATTCAAAAATTTACACTTCCTCCCCTCCTCCCTTTACCCTCCCACCTCCCACCTCCCTCTCCTCCCTCCCCCTCCTTCCTTAAGAAAGGGCAGGGAACCCTGCCCTGTTGGAAGTCCAAGGCCCTCCCCCCTACATCCAGGCCTAGGAAGCTGTGCATCCAAATAGACTAGGGTCCTAAAAGCCAGTACATGCAGGAGAAACAAGGCCCAGTGCCTTTATCAATAGCTTCCAAGTCAGCCCCTATTGTCAGCCACATTCAGAGAGTCTGGTTTGATCACATCCTCGTTCAGTCCAGGTTCAGCTGGATTTGGTGAGCTCCTTTTTAGAAAATAAAATTTTAGCTGTGCAGTGATGATGAACATCTTTAATCCCAGCACTCAGAAGGCAGAGGCAGGCAGATCTCTATGAGTTCGAGGACAGCCTGGTCTACAAGAGCTCGTACTGGGACAGATTCCAAAGCTACAGAGAAACTCTATCTTGAAAAAGAAAAGTAAAAAATAATAAAGTTTTAAAATTTATTTTTACTATCAAAAAAGAATAATTCGATGCAAGCTACCCCATAATCATTTGTATTCTTGAGCATTATATACAATTAATATATCCAAAAATATATTTGAGATTTCCAATAGACACAGATGGCCACTGATTTATAGTAGTTTATCTTATGATTTTCTATTTGCAGTGACACAAGATTTTTAACTTCAAAATTTTGCTTTTCTGTAGCCTACTAGTATGAATTATAATAATACCCTTTTGTGATGATGGACAGAGTCAAAGAGACACACAATCATGAAAGTGAATAATTGACATTATCCAGGCACCATGTTTTCAACAGTTTGTATGTATGTGTGTATACGTTGAGTGTTGTGTGCATATGTAGAATGTGCACATGCAAGTAAAAAGGTTGATTTAGGATTCCTTATCCATTTGCTTCCCTACTTTAATTTTTGAGATAGAGGGTTTCACTGACCCAATCTTTGACTGATCATTGGGTATTCTGTCTGATTAGTCAATCTCTTGGGTCTTGACTTCCTCAACGTTAGAATTATTAGCATACTACAGAATTGGCTTTTAAGGTAAGCTTTGGGTGTCTAAACTTACGGCCTCATTCTTGAAAAGCAAACATTTTTCTGATGGAGTCACCTCCTCAGACCCTGCTCCAAACATTTTTGCATATAAGTGTTTAAGAATTTTCATGTAGTTAGTGACCTTGTTCAGCTTTAGTTTAATGTAAATGTCATGAGCATATTTCAGGTAGGAAAGGCCAACTTGTGATGCTCAGAAGAGTAGATGGAATGACTGAAATTTCACATTATGGGTTCTTCATTGTATGATGAAGTTATTGGTATTTAATTAAACCTTAAGTCAGAGAGTGATGAAACTCTCTGCCAGCTGGCTTCCATTTAGAACTATCGATAAGTAAATAAAAAAAAGATAAATTAGGCATTTTAAATGTCATCATACCAATTCAATTGAATATTTCTTTGTAGGCTTTGTTAAATAACATTTCACTGCTGTAAATAAAAATACTATTCCTGCTGAATATTATATATTTAATTAAATATTGCTCAGCCAAACAGGTGTCAGTTTTGACTCAGATGTGTAATTACAGAATGACTGTGTTAAAAGCAAGTTTGCATTTTTAACTGAAATCTCAGGTTTAACTCATTGTGATATGTGGAAAATAGACAAACTATCTTATATATGCCGTGTAAAATATGAGCTGCTCTGGCTAAAGAGGTAAAGTGAATAATATTACGTGTAGGTGATACATTTTAGAACTTTGACTTTTGGTGTTTGAAAAAAAAAATGATACCATTCACACTCACTTTCCATGATCCTTGGTAAATTCTCACAGCCAACCATTCAGGTTCTTAGTCAATGTTAATTTAGCTTTAAATCCAAGGATTGGTTTTTCATTTTGTGAATTTACTGAAGATTGTTTTACCCTGTCTTGTAGGTATGTTTTATCTAACTAACTCCACCAGAGTCAATGCAATTCAGGTCCTAAAAGACAACAACTGTCAAGTTAGATTATTAGTCACATAAAAAATTCATCAAAATTGAAGGAAAACTAAAAATTTTTCATGATAAAAATAAATTGAAGCAATCATGACTAATAGGCTAGCTCTACTGAAAATACTAGAAGCAATATTTCAGTCTGAAGTGAAGGATAAAACCTTTCAAAAGGTCATGGGTACCAAAACAACAATTGCATAAAAATTAATCAAAATGATCTAAAAAATGACAGAACCAACAAAATGACAGGACTTAATGCACAACATTCAATAATGACTCTAAACATTCACGATCTCAGCTCCAGATGAAAAGACATGAACAGGTTGAATTATAAAACTGAATCCCTCTTTAGGTGCCTCTGAGAAACACCTTCTTATCAAGGACAGACCTACCTTAGAGTAAAGGGATGACATAGTCTAAGCAAACTGAACTAATAAGTAAGGAAGCATTGCTGTACTCATACATGAAAAATTATTTACAAGAGAGATTCAGGGACAATTCAGTTCATACTTATCAAAGGAAAAACCCAGCAAGGGAATATTACAATTCTAAACACTTATACCCCATAAACAGGGGACTTAATTTTATAAAAGAAATATTCCAATATTTTTTTTCATAAAATGAAAAAAGATCTCATATTCCATATGGAAATACGAACATAACAAACAAATGAACAAACAAAAAAGGCCCTCAGGATTGCCAAAATAATTCTGAAAAATGAAACAAACTGCTGGAGTCATTCCTACCTATGATATTAAGTTATACTACATAGCTATAGTGATAAAATAATAGGATCGTGGTATAAAAATAGGCACACTGATTAACAAAACAGAATTGTGAACCCACACACCAGCACAAACTTTGGCAATCCTACATTTTCTACAAGAAAAAAAAATTTGTACACTGGAGATAAATGACAGCATTCTGGCTAAGTAGTGCTGGTCATTCTGTATCCATGTATAAGAAAGCAACAAAATCCTTATTTCAAACTTTACACAAGATGCCACTCCAAATGGAACAAGGGAATCAACGTTAGACTGGATACTCTGGATCTAATAAAAGAGAAAGTCGGAAATACACTTGATCTTATTGGAAAAGGAAAGACTTTCTGTACAGGACATTGGTACTGCAGGCATTAAGACCAAGCTCTGTACGTCAAAGAAACAATTGTTTGAGTAAAGTAACAGCCTAGAGAAAGCAAAACTGTCTTTTTTTTTTTTTTAGTAAATTTTATTAAATTATAAAAGTTTCCATTTCCGCCCCCCCTCCCAACACCCTCCCACTCCCCCCACTCCCCCCCTCCTTCCCCTCCGTCCCCCAGGGCAGTCAGGGTTTCCTGCCCTGTGGGAAGCTCCAGCTCCCTCCCCCTCCCTCCAGGTCCAGGAAGGCGAGCGTCCAAACAGACTGGATCCCCAAAATCCAGCATTTGCAGAGGAAACAGGTCCCAGTGTCATAGTCAATGGCTTTTCAGAAAGACCCCGGGCCAGCCACAGTCAGAGAATCCGGCCAAATTCCGAGAATCTGGCTAGATCACGTCCTCGTTCAGTCCCAGTCCGGCTGGCCCTGGTAAACTCTCATCAGATCCGTTCCCTTGTATCAGTGGGTGATAGCATCCCTCGCAGTACTGATTTCGTTTTTCATGTTCCTCCTCCTTCCGGTCCCCCTCCGGACCTCGGGGGGCTCAATCCGGTGCTCCAATGTGGGCCTCCGACTGCATAGCCGTCCTTCGCCAGACGAAGGATCTATGGTGATAAGCAAAATATACATCAGTATGGTCATGGGCCACGGCCGATTCAGGCACCCTCTCCTCTGTCCAGAGAGCAATCTGGGGGATTTCTCCTTGGACCTGGGATCCCATATATAATCAAGTCTCCTGTAAACCCTAAAATGGCTCCCTTAGTTGAAATATATTGTTCCCTGATCCCATATTCATCCTACCTCCCTCCCCCCCCATCCCTGGCCACCAAGCTTTCCCCGTTCCTCCCCTACTCCCTTCTCTCTAGTCCTCTCCCCCTCCATCGACCCTCCTACCCCCCCATGCACCCGAGGTTACCTGGGACTCATGTATATTTCCTACCTCCTGGTGGATAGCTAAATAATCTTCATCAGGTTCATCTTCTTATTTAGCTTCTCTAGGATCACGAATAATAGGCTCAAAGACCTCTAATTATGGTTAGAATCCACTTATGAGTGAATACATACCGTGTTCCTCTTTTTGGGTCTGGCTTACCTCACTCAGTAAAGTGTTTTCTATTTCCAATCATTTGCATGCAAACTTCAAGATGTCATTGTTTTTTACCGCCGAGTAAAACTCTAATGTATATATGTTCCACACCTTTTTTAACCATTCTTCTATTGAGGGGCACCTAGGTTGTTTCTGTCTTTATAATGTTTTACCAAGTAAAACAAGGTCCTATAAATTAACATGAGAAAATCTCATATAATCTCACAGAGACTAAAGCAACAGGCACAGAATGTTCACAGATATGTTCCAGGTTCTCTCTCTGAATATACATTACAGCTTTCAGTTTAGTTGGTTTTTTTTTTAATGGGATTCTAAATTATGCATCTAAACAAGTGACTGATCTTGTGCGTTCTCTTATACCCTTTTTCTTCCATTGGTTTGCAGTGTTCAACTTGGATGAAATGTGATGGGATAATTTTAACTTATTGTATTTTGTTATATTTCAATACTGACTCTTAGAAGCTTGTTCTTAAAAGAGACTGAAAGGGAATGGATTCAGATGGGAGGGGAAATGGGAGGTACTGGGAGGAGTAGACAGAGATGAATCCTTAATCAGAATATATTCGTTGAGAAAAGAATCTGTTTACATTAATGAGGGGAGCAGATTATAGATCTGAAGAGAAAATTCTCAGAAGTCCTGTTTGTATATAGTCCCTACATGCAGATGTGCTTCCTGTGCCCCATAGCTTGTTTCCTTTGTTCTATTCTGTTTTTATTTTATCTATTTTTTAAAAACTGCCTATTTTTTTAAAGAGAGAAAGAAGGCCTGAAGTTGGTTGGATGGGAAGATCGAGGGTATCTGGAAGGAGAAAGGAAATGGGAAAACATCATCAAAATATATTGTATGAAAAAATGTCCATTTTCAATAAAAAATAAAAACCAGAAAGCAAATAAAGGAAAAAGTGATGAAATAAAATGTCTAAGAAAGATTTTTAAAATATTTAAAATTTTAACCAACAAGGAATTGCAATTTTTAAAAAAACTACTTTTTGATTTCATTTTATCTCAGTCAGAACGTCTAAGATTTATTTTAAAACAATGATGGCATGGATGTGGGTAAAGTGAAATATCTATTTACCACTGGTGTGGATGCAAACCGGTGCAGCCACTAGGGAAATTTGTGTGGTGCTCTTTCTAAAAGCTGAAAATATGTCTACCACACTTCCCAGTTATATCACTCTTGGGTATACACACAGTGGATTCTATATGTTACTATAGAGATATGGGACCATAATGATCCAATTCATTCACCTTCTTCATTTTCTCAGGAATATTCGTTTGCATTTGGATTTGATCTCAGAGTTTTAGAAACCATGTGTTTCAGGGACCTGACAGTGATTTTTCATTTATTTGCTTTCGTTTATTTATTTACTTAGTATATGGAGAATTTGTTGATATTTATTGCTCAATGTAGGGAGACTACCATCTGGACTACTTTTATTTTCCTTTGTGGGGAAATAAATTAAACAGCTTAATTCATTTTAATGCAGTTTGAGTCAGTCTCTTTTTATTTTATGATACCATAATAACTATCAGAAATGATCCCATGAGATAAGCAAAGTCACAGAGACTGATTTCTCTGTGCACGTTATGATCTAAACGTGCACAAAAATAATTTTGAAAACTATTATTTGCTCAATAGTCCATTCTTAGTCAGTTCAAATATTCAGATGGGTATGTAGGACAATCAAGCATAGAAACATTTTGGTAGAAGCAACTGTTCATAAACTTGATAAATTGGGTTTTTAGCTGCATTTCTAATATGCTATGTCTAAAATATTAATAAAGTTGCAGAAATGAAGTGGTATGAATGCATTAAAGATGGTCTGTAATCAGTTCTGTGTGACGTTATGCCTGCTTATTTCTGACAATGTGATATAGCTTAATCAACTTTATGGCTCAGAAAAAGTATTAGTAAAAAATGAATGTCTTAAAATACCAGGATGTGAGACATGCATTTCTTCAAATTAAAAAAAAATCTACAAACAATATATTGTTTTATTCTACCAGGCATTGTGCTGCACAGGAGGAATGTCAATGGTAATTGAACTGCTGTCTTGTTGATGCAGTTCATTTAGATATGGCTGATGGTTTTAGTGAAATCAGCCTAAAGGAGAAAGAGTAATACAATTCATCAGAGGGAAAATAATTCTGGAAACAAAATAATTTTATATTTTATAAATTTATATACCATATAAAGTGGTTTTATAAATTGGTAAACAAACTGATAGTTGAATAACAGGTTTTACATTTTTCTGATTTCATTAGTAAAGTGTTAATTATTTTAAAATGATGATGCAAAAGTTGATATAATGATGAATAAATAATCTTTCTTGCTATACAAGTAGAATTCAGCTATCTTATTTAAAGTGGTTTTAACTGACAGTTCTATAAAGTAAAACAGTTCTTAAAGTACTATGGGGGAAATATTAAACATAAAACTCAAAAAGTCTTGACTATTTCAGAGCAACTTTTATAATATGTAGCTGATGGCTAATATATTCAGAGATCACACTTTACTGAAGTGTGTACTGTGGATAAGAGAACCTCTACGAGTTTGAAGCTGGCAAACAAAGGTGAGACAAGACATAAAGCATAGATTGCTCAAAAGGCATCATTGTGTGCCTAACTGTGCTCTGTGATGGTTGAATAGATCACCCTTTGTCGTATGTGCATTGCCACTGACCTAATATATGTCCTGACTGCCACTGAGTTAGCACATGTGTTGACTATCACTGAGTTAACATATGCCCTCATTGCCACTGGGCTAACATATGCCCTCATTGCCACTGACTGACATACGTCCTCACTGCCAATGAGCAACATACATCCTCACTGCTGGTGAGCTAACAAACACCAGGAAAGCATTCTTTGTATAAAGTTTTTATAATTTCCCTAACTCACAGATCTTTTAACTCTTCACATAGGACACAGTACATGGAAGGGGAGTGTCGCACAGTTTGAATAATGTCTCCTTCCCATAGCTATGCAACAGTACCCTCATTCCAAGGACTGTGCTGCATGTTTGCAAAGAAAAGATATTTGTAGCTCTGATTAATTAAAGGATTGTAAACTGAAATTATTATAGATTATCTAAGTAACCCTAGCTCTTATAATAGTTATCTTTAAGACAGGGAGAGAAGACAAAAATTAGAAGGCAGTGTAAAGGGAACCGAGCCTGGAAGTAAGACTACCGCTGCGGAAGGAAAGAACTATAGACTGTAATTAGCTAAGGAGAGAGCAGGGTTGTCCCTCCAGCTCAAAAGTGAACTCTTTCCTGCAAACACCTTGCTCCTGGGTAGTAGAGATTTTATGTTCCAGAACTGGATAAGAACTATTTCATTTTAAACCACACAGTATTTGGTAATTTATTATAGTAGGAAGAGGAACACTGTCCTGATCAGAACAAGGAGACAGACCACAGGAGAGAAGACAGGTGACTCAAGGGGAGAGTTCTGTGAAAGGAGCATTCTCCCAGGCTTGTTGATGACAGAAATGCTGACATTTATTCTTAGCCAACAACCATTAAGTCCAATTAAATAGGGAGTTGATTGCAGCCAGGATGTAAGTGCTGCTCTTACGCCTTTAGAAATATCTTGCTGTGCTGGTCTCTGTTGTGATAGGGTTTACAGCAGAGTAGAACTATCAATTACGTTTTCACTAACGTAATTGGTAGGTTGAATGGCACTTTTTGGTACTATGCAAGTTAGTCCTGGGAAGAGGACTTACCTTCAGCATTAGGCTCTGAACTTTGCATCCTAAGAGAAAACAAAGTGTGAAAGCAATAACCCATATTGTTTTAGGGGTCTTTCAGAATGTTGGAGCAAGGTTTCCCATACATGACATTAAATCTGTGGTTCTTTGACAAGGGAAAATTTGGAACACCAAGTGACATAACTTTATTTAGACTATGTATGCTATACACATAAACTTCTATTCACATTATATATAATTTTAGGTAAATATAACATGGTATGATTCGTTATGAATTTTTCAGACAATTTTAATATTATTTATCACTATCCTCACTCCATTTCCATATTAACCTCCCTTTCTGCTTCTCAAGTTAAAGTCCCCACTCCTCTTTTTATTGTTTCCATCTTCATGACATCTGTCACTCACTATCTGCTTCCTTAGAGATTTTGCCCACCGCATAGTCTGTTCTTCAATTTCTGGATTTCTGTGGCTACCACAGGTTATATAATCACATCTGATAATTTGCAAGTGGGCTTCACAAATAAGAGAAAAGAGCAGCGTACTTGTCATTCTAACTCCAGGTTACCAAACTTGGTAAATTGTATAGGTTCATCCATTTACCTGCAAAAATTCCATCATTCTTTACTGCTGAATAATATGCCATTGTGCATGTGTACCACATATTTATGATCCATTTATCAGTGGAAGTACATTTATTGTTTTCATTCCTCAGCTATAGTCAATAGAGCAGCAGCGAATATAGCTGAGCATCTATTTATGAAGTAGGATGTCAGATCCTTTTGACTACGTCAGGGAGGAGTATAGCTGGTTTATATCCCTGATATTCTTTTAACTGTTTGAACAATCTCTGCACTGTTTCCCAAGTGGTTGGCCAGTTTGTAAGTCCACTTGTAATACAAGAGGGATCCCATGTCTTCAAATCCTTGTCAGCATTTGTTTTCCATTGTTTCCTTTATCGTGACTTTTCTGACTGTGGTAAGATGTAGCATCAAAGAAATTTTAATATTCATAATCAATTTGCCTAGTAGCTAAGTATGTTTAGCATTTTAAAAGACTTTTCTTAGCCAATTTTTTGGGGGAACTTTTGAGGATTCTTTATTTAGACACATAGTAAGTTTTTTAGTTGAGTAATATTTTCCTTACTCTTCTTTTTTAGTTCTTCATATATTCTGTGTATTAATTATTTGTCAGATATGTAGCAAGAAAATATTCTACCCAACTCTATAGGGATCTTCTCCATAGGTTTATTGATTTCTTTGTTGTACTGAAGCATTTCAGTTATATGAGATCCCATTTGTCAATTTGGTCTCAATTCTTGGGCAAATGGAGCCCTATTCAGGAAGTCCATGCTTACTCCTACATCTTGTGAGGGTAATGCCTTTATTGTCCTATAGAAGTTTCAGAGTTTTATATTTCACTTTGAGATCACCGGACCATTTGTAGCTGATTCATGTGCAGGGTGATAGCCTTAGTTCAAATTGACTCTTTTGTGTGGAACTATCCTTTTTGACCAGGTCTATTAGTTGAAGATGCTGATTTTTCTCTAGGGTGTATTTTGCTTGTTTTTCAGATATGTGATGGTTGTATTTTCTTCTACTAATTGTTCTGTAATAATAATACTCATGAAAGAAACTTCTTTCCACAGACATAGTTCACAACTCTTCAAAATGCAAAGTACAAGAGGCCATAAGATGCCTATCTGCATTGATATATCTTTAATGCAACCCGTATGCATAAAAATCAGTGGACATTGCAGAGGAGGTGATAAGGAAATCTGCTGTAAGCCAGTGTTTTTTATATAACAAAGAAATGGTATCCTTAAAATCTCAAAAATATTGTTACTTAACAGTAGCTTCCATAATCAAAACAGTAATATGTCAATATGAATTAAAAAGCTCTCAGGAACTTTGATTATATATAATATGATAAAATAAATGCAATAATATCATATACACATCCATAATAAAAGAAGAGGTCATAAATTTAAAAGGAAGCATGGGGACATAAAAGGACTTGGATGATGGTAGAGGTAAAAATGATACGAGTATAGTACTTATGTATGAAATCCTATAAAAATAAAGGTTACAAATTTATAAAAGAGAAAAAAAATTAGTAAAACCTGGGTTTAAGAACTAAGCAAACAGTTCTCAAAGTCTGAACTATAAACAGCTGAGAATCAATTTAAAATGTCCAGCATAATTAGCCATCAATTTAACTTATAAAGTTATAACTACTATAAATTTTCATTTTACCCCAGTCAGAGAGACTAAGATAAAATACCAAATGATGACAAACGCTGGCATGGATGTAGGGATAAAGGGAACAATTATTCATGGTTGTTAGCAGTGCACACTGCTGTAGTCACAATATTAACCATTGTAGCAGTTCCTCGAAAATATAAAAACAGATCTACTGCATGATCCAACCGTATCATTCTTGGAAATATACCAAAAGGACCCTGTATCCGACAATTCCACACATGCTCATCCATGTTCATTGCTGCTCTATTCATAATAACCAAGAAATGAAATAGCCAGGATGTTTATCCACTAACGAACAGATAAAGAAAGCTTTGTACATTAGCATAGTGAGATATTATTCAGCAGATATATTCTTCTCTTAAAATAAAAACACTTTTGTATACACATGAATACCTAGTGAATAGGTTATATTTCACAGTAAAACAAAATGTAAGATAAGATGTAGTCATCTATTTACAGGTTAAAAATGGCTTTCTCTTTACAAAAGTGCTGTCATACTTCTGTATTTCCCTTGAAGTATTCAAATAATTTAATCCAAACTTTCAATTCATATGCAAGTTAAATAATCATAATTACACATATGCAAATGCAATGTTGAGTGCTAATTATTCAAATAAGTGTAACCTCCAAAGTGAGAAGTATTTCAGTAATTTTAAAACAAGGAGAGTACATATTTAGGAGACATTTTCCTTTAGAGTCTTGTGTTGAGTCATTAGAATTTAGAAATTATATATGCACACACACATGTATATGTATATATATATATTATATATAGTGTATGATATATTTGATTTGAGAAGGTAAAGACACTTTGCTCTAACTGGAGCCCTTCATAAAACACCACAGTAAATATCATTGTAATCCCTTGGTGGTTGACAACGATTTAGTTATTCAATCAAATGATCTTCACAAGAAAACAACATATTCAACAGGTTCAAGACGCCTGCTGGCATTTTGGCAAAACTGGTACCCTCTGATTACTTGTGTTTGTTTTTGTTATGGATAGACTATCCTACCTATGTTGTTGCACTTTCCAATTTCTTTTCTAAGTGTACTGTCTGTACCAGTTCCATCCCTAACTTTACTGCCTTCTATATTGATCCACCACTTAATTACACATTTTTGCTTTGATGGTTATGTTTTCTTCTCTTTATTATCTTTTCAAATTATTTTCCAAACATCATTATGTTTTCCTCAGTGCTGCGTGTGGAAAACTCTGCTGTTTCCAAAATGATTAGAACAATAAGTGAGAAACCAATTTCTTAACTGTGTCTTTGAGCATTTAAATATAATCAAATAATTTAATTTATTCCTATTTTTCTAAAATATAAACACCAGTGAATATCAGGCACATATGTTGGGGCTCACATGTGTTTTGATGTGAGCATGCCATGAATGTACACATGGCTCTGGAGAACAAAAGCTGTACACAGGAATGTTCTTCCAGGGGTTTTCCAACTCGTTTTTAGAAGCAGGGACTCTAAATGTAATCAGCGGAATATTGTTCAGACATCAGTGAATTAAAAGTTGCCATTTGCAAGACAGTGGATGGAACTGGATGAAGGTCCATATGCTAAGTGTAATAAGCCAGGAACAAAAAAATATAACTAAAGCAACAGCCACTCATGGTTTAAATCCGGAGAAAATGGCTTTGTAGAAGTGAATCGTGTGATATTGATTACAATTACCTGGGGAAATTGATATGTTTGTGGGAGAGGGATGAAAACAAACACTAGGTTACAGGTAGATAAAAGCAAGAAGTTCAGTGTATTGTTCAGAATGCTGACTGGGGATTAATGTGATATCCTCTACATTTCAGGATATTAGGAGAAATACTTTTGAATGTTTTCGCCAAAAGTAATAAGCAAAAAAGAAATAAGCATATTTAACCTGATTTAAATATTATGTAATATATTCAGTTCTCACATTCTACATGGCTTCCACTATTATACACAGATTTTATGGTATTGTGCAAGTGAAAAATGGTTTAGTAACTTCCCAAATAATAACATTTTTCATTGAAAATGACTTTTAGTTCATGAGGGATTTTAATAATTTTTAGTATCTTTCTAATATTTTACTTTCAAAATCTGACCATGTCATAATGGTTATGATTCAGATAAAGCTCACATATATTAGATGACCTTATAAAATTTCTTTATACTAATAATGTTGTCATTTTAATTTTTTACAATTTTAGAAATTTAAACAGAATCAGCCATTCAGTTCTAACTAAAATCAAAAGATCCAGAAAATCATAGATTGGCACAAACATCATCTGTCTCACACATGTACTGCTATAGTATTTTGGGAACAAACTGAAAGAATAAAAGGATAGATTCCTTGACACAAGTACTAACTAATATTTTTTTTTGCTTTCATGGGACCCAAATCAGAACTATAAAAGAAATCAGAGAAGCAATTTCACTAACATAAATGACTATTAATTTTTAAAATAAATGAGGTTGAAAGAGATAGATAATATTTTCTTGATGCTGGAGAGATGACTTAAATAGTTTAAATCGATTAAGAGTCACCAAAATGTGCACAATAACCAGATTGTTTTGTGAAAAAGAAAAAACTATAATAATCTCAACAGAGTTGACTTCCTTGTTTGGCAGGGTAAAGTGACAGCCAACTTGACGGAATATTCTTGGGATCGAAGCTGACAGAAATTTCATTGTATGCCACAAGGGCCCACTGTTATTCTAAAATGTTGATATATAAAGGTAGCTATGTAAGACCACATGAGTGTATCCACATGCATGCACATACCCTCACCCCAAGCACAAACCCTCACCATTAGCATATACTCACAGACCCTTACCATATGCATGAACACATTAGTAAGAACATGTGGTTTATGTGGACCTCAGCAAATTTATCTCTGTAATAAAATGTCTACTCTCAAAGAAGGAAACATGGAATATATCCGTATAACTAACCTCGTACGGATACGTGGAACTCACTTCCAGCGATACCGACTGGGCTCATCCTCTAACTGCTTTGCTGTAGACGACTTGGAGATATTGCAGTGATGTCACTTGCGATGTCACAGGTGAGTTTTAGAAGAGAAAATGTGACATTCCCCTGGAGAATCCTTCACAGTCGTCCTCCTGTCCAATGAAATTAAGTGTATGTTCTTGGTCGCCTTCAGTTACCATTTTCCTTTGCAGGTGTGGCAGAAGGTGTAACATATGAAAGAAAATAAAAGCTCATTTAGGTTGGAAGGATTTGAAAGCTGCTTGGAGCGCTGCTAACAAGCAACGTTCAGCAGTTGGTTTTCCTTGGCTTGATTTGGGCTGAAGTAGGCAATGTAGCCATAAATGGGTATGTGTCCTTCCTGTTGCAGTCCACGTTCAAAGACTAAATTATACAATCTACTAATAAATCATATCTCCTTGCTCACCCAAGGAAAATGTTAAAAGATCCTTCTGATGCAACTTTATTATTTTATAATTTCTTTCAAATAATCCACGTCTGTTTTCTATATGATCCATTAGGTTTAACTATATTGCTAACAGAGGCATGGGTAAGAGGTTATTTACTGGATCACATGCAATTTACCAATAGTTGTATTATGAAAGAGAGAGGCTTATGGAAATATGAGTGCAATTTTCTTGGCTACTTCCTACAGATTGGGGGTTCTGGTAATCTTACAGGGACCCAGAAAAAATTTAGGCTTATGATCAAATCCTGACTGGAGTATTCTGTGAGGCTGGATCATCTCAGCTAGCACACTTGAAGCTGGTCTGGATGACAAACTCAGAAGAAACTGCAACAGAGGTGTTCTGAAACATTGGATCATCTGGGCCATCTGTTCCCATTGGACATTTTTCAGGAGGTCTTTCTTGATCAAGCCTTATTTTTCTTAACCAAAAATGAATCCACAGCCTGTGGAAAGAAAAACAAAGTAACATATTTTTTGACTTAAATTTTTGAAGTCAAGGTTTTAAAAAAATAAGTAGGTTGGATTAATCCAAAAACATTTATATTCTAATGTCTTTTAGCAGCTGATGCTCCTTCCTCAGCAGTCAAACAATTCAAACACAATAATGTATAATATTCAGACTCACTATGTATTTTCCATCTTATCAGGCATTTTTTTCTTACTCTATTTCCTTTATTTTTCTTATTTGATTTTTGTTTTGTTATGGTTTTTTGATACAAGGTTTCTCTGTGTATCTTTGTCTGTCCTGAAGCTCACTCTGTAGATCAGAATGACCTTGAACTCGTAGAGAGTTGTCTGACTCCACTTCCCAAGTTATGGTATTAAAGGAATGTGCCACCACACCTAGCTACTCTATTTAAAAAAAAACAAACAACTTTCTCTTAACCATTGTCTTTTTTCTCCTAAGCCTATATATATATATATATATATATTTAAACACACTGTGAACCATTTAGAGGGTTTTTACATTCTGAATCTGTCTTTGCTGTATATCACTATCTTTTTCAGAATGGCTAAATCTAATCTACTAAGCAATATGGCTAGGATTAAAGCTTCAGCTTTGGCAGCTGGCTCTGTCCCATTCCTTAGCTTTCTGAAAGTCTAGCTTCATGGCAGAGGTTCTGACAAGGGACATGTGTATTGCAACCCTCTGGAATTTCAAATTTCATGCCACCACCAAGAAGCTTGCCACCAGCTGTTCATGAACATCATTTAAGTGTTTAGTGGCAGAGCCTCTTGAAAGAACTGCAAAGTTTTTGTCACTATGGCTGAATCAGCAAGCCTTTCTTAAAGGATCCTCAATTCTGCTTTCCTCTAGCAAATAGAGCCCACCCAAGACAATGTTGTTACCAAAAAGCCGTGCTTGACTTTGTTCTTTTCTGTCTATAATATGTAATATATTAATATAGTTTCAGTGTGACATTATATTAATCACAATACTGCTTGGTCTATTAGCTCAAATTTATTACTAACTAGCTCTTGTAATTTAAAATTAACCATAATTCTTATTTATGCTTGGCCATGTGACTTGGTACCTTTTCTCAGGAAGAAAGTCTCATTTTGTTTTTTCTGAGTCTGGCTTGTGACTATGTCTCTCTTTTCCTTTTCCCAGAATTCTTTAAGTCTGGTGGCCCTGCCTATACTTTCTGCCTGGCAACTGGCCAATCAGCATTTTATTAAACCAATACAAGTGACAAATCTTTGCAGTGCATAAAAGCATTATCCCACAGAATAATCCTAAGTCTAATTATTTAACATGAACAGGAGTAAAAGAAACTAAATTCCTAAAGAATGACTTAGCATTTTCTAAAGTACATTCTGGGTGGTATACATGAGTAGCTGTGATTTGAAAAAATAAAGTGTCCCCTACAAATGTTCATTGAAGGCTTAATTTCAACATAACAATTTTCCAGGTTTATTGAATTGAATACATAATTTGAAGCTACTATTAGAAAGTAGAAGAAATAGTATCGTTTGGAGTTCTCATTGGGAATTTATCTTTGAAGGGTATATCTTGTACCTCTCTCTTTGAGTGCTTCTAGATTCCCCCCCTCCTCCTTGTTATCTCTCTTTCTCTCCTCCATAAGCTAAAAGGAGTCAAAGCAAATCTTTCCTCTCTAACATTTATTTCTTCAGGTACTTTATCATAGTTTATATAATTGAAAAAAAGGTTTGCATATTTCAATTGAAGCAGACTGATATGTGGATTGAGGTTTCAATCCTACACAGTTCCTTTATGTTAGCCACACTACCCACAGCTGTTTAGTTTCAAATAAACACACAGAGATCTATGTTAATTGTAAACTTATTGGCCTATTAGATCAAACTTTGAAGAAAGAAATTGAAGAGGATACCAGGAAATGGAAGGATCTCCCATGCTCTTGGATTGATAGGATCAACATACTAAAAATGACAATTCTACCAAAGGCAATCTATAGATTCAATGCAATCCTCATCAAAATCCCAAAAAAATTCTTCACAGACCTTGAGAACAATAATCAACTTTATATGAAAAAACCAAAAAAAAAAAAAACCAAGATAGCCAAATGATAGCCATAACAATCCTATACAATAAGGGAACTTCCAGAGGCATTACCATCCCTGACTTTGAACTCTTACAGTGCTATCGTAATGAAAACAGCTTGGTATTGGCATAAAAACAGAGATGTTGACCAATGGAATCGAATTGAAGACACGGATATTAATCCACAAACCTGTGAATAACTGATTTTCGACAAAGGAGCTAAAATTATACAATGGAAGAAAAAAAAACATCTTTAACAAATGGTGCTGACATAACTAAATGTCAACTTGTAGAAGAATAAAAATAGACCATATCTATCACTATGCACAAAACTCAAGTCCAAATGGATGAAAGATCTCAATATACCATAAAAACAAGTCCCAGTGACTTTATCAATGGCTTCTCAGTCAACCCGCATTGTCAGCCCCAATCAGGGAGTCCAATTTGATCACATTCTCATTCAGACCCAGTCCAGATGGATTTGGTGAGCTCCCATTAGAACAGGCACACTGCCTCAGTTGGTAGACCAACCCCTCGCGGTCCTGACTTCCTTGCTCATCTTCTCCCTCCTTTTACCTTTCAACTGGACCTTGGGAGCTCAGTCTGTTGCTCTGATAAGGGTCTCTGTCTCTTTCTCCATCTGTCACCCAATGAAGATTCTATGGTGATATTCGAGATAATCATCAGCATGATAGTGGGGCAAAGACAGTTCAGGCACCTCTCATCTGCTGTCCAAGGACCTAGCTGGGGACATCCAATGGACACCTGGGATCCCCTTTAGGTACTTGTTTGTTTGGCGTGTTCTGGCTTTTTGGGACCCTAGTCTATATGGATGCACAGCTCCCTAGGCCTGGATGTATGGGGGTGGGGCTTGGACTTCCCAAAGGGCAGAGTTCCCTGCCCTCTCTCAAGCAGGGTGGGAGAGGGAGGAAGGAGTATGGGGGAGCGTGAGGCGACTGGGAGGAGGGAAGGAAGTGCAAATAATTGAATGGAAAAATAAAAATTAAAAAAAGACCTCAATATAAATCTGACCATACTGAATCTGATAGTAGAGAAAGTGAGAAGTAGTGCAATACACGGGCACAGGAGACCACTTCCTATGTATAACCCCAGTAGCACAGACAGTAAGAGCAATGATTAATAAATGGGACCTCCTGAAACTGAGAAGCTTCTGTAAAGCAAAGGACATAGTCATTAAGACAAGAAGGCAACCTACTGAATGGGAGAAAATCTTCACCAACCCCACATCAAAGGTCTGATCTCCAAAATATATAAAGAACTCAAGAAACTAGATATTTAAGTTCTAAATAACCCAATTTTAAAAATGGGATACTGAACTGAACAAAGAATTCTCAACAGAAGGAGTTCAAATAGACAAAAGATACTTAAGGTCATGTTCAACTTCCTTAGCGATCAGGGAATTGCAAATCAAAACAACTTTGAGATACCATTTTACACCTGTCAGAATGGCTAAAATCAAAAACACCAAAGATAACCTGTGCTGGAGAGGATGTGGAGTAATGGGAACACTCATCCATTGCTGGTAGGAATGCAAACTTTTGCAACCACTTTGGAAAGCAGTGTGGTGGTTTCTCAGAAAACTGGGAGTCAACCTACCTCAGGATCCAGCAATACCACTCTTGGGAATATACCCAAGAGATGCTCAATCATACTACAAAAGTACAAAAGCGTTTGTTCAACTGTGTTCATAGCAGAATTATTTGTAATAGTCAGAACCTGGAAACAACCTAGATGCCCCTCAATGGAAGAATGGATAAAGTGTGGCACATATACGCATTAGAATACTACTCCGAGGTTAAAAGAAAAAGAAAACACTATCCTGAGTGAAATAACCCAGACCCAAAAAGATGAATATGGTAGGTACTCACTCATAAGTGGATTCTAGCCATAAACAAAGGATATTGAGCCTATAGTTCATGATCCTAGAGAAGCTAAAGAATAAGGTGAACCCAAAGAAAAACATGTATAGATCCTCCTGGAAATTGGAAGCATACAAGATTACCAGGCAAAAGTTAGGAACATAGGGGTGGGGATGGAGTAGGAGAAAGGGGGGATGGGGTGGGAGGCAGGGGAAGGGGGAGAGAGAAAGGAAAAGGGGAAGATTGGGGAGAGCTTGGGGGAGTGGGATGGTTGAGATGGAGGAAGGGCAGATATGGGAGCAGGGAAAACGATATCTTAATTAAGGGTGCCATTTTAGGGTTGGCAAAAAGCTTATTAACACTTATAACTTATTTTAGCCCATAATAACTGTCTGTGTTAGTCATGTGGCTTGAGACCTTTTTCAGAGAGGCAGCTACATCTTGTTTGCTTTGTGTCTGGCTTCCTCTCTGTCTGGGTGATGAATGCAGACTAAAACTTCCCTCTTCCCAGAATTCTCATTGCCCTGCCTCTACTTCCCACCTGGTTGTCCAACCTATACTTCCTGCTACTGGCCAATCAGCATTTATTTAAAATACAAGTGAAAGGGTACAGACCATTGTCCCACGGCACTGATAGAAGCATTGATTATAAATAAATAATCAATTTAAAAACAGGAAATAGGAGGAAATAGGTTGTATGTAGAAATGTTAGAGATTTATAATTCATGCACTCAGCTTCTGAAGAAATTAGGAATTGGAGACCCTGCATATCCACAATGTAGTTTTTAATATATAGTACACAAGTATATTCAATGTTTAACCCAGCATGTACTACAAAAAGGATTATGGACTTGGTTACAGACCACTGATAAAAGTATCTCAATAAGAAGAGTCAAATGAGATTTTGGTTTACTAGCACTAGCCAAAGTCTGTCTCCACTACATAATAATCTATTATGTGTGCTACAATAGAAAGAAAAATGTATATGTCTGAATTTTAAAATATTTATTAGTTCAAGAAACTCAAAATAATCTAAATTGCTGAAACCAATAGTACCAACTGAGTTGCTCAATCCAGGTTTACAAACAACTCAATTTGCAAAATCAGCCAACCAACCATCCAATAAATAAACAAACAAAATTTATATACAAGGTGCAGTGGGAAAAGGCTCAATAAAATGAGGGGGGGGTCAATGCACTCTGTGTTAAAGAACGCCACAATTTCAAAGGAGCACACCATGCAGAAAACATATAATGTGCCTATTGCAGTACAGATGTCCCAAGTTTAACTTCTGGATTCAATAACATTGATTTTTATAAGTGATGTTAGTATTTCTTCTGCTTTTATTTCCACACATTCCTTTCTTAACTTCTGTTTAGTATGCCAGGATTGAATACTTCTGCTCATGCTAGACTGCACATATTGTTGTCTGGTGCGGTACACCTGCTTCATGCTTGACTGAATAAAGGGGTGTGACTAAATGCCTGTGCTCATGTCCATGGATGCCCTGGTTTACAGTTCAGCAGAGTGGAAAAACACATGGTGGCTGCTCTCATTATAAATTAAATTAGGCATATACATATATATATATATATAGATATGTATATATAATTTTTAGAAATTATACAAATAATATGGGCTCTTAGATAATATTGGATCTTCTAAATGCTTCAACCTAGAAATTCAAATTATCTATTATTCTATTCTCATCAATAATATTTTTAAAACACAATAAGTTTAGAGGATGAATTTTTTAAATTACCATTTTATGACTAAATTAGTTATCAGAGTCACAGTCAATTAGACTGCAAAAGAAATTACAAAATAAATAAAATATTGACATTTATGAGAAGCTACAAATATCCAATCATACCTTTTGATATGTTCATCAAAGTAATATTTTGACTCTAGAATGATAGTTTTTACAAAAGATCCTAGAAAAAATTATGATCAAATATATAATGTTTAAATAATTTGCAAACTGTTTTTAATTCATACAGTTAAGGAAAGATCATCTAATAAGAGAGTAGAACTGAGGAAAAGAACAGACTTCCAAGATGGATATGGGAAATGCTGAGAGGATTAACAGAAATATATGTATACATACATAGATACACATGTTCAGTGGCAAAATTCAAATTTACTATACCCTATGGAAAAACTAATATCCTGCTTTATTTGCAAATTGATCAATAGCTTGATAATTCTGGAAGGTCAAGGTAATGCATAACATTAGCCCAGGTTCTTGGGACATAAGACAGAGGCACACACAGAGATTCATTAAAAACTGTGTATAAAGAAGCTGAAACCCAACATGCTGCATTTCGGTAGCTAAATGAATCTATTTGTCTTTTTTACTCCCCCACTCACATTTGGAAACTTATTAGATCTAAGAGTTAAAGAACAATATCAATAATGTATCTGAGATAAACTGTGTTAAATGGAAATTTGTGTGAAGCTATGGCCGAACATTGCATGGCACTGCACTTTTGAGACATGTTTAGAATCCTAACTAGCTATACTATACATGAAATTTCATAACAAAGCCTATTTGCAAACAAAAACTTGTTCCACTTAAAATAAGCATAGCTCTTCTTGATATCAAAAGATGATAACTTTAAATACCATGCTTCTGGAGTGCTTGAATCTGTGTTCTGTAACTTTTTGTAGTGTTCTGAAATAATCATTTATCCAGCTAATTTGTTGTGTGTGGATTGCTACTGCACCAAAATAAATGACAACTGTGTAAACCTCCATTTAAAATTTGAACAGTAAAATCATGGGACAGCTTTGTCATCTATGACTCAGCCAAAGGGAAAAATATTTTTGTTTATTGTAATCTACTTAAAAATGATGTTTAAATAAAAAGACAAGTACCTTTCATGTCTCTTCAGAGTTTATCTTATGTGCTTGGAACAGAAAGCTGAAGGTTAAATTTGCTTTTCTGTGTTATTGGTAAGTTAATTTTGAAATGTGATTGTTACGATTCCATCTTTGGTTTTGAGAAATAGCATCTTAGGTTTAGGAAGTGCCAAAGACTCTCTCGTGCCGTGAATGTGTTTAATAAATCTCAGCTCATGAAAGAATCATCTGAAAGAATTAGAAAACATCTCTAGTTTGAGCAATTGAATGTCTTTATTGTTAATCTCTGGTTCACTGAGCATGAAAATCTAAGCTGTGGGCTGTGATTACTGCACTCTGGAGTGTTTTCTTTCATGAGCAATCTTAATATTTTTGAAACGAAACTCTAGCTCCATATTCAAACATCCCTATGTCCTGTGGTGCTTGAAATGTGTTTCATGTCTGAGTCTCTCAAGTGTTGGCTGAAGTTCTGTCTAGGAAATAATAGCAATGTTTCTAACATTATCAAAGTATAATGATCCAACGTAATGCCTGTGAAAAAAGACAGGTACAATTGGTTAAATTTTAGGTCACTCACTTTAGCTAACATTCAGAATAAGAATTTGTTTTTCTCCCCACTGAGGTCTTATGCAGCCATGTGATTATTTTTGTCTAGTGATGTATGAGCAGAAATGTGTCTCTCTTCCAGATCAGATCATTTATTTTTGATGGTCAATTTCTGCTTTTCTCCCTGGTGCAGTACTTATGAAGTGTTTGTCAGAATGAAGCTGCCAGTCAACCTAGCTTTATAAGTTACAACACTGAGTCTTTGTCAACCCACATGAGGCATGTACAATCAAAAATGAAAACATTTCTTTTGTCACTACTGAGTCTACAGCATCTAACAGTGAAACACAGGCTAACATTACAGAGACAAAAGTGCAGGTAGAGGCTAGCAGCATTATGTTGGTGATCTTCTCTAAGTAACAAAATATATTTCCTTTTCATAAAAACTGTCTTCACTGATTAAAATTTGTTAAATCAATATTTTATGCTGCATAATTATTATGTATTTTATCTCATGTCCACATTTAGTAAGGTAGGTATTTGGATATTTATGTGCCTTGGTATCTGATGAAAGTTAGATATTGGTACCAAAGCTATAAAGAGATTTTACACAAGGTTCTATTTTCAAAGATGAGTAAAATTAGAAGATCAACCTTTGTTTTGGTTAGCAAAATAGATAAGATATCAACTCAGGTATTTGTAAGCAGGTCCCAGTTTCTCCACTAATGCCCTGTTTCAAGTCCATTATCATATAGCTCAACCTGCAGGTGGATGCCTCAAACACTGTTAACAGAATATGAGCACTAGAAGTAACCTTGAAGTGTGCTTTAAGAACACATTTAGAGCATATTTGGAGTGATGATGGACACAAAAAAATGAGAGAAGGGACAGTAAAAAACTAAGCAGAAGCACAATTTGTATAAGAGTCAGAAACCTAGAATACAAAGTGCCATGGTTTGTTGTTGATTCCTTGAAACTATTTATGCATCATAACTGTCCAATAATCATTTCTCTATTACAATTACAAATGCATATAAACCTTTAAACATACCTAGCTGGGCATTTCAGCATCTGGTTTATTTTTCTGTTTCATAAATTACAGATATTTTTGCTTAAGCTTTATTATTAATCCAATCTGGATTTTTTTATATATTCTTATGTTTTAGAAGCAAATATTCTCCCTAAACATGCTTTAAATAATAACCTGAAGCTCAATTAATTTTTCAGAAGACATTAAAAACGTCTTATAAAACAACACAAAGACACACAAACACACATAGTCTTTAGAGTTTTTTGTGACTGTTTAACTCCTCCAGCCATAGAGGTAACTAAAATCTGTGCTTCCAGATATTAAAATCAAAATAGCAATGTAAGATTCTAGATTGTGTAATAGAAACTATTTTCAGGAGGTTTGATACAATTGGAATGACATTTCTAAATAATTATAAACTTTCTGTCATTATTTAATTAAGAGTACTGTTTGCGGAGTTTGTTATGGAAATGTGAGTGGTGTTCTCTCTCTCTCTCTCTCTTTCCTCTCGTGTCTGTTCTCTCCCTTCTCTCTTTTTTCTTGTCTTTCTAATGGAGGACTTTAGGACTATTTTCACAAACTCTTTTGTGTTGAAAGTATGATGCCTGAATATTACTGAAATTTTATTTACATTAAAAGCATGTTTTTTAAAAACCAGTTTTTAGCTTAGGTATTAGCTGCCCATATATAATAAATCTGTGGGGCTACTGCTTATACTGAAACCATGAATTACTAAATAGCACAGCCAACATTTGCCCTCATTAGTTTCACTCTGGACATATACGTACAATCACCACTATCTTATGTATAATATCACCACTCTCTTTCCTTCCATAAAACTTATATTTATAAATTGAACCTTTATAATGATGACAGCTAACAAATAAGTGGTTAGAGGGTTTACAGTTTTCTAGTGTAGAAGTTTAGAGAAGCTGAAGTATGTCCTGGCCTAGATTTCAGGCTCATAACCTCCCTGTTGACTTTGAGATTTAGTTCCAATTGCTCATCTTAAAGAACGGAGCGTCTTCCTAAATGCTGGATGAGAAACCCGTTCAGGAATGGTCAGATACTGTGAGGATTTCCCACCTGGTAAAATCCTCTATTTGAATGTAAGAATAGATCCATGGGTCTCTTTTTTTTAGTATGATCATTTATATTTTACTTGCCTATATTTTACTCATATATAATATATTCAGAAAACTACTACAATATAATTCTCTGAAAAGGCTCTGAGAGAGTCGATTATGTTTCTTACAGAACTAAAAACTTTTGTCTAAGTTTAAATTAAAAAAACTGTCTTATTGATTCTTGATTGCATTTGTCCAGGTATGTCTTATATATCAGTTATAAATTATGGATGCCTATACACAGTTAAATATCCAACACTATCTGTCATCATTATCAAAAGGCATTTCATTTATTATGCCTGGGGAAATCTTGCTAGCACAACTAACTATTCTGTAAATTGATTCCTGTAGAAATCAGAGCTTTCCCTCTTCTTGGCTATTGGCTATTGTAGCTTCAAGATTGCTGTTCTGCTTTATGACAGCTGCTTTCACCTAGAGACTACATTGGGGTTTGATTCCTGGGTTCCATGATCAATAGGATAGCACTACCAAGTCTCATTCCTGGCTTAAAGGATGAGTTTTCTCCTGCTCTGACTTCAGTGCTCTTTTTGCTGCAGTACAAGTTTGGTGGCCCAGGTTTCAGAATTTCCTCAAGCTTACGTATATTTCAAACATCAATAGCTGCACTCTCTGTCTTAAAATACAATGCCAAAGCCATATAAAATAAGTGGAGCAGGGAATAATCATTCATTCCCTCCAAGGACCTCACATTAGACATCGATTAAAATAGTTAAAATTAGCATTATACTTTAGAGCATACCATTATATTTATAACAAAATGAATTTGCATTAAAAGATTTATACAAGGTTCTCTGAAAAGATAAAAGTCCCCCTTGTGCATTTAATTATTGAACATCCTGATGAATGGCTTTGCCTTTATGCATTTTAAGTGTTTGCTAATTATATTGAAATGTATTTGATCACATATATATGTATACATGTGTGTGTATATATATATATATATATATATAATTTATATTCAGTCATACAGAAGCTTTATCTGTTATAATGTTTTTCCCTTTGGACTATATAGAGCTGAGTAAGGATGACTCTAAGAATCTATTTCCAGCATTATAGTGAAGTGAAAAATCAATGGATATTTTAAAAATTCTAGTTTTCAAATAGACTACCAATGATACTGATGCTACTGAGCAATATTTCCTGAGGGATTATAGTCTCTGGAACATTATTCTATTATTTTTGCCTCATCTAACTTCCATACAAGTATGGTGACTTTGCATTCACATATATTCATATATACACATAATCAAATTTCAGCACAAGCTCCTCTGGTTGAAAGTAAAGTATAACTTTACCTTTAGCAGTAAGTGGGAATGCATTACTCTGAGACTTGTCAAATAGCAGAATCCTGAACTACTAATGCATGCCTGCAATCTTAGGCCTTAGATACGAGAAAGAGCAAAAGCGGATGATTTGGAGTCTACAAAAAGTTTTTATTACATACTGACATCAAGACTAGCCTGAGCTGGTAAGACCCTGTCTCAAAAGCTACTAGAAAGACAAAGGGAGAAAGGACTACAGAAAAGAAAAACATAATATTCACTAAATCTAACCCATAATAAGACATGACAGACATAAACATTTTATGTCTCAAAGGTAATACAAAGGAAATATTTTCAATGACAAAGTCACAATTCTCAGCTATTTATATGCAGTACCATTTTCTCTTTAATACCACGGTAGCAGTTTCTTTTCTTTTATTAAATGAAATTCTTAATTTGTCTAACAATTTTTTGTTTTCTAAATTAAAGTTGTCTAATGAGAAAGACTTAAACATCCTTTGACAGTGTGTCTCCATTGATTATCTGATTACGTTCAGTATGATGGATGAGTGCTTAACCCTCTGGTCTGAGCTTTGGTTCTCCAGCCAGGGAAGGTTATCTTGTGTTTCTAGTGGAACTACCATGTCAAGGCTTAATGATGATGGAATAACATGGAAGCATGCATAACACTGCTGTCTCACTTGTCTCTGCATCAGCAATTTTACAGTTAATTATAGCATCCTGTATAAAGTGTGCCAAATGAGACAAGTATACAGGAAATGGTGAGGAGATGTGGAGACTTCAGCATCTCCTACTTTAGGCCTGGGAAGATGCTTCCCCTTGCTACCATTGCAAAATCTGGTGCATTTGGTTGTGATCAGTAAGTTTTAAAAAACATATGAGAAATTTATGAAGAATCCTTTTAGGAGGCTGAGATTTTAATTATTTTGTATAACTTTGTTAATGGTTTCTGACTAAAAGAGGGTTGACAAGAAGCAAATAATATGATATCTAAAAGATGTTATGGATTAATTCATGACATACAAATAGTATTATCCTTCTAGAACAGTCTTACAGGTATGTGACGCTCAGCTGAAAATGCTAAGTTCAAGCTTGTGATTTCTCTTGAACATCTGAGATGAGGAAGGTGTTTGAGCTCTGGATGCTGGCATTAGATAATACTGAGACACCCTGGCCATTGCTATCGTCCCCTAGAGTCCACCTTACATGTTTGAATCCCTTGGGAAATATTTGACTATGTAATATTAACTTCTTTCTATCTGTTTATTTTATTGGTTCATTTTTTTCTAATGTCTGCACACTTTGTTGGGCACACTGTGTATTATCTATACTTATTCTGCCTCTGTCTGGCTAAGTGAAGCACATCAAACATAGAACTGAGTGTCAGGCAAGTAACTCATTATGGACTCAATGTTCTTGGGGTATTAAGAACTTATGCTCTGACTTAATATTAAATTCTACTTGTATTTTCTGATCTGTCTTTAATCAATGTTGTTTTTATTTAATTCATCATGAATCATGCATGGATACTGGTGTGCATATAATAAGTAGAAATAGAAATCTTATCTAAGAAGAACTTTATTTTTTAAGATTAAGATATGTATATATGTGTGTCTGCATGAGGGTGTATCTCCAAACCTGTGGATGCTTACATCAATTCCAATAGGCTCTTGAATTCCCTAGAGCTTTAGTTAGATGCAATTGAGAGCTACCCAATGTGGGCGTTAGGAACTGATTCTAGTTTTTTGGAAGAGCAGTAGGCAATTTTAACCACTGAGTCACTGCTCCAGCCCTTCCAATAACAAACTTCAACAGTGGCTAAGCAGAGTAGTATACAATATATTAAACAGGACTCTAGAATTGGGAACTCTTAATTTCGATGCAATTTCTATTTATAGAGATGCATTAATAACTAAGTTAAACAGATAACCTCTAGTTTAAAATTAATCATATATTATAAAAGTATGTTTAAAAGCTACACTGAGTTGAAGACAGATGCTAAAAAGAAATCCCACACTAGGTCAGAATTGAGTATAATAAAGGGTTATATATTTAGGGGTAAATGCACAGATCACAGTCCTCTGCATGAATGGGCAACAGGAACTGAATTCAGCAGCCAAAAGAGAGAGAGCAAGAACACGCTTTACATTGGCATTTATAGTATAAGAGGCCACACTCAAATGGGCTCATATCTTAAAGGCTATTGTCTAAAGGATTTCCTACAGCAGTGAAGTTATTTCTGTCTGAATATTTACATAACTTAATGGACCATGCAAAATGTAATTGAAGTTGTAAAAATCTCTAAAGAACATTCATTGGCTTACAAGCTACTAACGTTTAAATAAATTCTCATGCTAGAGATCACATAATGTTTGCCCTTTCAGCCAGAAGGCTTTATTTTGTCTTCATTTAGACAGTGTGAGTTCACTATGCAGAGGTCTTTGCATTTTGCTGGTTTTATGGTCTTACCTAGTACTTATACAGTTTGATGTGAGATTTCCCACTGTATGCTGTGATTACCATTAGTTAATAAAGAAAACTGACTTGGGCCTATGCAGACAATAGAGGTAGGCAGGGAAAACTAAACTGAATGCTGGGAGAAAGGAAGCAGAGTCAGGGAGAAGCCATGAAGCCACTGCTGGAGACAGATGTGCTGAAACTTTGCCAGTAAGCCACAACCATGTGGCGATACACAGATTAATGGATATGGATTAAATTAATACGTAAGAGTTAAGTCAATAAGAAGCTAGAGCTAATGGTACAAGCAGTGAATTAAATAATATAGTTTCTGTGTGATTATTCTGGAGTCTTGGCAGCCAGGAAATTAACAAGTGGAGGGTGGACAGGAACACACTAGCAGTCTCCTTACAACAAAAGCTCACATTCAAAAGAAAATAAAATTGATACTTAAACCTGAAAGAATATTTGAGATCATTTAGTTTATTCTTCTATTTTTATTGATAAAAAATTTCAAAGAGGTAGAGCTGATTCTCAATAGTTACACAGTCATTTTTCTGTATTGATTTTCTGTTATTTTCTGTGTTGAATTTCTGTGTCTGGGTAAGTATAGAAATTATCAGTCTTTTTCCTTTCATAAAAACTCTTTTCTTAAAAAATTGTATATATTTAGAGTACTATTTGAGCATTGGAATTTAACTAAATTTTCTAATCATGAAACAGGAGAAAATAATTGCAATTTCATAGAGTTCCAAGGACATTACATGATCTAAACTACCTTGCCAGCTGTTAGCATAACTCATGCCCAGAATGTGAATTAGCTTTCTGAAAGTGTTCATGTGGGCTTTTTCCAAACAGAGAACAGTATGCATCCATTTCTCTTCTCTTCATAGTTCCCTGTAGACACTGCTGATGGGCCTTATGTTTGTCTGTTTTCTCATCTTTTTTCTTAATATAGCACTGATTGGGGCAGTAAACATCTGGAAAGTACACGGAGACCCATTTAATGCTGCTGCCTCTTCCTCTACATAGGAAGGTAGAGGAAATAACAGAAAGTGACTCTTGAATATCAGAGGTTTATGGTTCTCTTTGAAAATGATACTTTCTCTTCAAAACTGGAAAGGAAGATGCTTTAAGGAATTATTTAAGGTAAGACATATCTCACCTCTCATTCAAAGTGCTCTTAGATTTTTATGACAGATCATGTTGTGATTATTAATGTTACTGGAATGAGCAGGATATACAAGTGGATGCTAAATTTTTACAGCATAATTGAATTAGTGTTGATCCCAAAACTGACTGAAGATGTACAATTTAGTGTCATGAATCTATCACTTAAAAATAATCAAAATTCCTTGAGTTCCTTAAACATTGCCCCTACTACACAGGATTCTTTACCTCATACTTCTCCCAGACACCATTTTATATTAATTTGTATGTTTTAAGATTTTCATATAAATCTCATAATCTTTATGCACTATCTGTTTTCTTCTTTCAGTAAATTTTATTTGCTAGCATATGATTACTGTTGTTATTGATATCAAGAGTTCATGCCTTTACACTGCTAGAAAACACTCTATTCGATGAGTACACCATGACTTAGCTATCTAGTAGATGATTTTTATTTGTTTTCAAAACAGAGTCATACTTTGTAGTTCAGCTTTACCCAAAACTCATAAACTACCTGCTTCAGATTCTGAGATGCTAGAATTGCAGGATTGCACCACCATGCCCAGCTTTTAAAGCCTACATAATAATTCATGCAATTTGAGAAATATATACAGTAGTAAAAGAATCAACAAAACTAAGATTGTAGATACAGCATCTTACCACAAAAGTATCCCGATGTTTTATCATACTTATTTTTACATGCACTGAAAATCTTATATTTCAAGCTTTAAGCTCTATAATTACCAATTTGTTTGTTTTATCTAGAATTCCTTTAAATATTAACAGAATGGACTTTTTCTGATATTACACTCAGCAATTTACTTTCGGAACCATCAATTTGTTGCCCCACTGAGTCAAGTGACTTAATTGCAAATTTAAATATTTTTATTTTTCTTGGCTTGTATAAATCTACATTTTAAATTATTTTTCAAACTTGAATAAATTTGAGGAATTGTTCCTTTAATATTGTCTTTCTTTTTTTTTCTGCCTCTGAGGGACTACATTTGCTCTTTATTTGGTAGCTTTAAATTTGACGCATTCTAACACTGATGTATTGAGAATTATTACTTTACATTGTGTGAAGATTTGTCATTGTGATTGGCTTAACAAAAAGCTAAATGTCCAATAGTTGGGCAAAATTTTCAGGGTAGAGAGAACATTTGGTAGAAGAAGGCAAAGATGCCATGAGATCCAAAAGAAGTAGGACATGCAGGAGGGGAGGTAACAAGCCATGAATCATATGTCAGACTGTAAATTAACTCAAATAGATTAATTTAAGTTGTGAGATCGGGTTTGAAACAAGCCTAAGCTATTGGCTAAGCTTTCATAATTAATAATAAATCTTCATGCCATTATTGGGAACAGATAATCCTGACGAAAAGGTTTGACTACAGTGGTGCTTTCATACTTTTGATTTTTTGAATAGCTTTGAATTGCTTCAATCTATGGAATTCACTAATTATACTATAATTTTCAATCTCGTGTTATGTTCACCTCCTTCTATATATAAATCAACTGCACAATAATGACTGTCTATGAAGGAACTAAAATATATATGTCAATATTTTCTGTTGGCCTATGCTTTAAAATCACAATAAGAAATCCAGAGATTAGCATTTTTACCATCTAACAGATGTAATAGATGGTACATTTAAAATACTGCTCAAAACTATAACTAGAGAAAGTAAATATTATCATGTAACTGCTTAACTCATTCAGGAAGGAATATTAGGAATATCATATAATTAAAAGGACAATTAATCAATAATCAGATAATGGTAGGAAAGCTTAGAAGAGGAAGTCTCATCTTTCAGTATTTTAACACTGATTTAATTTATTTACAAACAGATTTATATTTCGAAAAATTTACTGGGAATTGCTCTTAGAAACTGATAATCAATTTGACATAATATAATATGATCAAAATAAAATAGTCACTTGATTTCAAGTTAACTAAGCTACATAAAAACAAAATTTTAAAGGTGTGTTTGGTTTACCAGCATTGGCTGGAAAGATTACTCTGTTATTAAAGGCTAGTTAGGTTCACTACCAGTTTGCCACTGTAGTAGTTAAAGTTCAATGCAGTTGTGTTTAAACAAGATTACAGCTGATTTTGTATGGTTAAATAAAACCAATACTCAAGTAGAAAAAAGGTTTATGCTGATTCCACAAAACACTTAATTTGATTATTTTTGCTTTTTGGTGATCCAAAAGATAGTGTTCAATACATAACATTTTAGGTGATGATATATTCATTAGTTCTTCATTGAGGCCACAGGAAAGAGGAATGATCAAGAGGGGTAACATTTTACAGAGCATTTAGAAACAGCAAACATACAGATAAAGGATGGCCAATGATGGCAATGATGAAAACAGAATCCAGGCCACACACACTTCAAATAAGAAAGAAGGTTTCAGTTTTTATTTAAGTGGGATCTAAAGGTCAGATATTATGACAAAGAAAAGAGATCAAATGTTGGAAGATGCTAGCTGTGGCCTCTGTGACCAATGATTAGGGAGAAACACAGAAGATCAATATAACTATATCATTTATTTATGGTATTTTGCCTTAGTAGATTTTTTCTCCAGATTTATGTGAAGGAACTATTGCTGTAGTTATATTAGTTCCACTGTGATAGCTGGTATGAAGTAATCAGCCCAGTATGGAAGATATATTTCCAATAGAGTTCTATAAACTCCTAAAATATTTAAGGGCTATGCTAAATAACTCAACACTTAAACACATGAATAACATGCAGCTTGGTTTGGGATCTTTTGCCTATCATGATGAGGCCATGAGTTCAGTTAAAAGAACAGAAAAGAAAAGAAGTTTATAAATGATTAGACATATAGATGATAGATAGGTAGATAGATAGATAGATAGATAGATAGATAGATAGATAGATAGATAGATAGATAGATAGATAGATGTAGATAAATTATAGATAGGTAGATAAATAAGTTCTCAGTAAAAGTTTTATGGAACTCCACATATGCATTTAGTTTTTCACACATAGAAACTTGTACATTGTGTTTTTAAACCCACTGGATGATTAAAAAGTCAAGGAGACTTTATATGAGGTGAGGTAGAAAGAGAAAAGAAACATGTGCAACAAACTACCAAAGACATATTTGCAGACACTAGGTTAAATCCATCATACATTTATCAAATTATCACTTTACTAATCCTATGAGAAATAAATTACACTCTTCTTTCAATGAGGTTGAGAGAGTTTGATATTCTCATGAAATAACAAGGGAATGTTCCTCCTATGTGATATGGCTTCACCACATATTAAAAAGACATTTAGTGCCTCTGAATTCTAAATTGACTTTTACATTTTAATACCAAGACACATTATTGAAATAATTTCAGGACTTGACATTGGTGGATAAATGTATACTCGTTCTTTCAAGTAATCTAAATAATAAAAGTGAATTAATTCATTCTTCAGTTGCTCTAGGACATACAAATTACCAAGGTAAGTTATTCCAATGAATTCTTTAAAATGAATGTATTAAATTTAATGGGATTTTTAACTTCAAAAATGTTATGTTTTTATTGAGTTGTAAAATGAAGGGGGAAATTCATATACTGAGTCTTCCTTGCAGCTAGGCTGTTTTGTAAAATGAATAAGAAGCATGCGTATAAAAATTGGGAGTAAAGAGCCAATGTAGCAAAAACATACAATTTAGTTTGATTACAGTATAGGTCATCTTGGCATGTGAGCTTCTTGCAGCAGATGAGGAAGATTGTGTGAGCTAATTCTAAGGCATGCTGACATGTAACTTGCAGTCCCTCTAATGCTCTGCATGAGAAAGCATATAATTACTGTGCTATTATGGAGCTCGTGAATGGTCTCCTAACAAATGTTGAACATCTTGACTCTTGAGTACTTTCAGAATTTTACCTATTTTTCTGCTGCATTTGGTGAAGTTCTGATTCATATATGAAGGAGCAATTAAAAATCACAAAGTGATAAAAATTTTACTTCAATCACCAAACCTTTATGCCATACACAGAACACCACACACACACACACACACACACACACACACACACACACACACACTTATACACACCTCGGTTTATAGTGCAGAGATGGAGTATTTGTATGGTAAACAGAAACTTCTGTGTTATATTCCCAGCACTGTAGAGAGCAAAAAAAATAATTCACATATTACACATAAAGTATTGTTTTATATATGAACATAATTTAAGCCACTGTTGATTTGAGGTTAATTCCTATTGAGTGACTGAATGATGCATGAACTCCAATCGGTTCTCCAATCTTACTTTCTCAAGCATTATATATATATTAAACAGCTACAAATACTGAAAATAGTATACTAGGAAAAAACACGACAATGATATAGTGGAGAAAATACATGGAATACGTATTAAATGTGACTCTTACCATCTTCTCAATTTCATGGTCAACAAGAAAACTAGAAGTATTTGAGAAAATGTTTTCAACTTCTCAAAAAAAGAAAACCACTTCCGTTATTGAATGTTGAATAGGATGCATAATGAGATGTTATACTGAAAACATATAATTAAATGTTAAATTCATAGTTCTTTAATGAAAAATGAAAAATCCTAGAAGTTGTTTCATAAACATATGAGAGAATAGCAAGAGATGTTCTGATAAATGTTCACCTTGAAATAAAATATGGGTTTCATGGGAACTCTGCTCTTCTATTTTAGGAATTGTTTTCAAACTTCATCCAGAAAGTAAGAAAGCATTTTGTCATCATCTCATGCTCTACTGAGCTGTGTGTCACCAGTGAAGGCTGTGCACAAACTTCGGAGCCTCAAATGGTGACGAGGTGCTTCGCAACATCAGGTGATACACTCTTTACGACAATCAGAACTTACATTTGCAGTTACAAAGAACATATTGATGTTTTTTTGTATTGCTCTAGGTATAGTAAATCAAATATTTTCTATGTAAAAATCAATGCGGAAAAGGTTTAGTGTGGGTATAAATTTCATGACTTATATGGTTTCCTTAAAGAAACTTTTGAAAATGTTTTGCTAATGTGTCCTATTCTCCTAGAGTTTACCTGCTGAGAAACGTGAATGTATTCTTCAGGGCTGATGGTAGTCAGGAACATTATTTTCTGTAATTATTATAGAACGTGTTTCTCACGTCTCACTTTCTACTAGATAACATTGAGATTTTCATGCCTTCTTTCGGGGGTTTGTATGGTTCAGACTTATATTCCATGTGAAAACAGGTAGGTTTTCATAAATAAGATCTCATTCAATAATTACATAGCCAAGGCAATTAATCATTCTACCCTCTAATCATTCCACCCTCTAACCATTCTAACTCAGGATCAGCAATGCCTCATTCCAAGGATGCAACACTGAAAGCTTTCTTATAGATTATATTATCCACCTACAAAGCATGCTCATTTGTCGAAAACCTTCAGTCACTGTATTTGAATTTGTTTAGTGTTTGAATTATCCAGTGCATTTCAATGGGTTTTGCAATGTATTTTAGTTCTATTCTGTTCACCCCAGAGACTTATATCACTTTTAGAAATTTAAATAATCAATGGACCATCTTTTAAAATGACACATATATTTTAAAAATTCAATTGTAAAATTTCAAAATACAATTTATTAAACACATTGTATGAGTTTTCTAGTTAAGTCTTAAGAGGTGAACAGATTTTCTTCTTGTTTGAGAATTTCATACATGCATGTATGATCAAATCCAATCCCATTCCCCACCACCAATTTTCCCTCCCACCTTCATGAACTCATCTTTTGAAATTCAATAAGTGTACTTAGTGCTACCTGTGTATACATAGATGGAAAACCATCGACTATGCATGAGTAGCCTTTCGTAGAACAAAATACTTAAATCCCTCCCACAAAAACAAGCAACCAATAGAACCTTAGCGAAGGCTAGAGATTCATGAACCTCTCTCCGTCCATGCTAGGATTTGGTCTGGCTTTATCTTGATCCAGGCTTTATGTGTACCTAGAAGTATTCTTTATCCTGTTGGTCCCTTGTTCTGGTTTTCCTCCACCTGCCTGTTAGCAAATCTGCTTATGAAATAACCATTCTGAGGCTTATTATAAGTTACAATTGTTCAGCCAATGTCTTAGGCTTCTTAAAGACTAGCTCTATTAAATTAACACATTTCTATTAATCTGTGTTTTACCACAAGACTGTGACTTACCGGGGTAGCATGTTACTCCTTAGGTGGCTCCATGGTGTCTCTTTGACTCCACCTACTATCTCTCTCTCTATGTTTGGATTTCCTACCTGGCTTTCCTTTGCTGAGCCACTTCCCAAAACAGCTTAATTCATCAACCAACAAAAGCAACACAACCAGTAAAAGCCACTCTGAGTTCATTTATGTCCTCATTGACTTGTCAAATAAAATGTTGTTTTGCTGAAAACATCCACTATGTCTGCCTCTTAGAATCTTTCTGCCTATTTCTGTGCAGTGATCTCTGAATCTTGAAGGGAGAGCATGGAATAGATACACCCATTTAAAGCTGAGAAATCCACAGTCTCTTATTCAGTGAAAGTTGACATCTGTGTATTAATCACCACCCACTGCAAAATGAAGCTTCTCTAATCAGGACTGTTAGATGCAAGGGTATAAAGAAAAGAACATAGAAGGTGCTATATTACTATAAGTTCATTTAGCAGAATGATGGATTAGATTCTCCCCAGGGTCCATGACTTAGCTTGTCATAGGTTAGGACAGTTAATGGTAGCATGTATGACTTTATGTGCTACAAACTGTAGCATCATACAGTAATTTAACATCATCTTTTCACACGTGACTTATCAGAACTAAGGGATCTGGTAAACACTGAACCAAAAAGCAAGGGTTTGGAATTATTTCTTTGTGAATAAAGTAACCATCCTTTGCTGTAGATTTTTTTTGCTGTAGCTAACTCCTTTCCTGTTACATATTTGGGAATTAACTTCCACAGTTCAGAACTGTTTAGTGTAAACAGTTTCCCCTTGCCAGGTTTTGTTCCTCTCTCCTAGGTAAGCATAGATATCTGCCTTCCTGCAGTTATCCTTTTCAGCAGGCATTTGGTCAGTATTTAAGCAAAGAGCATCTCATTTAATGTTTCAGTGGGTGTCCCCATCATGGTCTTGACCTCTTTGTTCATATTCTCACTCCTCCCATTCTTCAACTGGAATGTTGGGAGCTCAGCCCAGTGCTCCATTGCAGGTCTCTGCCTCTGTTTCCATCAGTTGCTGGATGAAGATTCTATGGTAGCACGATATTCATCAGTCTCACTACAGGGCAAGGCCAGTTCAGGCAACCTTTCCTCTATTGCTTAGGATTTTTGCTGGGGTCATCCTTGTGGATTCCTGGAAAATTCTCTAGTGCCAGTTTCTTGCTAGCCCCATAAAGGTTTCCTCAATCAAAATATTTCTTTCCTTGCTCTCATCTCCATCCTTTCTCCATCTTGTCTACTCTGTTCCCTCAAGTCCTCCTCCACTGTTTCTGTCTTCCCCACAGCTTACCTGAACTAATGGTGCACAAACTCTAGCCAGACAGGGAAGGAGCCTGCATAGGACCAAACTAGACCCTCTGATTGTGGGTGACAGTTGTATGGCTGGGGAATATTTCAGGGCTACTAGAGCGACATCAGGATTTTGGGAACCCATTATCTTTGGATGGATACCTTACTCAGCCTCCATATAGTAGGGAGGGTCTTGGACCTTTCTCAAAGCATTGTGCCTTACTCTCTCTCTCCTCTCTCCTCTCTCTTTCTGAGGAGTGGATAGGAAGTGGGTGAAGGTGTAGGAAAAGAAAGTGGGAGGAGGGGTGTGATGTAGGATTCCCCTCTGAATACTATGAATATGTTTTATTAGCATTGGTTAATAAAGAAAAGAAACTTCTTTGGGCCTACAGCAGGTTATAGTATAGCCAGGTTGGAAATCTGATACATACATAAATACACACACATATCTATATATCTATATCTATCTATCTATATATCTGTCTATATATATATATATATATATATATATAGAGAGAGAGAGAGAGAGAGAGAGAGAGGTGGAGTCAGAGAGACACCATGTAGCCACTGCAGGAGACAGAAACTGGACAGAACCTTACTGGTAGGCCACAACTACATGATGCTGCACATACTAATAGAAATGGGTTAATTTAAGATATAAAAGTTAGCCAGGAATGTGCCTAAGCTCTTGACCAAGCAGTGTTGTAATAAATACAGTTTCTGTGTTATTATTTCAGGTCTGCGCAGCCGATAATGAATGATCAGCCTCCTGCCTACAGGGGAGGAAGTGAGAACTGGAATTGGTATGTATAATGAAAAAAAGATAGTTTCTTTCCTTTTTAAAAAAATAAAATAAAATATTAGAAAAGATAGTCACAGATCTCCAAGGACATAAAATTACTGCCTGCCCAAGCTGCTGCTCTGATTTTCCCCTCACTTAAAGGATTCTTAACCCTATGCTCACTTTCACCTCAGTTTACTGATGATTTTAGTTCAGGACTCTCAAGGACAGAGAAGGGATAATTAACTGCAACCCATAGAAAGATTCACAACCCCAGCGATAAGAAGGATTTATAACAGCATAGACCACAGACTGATCATTTTGAGGCCTGGGTCTCTTCTTTGCTTAGAGCAGTAGTCTAGCTCCAGACCTAGGCCAATAGAAACTGCAGTGTCTGGTGTGTGTGCTATCTGATCAGGAGCCATCAGCTTCTCCCTGACTGTTTACTTAAGTTGCCTGATTACCTGGTAGCCTCTATGCTTGCTAGGAGAAAAATAGTGGCATGCTGATTTAAAAAATCTGTGCCCTATTCAAATTTTACTGAAAATTAACCTTTTAGCTCTCTTATCTATCACTTAATATGTGGCACACTATCCCTCCCCCTTAAGGATCCCCTGCTGAGTTAATTCCTTTCTTAACTAACTCTCTCCATTAAGGAGTTCACCAGACCTGTACTAGCCACTCCCATGGTTCTGTGAGTGTGGACTAAAGAATTGCGGCCCTGAAACCTGCTAGGACTGGAGAATTGCTGGTTTTGAGGGTATATAAGACCAGAAACATTTGTAATGGGTAGAACTAAGAATGATGTAGAACTCAGAACAAAGGAGAACAACTGGGAACAATGAGAAATGACAGATTGAAGAGAGAAAAATAAAGAATTATGGACAGACGGAACCTGTTGCAAGTACACTTCTTTACTCTCAGATCTTTAGCCCCCCCCCCCCTTTAGCTATTTGTGGCATCTTTGATTGAATGCCGAAAGGGAATGTTAAGGGCCAGGTCAAAAGGCTTTCATTATGTCTTGGAGGGGGCTCTTAAATCAAATCAGATAGTGGTTTCTGACTCCTGCAATATTTGTGCCACCACTTCCCGGCTGGGTTTTTCTGATTAAGTCAGTCATTATTGTACAATGTTGGTTTCACAGGTGAGGAAAACAAACTTAAATCCTTTTCTCTTTGAGGAGCATACATAGCACCTGCGAGCACCACAAAGGCATCTAGAAAGGATGAAGCCCAACCTGAATCACAGCTCATGCCCCGTAATACTGATTTCTTACCATCTATGGGATTTAAACACATAAGCACGCATTTGTAAACATTCAATTCTGGTTTCCTCATACGAGAGAACTTCAGCATCTGTCTTTAGGGGTTTATCTTTTCTCAGTCATGATTTTAGACACTGATAGTCTTATGTGCTTCTGATTCTTATATTTCTAAGGACGTATAATTTATTTTGTATCTAACAAGGTTTTAATCAGTGTTGTAGCTTTGTACACTTGTTATTTTGTTTATGGGACACATAAGACCTGCACATTCCGTAATGATTGGATGTAGTTGTTTGTTGTTTAAGGGTTTGGGGAGGGAAGGGAACTGAGACAGGATGTCAAGTAGCTCAGGCTGTCTCAGATTTCCTTCAGAACAGAGGAGGATCTTGCAGTGATCCTCCAGATCCCCCTGCCCCAGGGCTAGGATTGCAAGTCTGTGACCACACACCACAGTTCAGTACACTCTTAACTATGATCACCATTGTAAATGTTTTCTCAAATGTGATATTAGAGTTGAATTGGTGGTGAGCAAACAGAAGTTATTTATTAATCACCAATGAGACCAAATTATATTTAATAAGGAATTCAGTTTTACTTAGCTTTCTGTAATTTGTGTAGATCTTCTACTATTTCATACTCCATTAAATATAATTAACTAAAATTTTGTTGTTCATATCTATTAATAAAATAATATTATGAACATCATGACAGTCAAACAAAATCTTCTCTTTCTATAAGTGTGAAATTATTGGTTTACAGCCTTGATCACCACACTGTCCTCAAGGTTCCTTCTTCAGCATCAGTCCAGAAGTAGTCTAGACTAGAAATGGAATAGAAATATTTGATAAATATTTTTCATCTAAAAAGAAAATTACTGCAAAATTTTTATAAAAGTACATATCTAAAACCCAAAACATAGAGAATGTCAAAATTATAATATATTTAAGCTACTGTGGCACAATGGAATAACCTTCTTTCTGACTGGATGTAATGTTGCTTCCACACAAGGAATTCATAGCTGATATTTGTAATGGGACAATAATCTATGACTAGTCATGTGTACTAGAGAAGAATCTAGTACAATTACATTGTTAAATAAATGTAGGATCAAATTGCCTTCTAAATATTTACTTCTGCATACATATATTAGTGCTTATTTCTTTTTTAAAGATACATATATATATATATATATTATATATATATATATGTATACATATATGTATGGAGAGAGATCACAACCTCCCTCAGAAAGGAATTTTCATTACAGTTCACTTTATTCAAACCACCAAACATTATTTTTGATCACTTGAATAATTACTCCTCTCTTTTGATATGATGTAATGTTAAACATATTTTTAAATTTTTTTTGTGATGTCAGTGATACTTAAATGCTGCTTCATTCAATCTTCACTACAAGTCCAGAGATATGGAACATGCAATACATGAGGTTATTAATTCCCCATGTCAGTGACATTCTAGCTTCATATAAATTTCATATAAAGTTAATGGTAGTAGCCACACAAAAGGCTTGCCTGATTGCTTTCTTGAGACAGATTCTTGTTGGCATTCATGTAGCCCATGACCTCAAACTCTTGTCAATATTCTACCTTAAGTCTGGCATTATATGAATGGGTCACCATCCCCAGTTCACAGTTCCTTAATCAGTGTTAATTTTTATACTAAGTAATATGCTAAATTATAGAAGATCTACTAATTCACTGTTGCTTTAAAATGTCTCATCACATTTTCACTCAGTATTCTCTTAAACCAGAGTAACAGGGACAAAAATTATTATGTCTTTTATCTTACATATTGTTAAAATTTCTGATTTTTCAGCAGTTCTGCTGCTCTATCTCCCTTGATGCATTCTTCAAATTGGTCCTGTGAAGAACAGGAAAGGATAGAAAGGAGCATGGCCTACTGGTCAGGCATTCATTCTGTCCATGGTCAAGCAGACACAATCAAATATTTTTTATGAGCTTTAATGAAGACCAGCTGAAAGCATGACCTCTGACAGATGTATGCAGTGAATTTGTAGAAACGACTCTCTGGAAAATGCCCTTTCTCCACATCATAAAGAATGAAATACTGATAAAAGGAAATATTCTCTGTTGGTCTGTAAGGTTCAGTGGTTCCAGCCTGTAGATGGGGCCAGAATGTAAGAATGAAACAGTCCATTCTAGGGCAGGTGATTAGAAGAGCGTGACATGTCCCTTTCTTTCTCACCATCCACCACTTTAATTTCTTATGTAACACAGTCTTGCCACTCTGATGATAAGAAACGCTTGCTACCCTGTCACTGTGTCCCTCACCATGTGTGTTTGTAATGTACTGTCAGCTGACCTGGCATCCAGGAGTTGACCAAGTAACAAGGTAAATCCTCATAATGGCAGTGAAGCCCTTGTTATAGATAGTGAGGGTGTAGACTCATGTGTGTGTACCATTTCACTGCCTTCTATCTTTTTTTGCCCTGTGAGGATACAGTACAAAGGCACTCATCAAATACAGATTATTCAAGGCCTCAATCTTGGACTTTCTAATATGTAAAATTGTAACATGTATACATATTTCCCAGCTTGTGATAATAACGGATAGATGAGTGAATTAAGAAAAGATAACCTAAGGCTGAAGAGAGGACTCAGCGGTTAAGATAGAGGTAACGTGTGTAACTCACTGCTCAATGGAGAAGGTCTTGACATTGAGGAAGGCCTGAATTATTTGTGGATACAAATAATTATCTGTTAGTTGAGGGACTGTTTGTTATTGCAACAAACATTGTCCTGACTAATACAAGCATTTTATTTTTTGCTTGAGATATTGGTTCCATAGAGATATACACATCAAACTGAGAACACAATGAGTTTATGCTTCATGATCATGCTGATTAACTTTCATAGAAGCACGTTATTTCATCCAGGTCAACTGAAGACAATATCTGAAGGTTTTGTGAACTTGTCGGTGAACTGAAGATGAAAATTATCTTCGTTAAAGATTAAAGTTATAACACCAGCAATGACAGCAGACCTCAAGCCATAATACAGGACAAGTAGTATATATAAGAATGCTAATCTTTTAACTATGTCCTGTGGTGTAGGCAGTTTTGTGTAAGCATTTCCATTTCCTGACTGTTTTGAACTATTTAGGCTCTCCAATTTTCCAAGCCCTCAACTCTTTTCATTAATTACCAAGTAGATTGTATCTATTTTATGTCATGGAATAACTAAAAGTCCTCCTTTGATTCAATTTACATCTTACATTAGCAGTACTCTCACGCTTTCTTTTTAAAAACTATCCATATTGCCACTCATTAGACTGTGGGAAACTCTGCAGAATCAACAAGTACTCTTAACCACTTGGGCCATTTCTCTAGTCCCTCTCTTTCAATTTTTAATCTTCATTCAGCATCCCAGTTCTCCCAATTTTCTGATTAAGGCTCCAAATTCACTTTTATCGTTTCTACTTTAATAATTTTCATATGTATGCAATATATTGTTTTGTTGGTGTTTCAAATTGAGTTTATTTTAAAAATACTTATACTTTGCCGAAAAATGATTTTGACCAATGTTTACAAATGGCACAGCCTGTCCCACTTTACTCTGTCAACATCTTTTAATGATATGGCATACTTTTACAACTTGTAAGCCAATATTGATGCATTATTAACTAGATTGCTTTGTTCATAATAAGATTGACACTGAGTTCTATAGTTCGATGGGGTTCACACTAGCACATTCCAAAAAGTAGCATACCACCCTGATGGAGTAAGGCATAAAGAACATGCAGGAGCACACAAGGCATGCTGGATCTCATGAGATATTCAGGAGTACATGAGGCATGCAAAGGCACACAGGTATGTAGGGGCACACAGGCATGCAGGGGCGCACAGACATGCAGGGGCGCAAAGGCATGCAGGGACACACAAAACATGCAGGGGAACATGAGGTGTGAGGGGTACACAGGCATGCAGGGGCACACAGGCATGCGGGGGCATACAAGCCATACAGAGGCACATGCAGAGTGCAGGTGCACCTGAGGCATGTGAATATATGAAAAGTGCAGGGTCACACATGGCACACAAGGGCAGGAACATGCAAAGCAGGTATCCCACAGAGCAAGTGAGCATACCTAGGTAATGTTACACAGGGCAGAGGTCTAGCAGCACCAGAGTGAGTAGCTAGTTTCTCTCTAAATTTTCCATGTGTTCTGTTTATTTATCCTTCCTTAACCCCTTGTGGTCTCTGGTGCTTGTGGGGGCCTAGAGTTTTATATTTTGAACAATGTTATCATTTTACAGTCTTGCTCTCTTTTAAAACTGGCTTCTTTCATTTAGCAATGTGTTCACATTTCCTAAGTTATGGTAATGTATTTTCTTTCGTTACTTTCTGTGGTGCACCACAATTTGTTGGATTAATCTATAAAACTTAGAAGCAACATGTGGGATGCTTCTAAACTTTGACAAGTGTGATTTAAGGTACTATAAACTTTTATCCCTCAGTTTTGTTGATGTAATTTATTAGTCCGTTTGTTTGAATATCACAGAGATTTATTGTGCTATTAAAATTTATGAATATATTGTTTTGTAGGAAAGTGACTCTCTTGCAAGGAGTCTAACCATGTTCCTCATCACTACCAGCAAGAAGCAAGAGGCCTGCTGCCCCAAACACTCACCAACATTCCATGGAAGTGTTTTGGATTTTGGCCATTCTAAAATATTGGTACCTCACTATTGTTCTATTTTGCAGCTCCCTAATGACAAATGATATTAATAGTCCTATCACACACTTCCTTTAGCATACTTCCCTGGTGAGAGGTCTCCAAATGCTTCAATCACGTTTTAATAAGAGTGTGGTCTGCTGTTGTAATTTGTTTGTTTGCTTAAGATAGGTTCTCACCTTTTAGTTGGGTTAGCCTGTAACTATGAATCCCATACTGGCCTCATACGTGCAGTAATCATCCTGCCTTGCCTCCTGAGGTGATGTTCAGGGGCTCTTACATTCGAACATTAATAAAGCTGACATATGTTGGATAAACCTATTGGGTTGATAGTGTTAAAGGTTCTGCTTGTGGGTTCTCATGATTCCTAGTGGTTGTTTCACGCTCTGTGTTTTAAGACAAAAGTCAGTCTGTAATGATTGCCATTTAGTGGATCTAAGTAAAGTTATTTGTTTTATTTTTTGTATGTTTTTCTTCTTTCTAGGGAGATACAGTGTCACTTTCAAGGTCTTCACATATGTGTTCTAAAACTGAAATTCTCATGTTTGTTTTCTATTCAAATAAATTTCTATATATTTAAGTACCTTATTCATCATGATAATCTAATTGATGATCTAATGCTCAGTACTGTGACCGAGCTACATATAATTTCTGTTGTCAAATAAACAGCACCTTCAGCTCTGTTTTTGTGATAATCTAGGAGTTCTATTTTTTCATGTTATGGTTTCTATTTTTTTATATATGGTGTCTATTTTTCTATGTAAATCTAGAAACACATTAAATTCTTAAATAAGCTTTGGAAAGCCAATGCTATTCCATCCATTAGGTTTTTTTTTCTTTTTTAAAATTTTTTCCTTTTTTTCCTTTTTTTAATTTACTTATTTATTTATAAAAATTTCCACTTCCTCCCCTCCTCCCAATACCTTCTCACTCCCTCCACTCCCTCTCCCCCTCCCTCTCCAGTCCTAAGAGCAGTCAGGGTTTCCTGTGCTGTGGGAAGTCCAAGGTCCTCCCACCTCTGTCCATGGTTTCTCTGAAGTTTTGGAGCCTGTTCTAGAACTACATCTTGTAGACCAGCCTGACCTTGAGCTCACAGAGATCTATCTGTATCTGTCTCTCAAGTGCTGGGTTAAAGGCATCTGCCACCACCACCTGGCTCTGTTACTTTTTTTAAAAAAGATGAAATGTTCACCAATAGGCAGATATAGAAACACCACCCATCTGCAGTCATTTCAGAGATACCGTTAAGCACTGTATTAGGGATTTTGTTAAACAGCTTAGACTGCAACCACACTGAGTTGACTCCTGACTCCACTATAACTGTACGAGTCAGATCTTCTCACTGTTTTCAATGAGCATTCACTTCGGTGGGATTTCCAGCCACATCACCAGTGGGTAGTGGGAGTGACAGAGTGACAGCTGTCATTTTTACCAGTCTTCTTTCTAGTGTTCTTCTACCGCCATTCTGATAGGTATACACATGTATGTTATTCCTATTGTTTATTTTTTACTTTAATGCAATTATTTTACTTTGCTTCATTACACTTGAAAATTTTTACTTATAAAAACATTGAACAAATTCTTGGATTATCTCTCCTGTGAGAATTCTATTTATATTCCCTTGCAATTTTCCACATTAATTTGGGAGTTTCTGATATAATCTTGTTATTAACTATTGATTAGTTTTACTGTCTTAAATATTATCAGTAATTTTTATGTCTTTCCATAAGTGAAAGTGTGTAGTAATTATGATTATATTTTGCATTGCAGTGAGCTTTGGCTTCCTGTTAAAAATTCATTTCTTAAGGAAATTGTAGCAATGTTGATCTGAATATTCTTTTAATTTTGGATTTATTTCAAAGCTTATTGTTGTATCTTTAATTTACTAGGCATCTACACAGATGTGGATTCAGCTTTTTTCTTTCCGTGTGATTAGTCTCTTCTCAGCATGCCTGCTTATTGGTGGTGTAGCAGCCACCTTTGCTACATCAAAGTTTCCACATACGCATGGGTCTATTGCTGAACTGCCTCTTCTCCTCCTACAAATTGAGAATATGACACAGTGCCCCTCAACTATATGCTTACATATTAATAGCTTTGTAAGTTTTAAAACATGCCAGGCAGTGGTGGCATACACCTTTAATGCCATCACATGGGAGGCAGAGACAGGCGGATCTGTGTGTGTTTGAGGCCAGCTCTACAAAAGCTAGTTCCAGGACAAGCCCCAAAGCTACAGAGAAACCCTGTCTCAAAAAACAAATAAACAAAAAGAAACATATTATAGAAATGTTGATTCCTCAATAAAGAATAGAGAAACAATTAATTTGATAGAACTTTTCCTTAATGTATAATTTATGCTAGTAAAACTATATCTTCATTGTGATAATTGACCCATTAATAAATATAGCATATCCCATTCATCTCTATGTCTATATATGTCATTGGAAAGTATAGAGTATTTGTATCAAATTGTACATTATTTTTTACTAGGCAAAATATTTTCACTTTTATCAACTTGTTTATTATAAGAACAATCAAATCATTTATAAACAAAATTTACAAATACATATTTTCTCAAAATAATCAATGTGGAACAACTGAGACTTTACCAAGTGATACGTAGCTTCTTTGAAGAGGGCATATGAGAATTTATGCCATCAACCCTCAGTCAGTAATCTTTATTCTGCACTCTGCAGAAAGGCTTCTATGTTGTTGAGATAAACTGGTACATTCACATTCTCTAAACACTAAATTCCAGAGCTAGACATGTAGTGGGGAGATTTCTCCTCAAAACTCCAGGATACCTATTTTACATCTCTGTAGGCAATGCAAGTCTGTTTGAAGCATATTTTACTGAGTCAGGGATTGTTTACCATTTTATTATATACTGAATTCACATAATTCATTCAAGGATATGGAACGAACTTGCATGAGATACAATGGTTTGAGATGGCATCTTACAAAATATTTGTTAATATAAACAACAAAATCCTCTACTTTGGATACTTAATATTTGCTGTTAATGGATGAGATATTTTATTCAAATTTCCTACCCAAAATGTAGAAAATAAGACACGTGGTGTTCTCACAACAACAGTTATAACCATGAAGGAAATAATTTTTCTCTTCTATCAGAAGCTCTGATTCATAAAGCCCTGACACAGCTATATTTTCATGTTCTACACCTTTCCTTTCCAGCGGGGCATAATTTATTTTATTCAAATTATCTTTCTTGTTACTGACAGGCACTAAATGAAAGATGATGAGTCAGGCCATCTGGCATTCTTTCCTTGCTTATTTTGACACCTTTCTCATTTGTTTAAGTAATTCACAGAGCAAATACAAAGTAACATTCTAAAACACAAGACACTTTGATTCCTGGATTAAATAAGAGTACATTCATAGCCAAAGATGCTAACTAAATTAAAGTGTTATATTTTTAAATGAGAAAACAAATATTTACTTTATGGTTTGAAAACTAGGTGAGACAGGAGTGTTACAGTACATTTAATATTGAGATTAAAGCCTACAGTTTGATGTGAAATTCTCACAAACACATCTAGTAAGAACATATGTTTTTCTTACTACTGTATTTAGATATATAAATAAAATCACTTTTTTTCAAAAAATCTATTTGAATACAGTAGACACTAAATACATCTTGTTTTCATGTAGAATAAGAAAACTTTTTAAGGCTGTGGGTTATTTTAACCAATTTCTTGTACTATAGACATTAAGAGGAAGATGAATCAACTCTTCACTTGGATATGGGTTTTAAGGGACATGGTAGGACTAGAAGAATGCAAGGGGTGCGACCATCCACTGTGATGGTGGGGCTGATCTAATGGGAACTCACCAAGACCAGCTGGACTGGGACTAATGGAACATTTGATCAAACCAGTCTCTCTGAACGTGACTGACAAGGAGGACTGACTGAGAAGCCAAGGACAATAGCACTGGGTTTTGATTCTACTGCATGAACTGGCTTTGTGGGAACCTAGTATGTTTGGATGCTCACCTTCCTAGAACTGGATGGGAGGGGGGACCTTGGACTTCCCATAGGGTAGGGAACCCTGACTGCTCTCTGGACTGGAGAGGGAGGGCGAGGGGAATGGAGGAAGGAGAAGGGAAATGGGAGGAGGGGAGGAGGTAAAAATTTTTAATAATAATAATAATAATAAACCTAAAAAAAAGAATGGCTCAGTCAATAAAGGAGTTTTCCACTTAAGCCTAATGCCGAGTTTGATTCTTGGAACCCACATACAAATGGAAGAAGAGAACCCTATTTACAGAGCTGTCCTCTGATCTCCACACAGTCCCCCTCCCTCACATCATGTGCAGATTCAGTAATAAATTAATATTTACAAGGCATAATAGAAATAAATTTACTACCAGTTCCTTTAGTTGCATTGTGTCAGAGTTCATGTACTAACTTCTTGTAATAATGGGTACAATTACAATAAATTAATTTCTGGACTGTATGGATTGTACATTTGTTTTCCTAAAATACACTGAAATGTTAAGAAAGAATTTAATACATCTTCATGTTATTTTCAAGTGTTTAGAAAAATGGTAGAGGAAGAGACAGAAGAAAGCATTTTAGGAAAGAGGATGGGGTAGAGGAAGATGTAGTGGAGCTTTAGGAAGCTCTGTAATCTTACACAATACTCAAGGCTCTTCACCCCGGTTTTGTGAGTGGTAACAGCAGCCAGGGAGAAGAAACTCTCCATTCAGTTACACTGTCTGCAAATCCTGCAAGGCGAGTTGGGATGCTGGTGGACTTTCAAATAGCACTTTAAGTTGCTGCAATGCCTCACTAAAACTCCTGAAAGTAACTGCAGTGACCTCAGTAGTTCACTAATCTAGACTGAAAAGGAATCACTTCCTTGCTCTGTCCTTTGTATTTTACAACAAGAAATAGACATTTGTTCATAACTCCAAAGGAAAAAAAAACAGTAAAAAAAACCACAGCCTTCATTTGATGGTGTGTGTGTGTGTGTGTGTGTGCATATACTCAAGCTTTATTCTTCAATTAGCAAGCACTGTTTTACATACTAACAATCTACAAATAGCAATATCATGTAAAGAATTAAAGCACACGTATTCTTCAAAAGATAAGTTTTGATGCACAATCCATGGATGGTTGTGCTATCATATTAAAATATAAAGCAGAAAAATGTAACACAATGCAACCGCAGAGTCCCTACTCCTTTAATTGAGTCTGTAAATATTTAAGCAGGCTCTTGCAGTGAAGACACACCCGTTGTTCACTCTCTTAGCGTGCTTCCCCACATTCTATTTAAGAGGAACTTTTCCGTCATGCATTTTTAATCAAAATCCCATCATTTAAGTGTCTCGGTTGAGTTGCTGGGGAGTTAATACAAAAACAGCATCTGAAGGATTTGTCTGTAGGACAATGTTTCTGGCTGTGAACCTTTAGAGAGACAGCACTTGCTGAGAGGCAGTCTTTTAGAAAATACTCATTTCAATGTGTGTTAGTGGACACCCTACTGTTTCAGATGCCCCAAACGGAGTTATTCTAATTCCAGCAGCAAAGCAACCTTAAAGCAAAAGTGAGTGCCCTCCCTTACTATGGTCATTGCTCTGTGAGCACTGTGTCAGCCCTGCTGGAACCAAGGGGCATCCTGAAATTCACACCTAGGGCAGACAGAATAAAAAGGTTACTTGTTGTCCTACTTAACTTTGACTATTGTGAGTCAATCTAATCTAAACCATTTGTGTCAGATGAGAACCTCGGCTACACTCCCATTTCTTTCCACAACAGTGACTAGGTAATGAGGGAGTTCAGTGATGAACTAGCGCACTGGCTTTGTGTGGTGGTTCTGAAGCTGGGATTCTGTTTCTCTAGCTTCACTCTAGCTTAATTGATGAACAGTTATGACTTACAACATAATCGTTGTTTTAAAATTCACTAGTGACCAAAACATGAAGCTATAATTATCTTCAAGATGGTTTGTACTGAAGCTCTCTTTGTTTTCCTAAAATTGCATTAGTCTGATTCTTAGCTAATTACAGCTTTGAATTTAGCTTGAGATGGCACATACTTGGAAGCAAAATGGAGACTACTGAAAAATTCAGTAGAAACTGAACTCTACTCTGTCAGTGAAAAAGCATAGAATATCCATTTCACATCAGCACCTAAAATCCCATCAAGGATGCAGGTGGCCACACAGCTCTGTTTGCACAGGACTAGGCATATTGCTAACCATTGCAACTGAGAAAATAAGTTTTAGCAGATATCCAGTAATGTGTAGATGCTATACCTAATCACCGAGTCACTTTCAGGTTCAGGACTATACTATTCAAGTTCTTTTAATTTGATATGAAATATGTTCAAAATAGCACATTGATCATACAGCAGTTAATATAAACCTGCTTTCTTTAAAAATTTTCCTGTTTTGAAGTCATTAGATAATGCAGGTTGTTATGACTATTTCAATAAGTAGAGTCATAGAAACTTTATAGACATACATGCTTCTAATAGGACTCATCAAACCTTCTCAGTTGCTGGTATTTGGCACTTAGAAGTGATTCACTGGTATCTTTGAAAGAAAAAAAATGTTGACTCAATATAAGATACAAAAATATTTCTTTCTTCTTCCAAAAGATACTGAGCAAAGCCATAGCATTTGTTTCCACCAACCCATGTGAATCAGTACGTATAATCAGCCCCAGAATAAGAGCTGCAAAAATGCCTCAGTGCTCAAAGCGGAGTTGATGATACACTCCTGTTATGAGTGGTGTCTTTTATGACTTGTTTTAGTTTTTTTTAAAAAACATTGTCAATAAAGCAATGCCTACCTTAATTTAACATGTTGCCTCCTTGAAATGTTGTCTCCTTGATGGACATATCACAAAGTCCAAGAACCTCTATGCTCATCAGAGAGAAAAAAAGCAGAGATGAAGGAAGCAAGGCAAGAACTGAGCCTTAGTTGTAAAGGTGAAAATTGAAGTGCTAGAAAAGCATATCATGTAACACTACATGAGACAAATAGCAAAAGTCACAAAATAATCAAATAAGAAAAAAATTAAGAAAAATATGTTATTCAAATTACATAAACAATAGTCAAAAAAGAGGAAAAAATGGTGATTACAAAGAAAGTAAGAAAGAAAGGAGGATGGGAGAATGAGGATAAGGCCAGAATGGAAAGATGAATGGAGGGAGGAAGAGATAGAGGGAGGAAGATGCAGTGGAGAAAAAATTGACAGAATAAATAATAAAGAACATTGTGACCAAGCCAGAGACCTAGACCAGAGCAGGCCTGAGGCAGTGAACTCCACAATAGCAGAACTAAGCCAGAGACCTGGGCTGGAGAGGGCCTTGGATGCTGAACTCCACTAGATAAGGAAAGGATCCAGACTAAGGACATTTGTAGAGGCAGGACCGAGAGAGCGACCTGGGCTGAAGCAGGCCTGAGACAGTGAACTCCAGAGAATCAGGTACAGAAGAGCAACCACTGAGTGAGTGAGCAAAAGCCAGAGAGCTCTGTGGGTCCAAGCATAAATCTGGAACCTTTGAGGGAGTAGACCTGAGCCAGGATCTCTGAAGAATGAGTCTGGGACCTCCAAGGAACTTGGTCTGAGCCAGGACCCCTGCAGTCCTGGGCATTGATCTTGGACCTCTGAGGGAGTAGACAGGAACAGAAACCTTTCTAGGTCTGGGGGTGAGTCTGGGACCTCTGAGGGAGTAGTCCTGAGCCAGGTCCTCTGTGGGTCCAGACGCACCCAAGTCTGGAATCTCTTAGGGAGAAGATCGGAGCCAGAGACCTTTGCAGGACCAATCCCATGCCAGGGACCTCGCAGGAGCAGATCCAGACCAGGGACATTTATAGAAACAGGTCTCAGCTGGCAAACTAGGTCAGAGCAGGCCCGAGATCTGAACTCTACAGGAGCTAAGCAAACATCAGGAGCACTGAGCAACCTTCAGAAGCACAGAGCTACCAATGGGATAATTGGAACCTTGACACTGACTGCACACACAAGGAGCAACCATCTGAGCCTTGGATCCACTGGCATCTGGAAGAATTATCACCAGAGTCACAGACAGCCCCAACTACACCAATTAGAGGAAAAGATGAGTAGACAAGGTAAAAACACACATAACACCACCAAGACATCACGACACCAGTAAAATCTAAAGATCCTATAACAGTAAGACTTGAACAACCAAATATAAATGAAGCAGAATAAAATGACTTAAAAATAACTTCAGGAGAATGGTTAAGACTCTTAAAGAGGAAATGAAAAATTCCCTAAAGGAAATGAAGGAAAAGGAAAACAAAAAGATGGAAGACATCAACAAATCCCTTAAAGAAAACCAAGAAAAAGCAATAAAACATATGAAAGAAACTATTCAAGAATCGAAAACTTAGATAGATACAGTAAAGAAAACACAAGCCGAGAGAATTATAGAAACAGAAATCGTGTGAAAATGATCAGGAACCACAAATGCAAACATAAACAGTGGAATACAAGAGACGGAAGACAGAATCACAAGCACTGAAGATGCAATAGAGGAAATAGACTCATCAGTTAAAGAAAACATTAAATCTAACAAAAGCTTAATACAAAATATCCAGGAAATATGGGACACCATGAAAAGACCAAACTTTAAAAAAATAGGTATAGAGGAAGGATAATAAGTTCAACGTAAAAACACAAAAATATATTTAACAAAAACATAGAAGAAAACATTTCTAGCCTAAAGAAAGATGTGTCTATGAAGATACAAGAAGCTTACAGAACACCAAATAGACTGGATCAAAAAAAAGTTCCTTCACCACATAATGATCAAACACTAAACATGCAGAATAAAGAAAGAATATTAGGAGCTGCAAAGGAAAAAGGACAATAACATATAAAGGTAGACATCTCAAAATTACACCTGAATTCTCAATGGAGACAATTAAAATCAGAAGGTCCTGGTCAAGCATTCTGCAGACATTCAGAATCCACAGATGCCAGCCCAGACTACTATACCCAGCAAAATTTTCAACCACCATAGAAGGACTAAACAAGATATTCCTTGACAAAACTAAATTTAACCAATACCTAGCCACAAAACAAGCCTACACACAGTACTAGAAGGAAAACTCCAACCCAAGGAAGTTGGCTACATCAACAAAAACACAGACAATTTATCATCTCAGCAGCAAATCCTAAAGAAATGAAAAACACACAGATTAACATCACCAACCACGAAAACTAAATTAACAGAAGATAGCAATCACTGTTCATTAATATCCCTTAATATAAATGGACTTAATTCACCTATAGAAAGGCACAGGCTAACAGATTGGATATGAAAACAGAATCCATTCTTCTAATGCATACAAGAAACATACCTCAACCTCAAAGATAGACATTGCCTCAGAGTGAAGGGTTGGGAAAAAATTCAATCAAATTAACCTGAGAAAAAATTGGGTGTAGCTATTTGAACTAAAATCAATGAAAGATACAAAGAAGAACATTTCATATTAGTTACAGGAATAATATATCAAGAGGAAATCTGAGTACTGAACAACTATGCCCAAATACAAAGGCCCATCATATGTAAAAGAAACATTTCTAAAGCTTAAATCATACATTAAACTCCACACACTAATAGTGGGAGACTTAAACACTCCATTCTCACTATTGTACAGGTCAATCATACAAAAATTAACAGAGAAATAAGGGACCCAATAGATGTTATGACTCAAAGAGACTTGACAGACATCTATAGAATATTCCATCCAAAAAGAAAAGAATATACCTTATTCTCAGCAACTCATGGAACCTTCTCAAAAACTAACCACATACTTAGTAACAAAACAAACCTCAACAGATACAAAAATTGGAATAACCTCCTGTATCTTATCAGATCACCTTGGCTTAATATTACAGTACAACAGCAACACTATTTCCAGAAAGCCCACAAAGACATGGGATTAAACACTGCTCACCAGATTCATAAATGGGTCAAGTAAGAAATAAAGGGAGAAAATAAAGACTTCCTAAAATTCAATGAAAATTACCACCCAATATACCCAAATTTATGGGACACAATGAAAGCAGTGTTAAGAGAAATGTTTATATAACTTAATACCTACATAAAGAAGCTGGAAAAATCCAACAGTTCTTTGAGAAAACCCACATAATAGACAACCTTTATCCAAACTAACAAAAGGCAGAGAGAGAAAATCCAAATTAACAAAATCAGAAATGAAAAGGAGGACATAACAAAAGACACAGAGGAAATCCAGAGAATTATCAGGTCATATTTCAAAAACCTGTACTCCACAATATTGGAAAACTTAAAGGAAATGGACAATTTTCTGATAAATATCACTTACCAAAATTAAATAAAGACCAGATAAGCAAATTAAATAGACATATAACTCCTGAAGAAATAGAAACAGTCATCACAAGTCTCCCAACCAAAAATCTAATGGCCAAATAGTTTCAGCTCAGAATTCTACAATTCTGATTTTCAAAGAAGAACTATACCAATACTCCTTAAATTATTCCACACAATAGAAACAAAGGAACATTGTCAAACTCTTTTTATAAGGCTACAATTACCCTGATACCCGATCCACATAAAACATTACTAATAAAGAGAATTACAGACCAATTTCACTCATGAACATTGATGAAAAAATACTAAATAAAATGCTGGCAAATTGAACACAAGAATACATCAGAAATACGATCCACCATGATTAAGTGGGCTTCATCCCAGAGATGCCAGGGTGGTTCAACATATGAAAATCTGTCAACATAATCCACCATATAAACAAACTGAAAAATAAATACCACATGATAATCTCATTAGGTGCTGAAAAAGCTTTCAACAAAATACAACATCCCTTCATGATAAAGGTCTTGGAGAGATCAGGGATACAAGGAACACACCTAAACATAATAAAGGCAATATACAGCAAGCCAACAGCCAAAATCAAACTACATGGAGAGAAATTCACAGCAATTCCACTGAAATCATAAACAAAGCAAGGTTGTCCACTCTCTCCATATCTATTCAATATAGTACTTTAGGTCCTAGCTCGAGTAATAAAACAATAAAAGGAGCTTGAAGGGGATAAAAATTGGAAAAGAAGAAGTCGAACCCTCACTATTTGTTGATGATATGATAGTTTACATAGTGACCCCAAAAATTCTACCAAGGAACTTCTACAACTCAGAAACACTTTCAGTAATGTAGCACGACACAAGATTAACTCAAAAAAAAAGCAACCCTCTTTTACTCAGATGATAAATAGTCCAAGAAAGAAATCAAAGAAACATCACCTTTCACAATAAACACAAATATCATAAAATATCTCAGAGTAACTCTAACCAAACAAATGAAAGAATTGTATGACAAAAACTTTAAATCTTTGAAGGAAGGAATTGAAGAAGACACTGAAAGTTAAAGATTTCCCATGCTCTTGGGTAGGCAGAATTAATAGTAAAAATGGCAATCTTACCTAAAGCAATCTACGTATTCAATGCAATGCCCAACAAAATGCCAGCAAAATTCTTCACAAACCTCGAAAGAACTGTACTCAACTTCATATGGAAAAACAAAACAAAAAAAAAAAAACCCAGGATAGTCAAAACAAATCCTGTACAATAAAAGAAATTCTGGAGGTATCACAATCCCTGATTTCAAACTCTACTACAGAGCTACAGTACTGAAACCAGTCTGGTATTTCCCATAACAACAGACAGGCGGAACAATGAAACTAAAGAGAAGACCCAGATATTAACCCACACAACATCAAACACCTGATTTTTGACAAAGAAGCAAAAAAAAATCAAATAAAAAAAAGAAAGCATATTTAACAAATGGTGCTGGATTAACTGGATATCAACATGTAGAATAATGAAAATAGATCCATATCTATCACCATGCACAAAACTCAAGTCCTAACGGATCAAAGACCTTAAAATTAATCCAGTCACACTGAACCTCATAGAAGATAAAGTGGGAAGTATGCATTGGCAGAGAAGACCACTTCCTAAGTATAATCCCAGTAGCATATACACTGAGAGAAACAATTAATAAATGGGACCTCTTAAAACCCAAAAGCTTCTGTAAAGCAAAGGACACAGTCAACAAGACAAAATGGCATCCTACAGAATGGGAAAAAGTTTTTCACCAACTCAACATTAGACAAAGTTCTAATCTCCAAAATATACAAAGAACTCAAGAAATTGGTCATCAGATGAACAAATAACCCAATAAAAATTAGAGTACAGACCTAAACAGAGAACTCTCAACAGATGAATCTAAAATGGATGAAAGACACTTAAAGAAGTGCTCAACATCCTTAGTCATCAGAGAAATGCAAATTAAAACAACTCTGAGATTTCATCTTACACCTGTGAAAATGGCCAAGATCAAAAACACTGATGACAACTTATGCAGGGGATGTTGTGGGATAAAGAGATCACTCCTGAATTTCTGGTGGGAGTGCAAGCTGGTATAGCCCCTTTGGTTATCAGTATGGCAATCTATCAGAAAATTAGGAAACAATCTTCCTCAAGACCCAGCAATACCACTTTTGGGTATGTATCCAAAGGATGCTCAATCATACCGCGAGGACATGTGCTCAACTATGTTCATAGCAGCATTGTTTGTCATAGCCAGAACCTGAAAAAAAAAAAAAAACCTAAATGCCTCTCAACCAAAGAATGGATGAGGAAAATATGGTACATTTACACAGTGGAATACTACACAGCATAAAAAAGTACTGAAATCTTGAAATTTGCAGGCAAATGGTTGGATCTAGCAAACATCATTTTAAGTGAGGTAACCCAGACACAGAAAGACAATTATCATATGTACTCACTCATTAGTGGTTTTTAAATATAAAGCAACGAAAACCAGCCCACAAATCACAATCCCAGACAACTTAGACAACAATGAAGACCCTAAGAGAGATATATCTGGATCTAATCTACATGGGAATTAGCCAAAGACAAGATCTCCTGAGTAAATTGGTAGCCTGGGGACCATGAGAGAGGGTTGAAGGAGAGGGGAGAGACAGGGAGGGTAGCAGAGAAAAATGTAGAGCTCAATAAAAATTTAAAAAAAGAACATGACAGCAATATTTGAGCAGAATATAATGCAAAGACTGGAGGGCAATCAATCATAAGTAGATAATTATAGTGAACAAAAATAAAAATGATAATGCCAGATAGTGAAATTGAAATGGTAAGGAAATGAAAATTAAAGCATGTCATTTAGACGCTTCCCTAATGAACCAGAGCACAATTGCAAACAAAAGGAAATAAGGCAGAGATGAAAATTGAATTTTCAACCTAAGACTCTCAGTCATGAATGAGTAATACTGTGAAAAGAAAATAAAGGTAAAGAAAGGAAAGTAAACAAAATCAGTCTGAAGGCATGCCATATGGAGGACGCTGGGGCAGCCGAAGGCGAACTGGTGTAACACTAGGAATGGCTTAACAAATAGAGCTTCTGATGTTGTAGATCAATCAAATTGCTTTGATTTTATTGGTGTATTTTACTGACAGTCTCATGGTTTTCTTCATTTTATGATTAAATGTTTCAGAGGAAAAATAAATGATTTATATAGAGATGTAAACATATTCATCTCTACCAGGAATTAAATATAGTTATTCAAATTATAGGAGTTTCTTCTCCTTCTTTTATAAACCATATGAACATCTTGAGAAAAAATATGAAAAATATTATAGAGGGAGGCTTGAGAGATAGTTCAGTAGTTAAGAACCCTTGCTGCTCTTGTAGAGGACCACTTGAGTTCATAACAGAATGTCAGTAAAGTGAAAAAAGCGTTAATCAAATATTAATCCATCTTGAACACAATAGAGTTTAACATTCAGAGGTGACCGGCTTATCAAGTTACTCTGAGAAATATAGCAATGAAAAAAAAAAAACCTTCAGGCCAGTAACACCATAAGTTCCTTACTCTATCAGTTCAGTTAAAAGCAAGCAGGAATACCACAACAATAATCGGTAAAGTAAGTTCGTTCAGTGAATTTTAGTGGCCATAGGACAGAAGATCTTGGCAAAACCTGGGCTAACAGAACCAGTTTTGAAATTTCGAAAATTGTCTAATTTATCCCTAAGAATACATCTTACTTCAAGAGAAGCAATGCTGTCTTAGCATTGGAACTATTTGTCTACAGTGGTTTGATTGAGTATCTTATCACATGGTGAGACAGTTGCTATCTGGTCTCTTGTGAATGAGATGGCTATAAACCAATGCATTATTTCCTAAAAAATATTTTAAAGTGATAAAAATAATAGTCATGTAAAATAAATAAAATATTTGAATGAAATAGCCATATTTAAGTTTCTATAAAATGTAATGCCTTTTAAAGAATTGCTACAATACAGAACTAAGTCTTCTCAGGAAGAAGAACATCAATGGAAACATTACGCAGGGAAGTTTTGCAAAATTCCAATTTCTTTCCAGTTGTCTCTCCCAGTACTCTCTCTCCCAACCCTACCTCCATCGGATCCCTTCTGTTCCCACCCCCACTACCTCCTAGTCCACCTGCAAAATTACTGGTCCAACTTGAGGCCCATGTCAGAGAGGGGGGCCACACCTGACATGGGATGGAAGCAGAGGCTGGATAGCTAATGAAATGATTCGTAATTATATTCTGCTATACTCATTGCTAGAGCCTAGCATAATTGTCACCAGAGAGAATTCATTTAGTAACTAATAGGAGCCCATGCAGAAACCCACAGCCACACATTCAGTGGAACTCTGGGACTCCAACAAAAGAAGGGTCTGAGGAACCAGAATTGTCAGAGTCACCGCAATAACCCAGCCCAAGGACTCAACTAGCCAGGGATCACAGAAACCGAAGCAACAACCAGGAGCCTGTATGTGCATGAGCTAGGTCCTCTGCATATATGTTATGATTGTGTAGCCTGATGTTCTTGTGGCACTCCTAACAGTGGGAGCAGGGATGTCTCTGAACAATAGGCTACACAGTCATATCATATCTGTAGAGGACCTAGGTCAGACCCATACAGGCTCCCTGATTATCTTCTCCAGTCTTTGTGAGCCTCTATGAGTCCTGGTTAGTTGATCATGTGTGCAGTATTCTGCTAGTGTCCTTGACCACTCTAATCCCTCATATCCACCCCCCCTTTCTTGGCAGGATTCCCTTAGCTCTGTCTAATGTTTGGCTGTGGTTCTCTGCATCAGCTTTCATCAGTTGCTGGATGAAACCTCTCCATAACGATCATCCTAGGCTTCAGTTTACGAGTATAGTAGAATTAAAACTCCCTGGAACCTATGAGGGTGACCATAATCAACACATTAAAAAATTGTAATTTAAGTAGCTGTGGAGAGGACTCAGGAGTAAAGAGCAGAACAAATGCTCAAAATCCACATCATGGCACAAAACTTTCCTTAACTCGTGCTGTCGCCTCCTTTGGGACTCCGTGGGAACTGAATACTCGTAACTAACATGCATCCAGACAAAATACATACACATGCATTCACACACATGTGCACATGTATACACACAGACACACACAAACACACACACACAAAAAAAAAAAGAAAATGAGGGTTGAAAGCTTCAGAGTTAAGAGCACTGGCTGCTTTTCCAGCAGACCCTGGTTTAAATTCCAGCATCCGTGTTGCTGCAGTTGCCCATAGGCATTTATAAGTCCAGTCACAGGGGAACCAGTGCCCTTTGCTGTCTCTGTGGGCACAGGTCACTTATGTGATTCTCAGACACACGTGCAGTCAAAGCATTTATAGACATAAAATAAAAGAAACGTTTTAAACAGAAACAAAATATCAAAAATCATTTTGTTATCCATGATGTAACCCCATTGCAGGTATGGTGTCCACATGACTAGAACTAACAAACTAAGTTCTTAGAAGTAAGACTGACAGAAATACAATAAAATAATAACAGAAGGCCATACTTTGCAATTCCAGTAACAGACTATAACATTTGAGCCATGAAGAATTTTATCGCAGGCAAGTTGCTAAACTAGAGCTATTCCTGTTATAACTACTGTGAAAAGCAAAACATGTTTTGGTTAGCTCTACTAGTATATGTTCCTGTTCATTGAGAGGCATAAAAATGGTAATGAGTGTCTTATATTTGTTGCTAATAATATATGAACTTCAATTTAAAGATGCAAAAAGTTGGTCTACTTCAATAAATCAGTTCATTAGCATGTTAGTTTTCCATTGCTTCATGCTCTAGTTAGAGGGGTTAATTTATAAATTGTGACTAAAATATTCTTAAACTTAGATTTGAGTAGTTATCTCTACAACAAAAAAAATGTAATTGTTAGGCATGTATGGGTATGTGTGTGCTTATGTGTGTTAGATAAACATGAATTTTAATGAAATCCACTGTTAATGCTTTGGGCCCGGATGTTTCTTGATGATGTACTGTCTAAAACTTCAACTTGGCATAATGTCTCCTTTGAGAATGTGGAAAATAATCTCCAAATGTCTTACGTGCCATTTAGTTTGTCTTTGAAAGAAGCGATAAGCACTCGATCATCTCCCTATGTGTATAAAGGAGTCCCATTGCTTTATAGAGTAACTACACTCAAATTCTGCTCACATACCTGAAGAGTGTAAATAAAACACACTGTGGTTCATTTAAATCACTTACAGCCTTCACCATATTTGCTTTACTCTCAGTGCAAATGAATTCCATTTTTATTATTGATTTTACATTCTTTAAATATTTATAAACATCACTAGTCATGGGAGATGCAAAAGTTTCTCATGAACAAGAGCATCGTACATCACTATACCACTATACTGCTAAAGTAGACTGGAACTTGGGTTGGTCCATGCATTTAAAAACTTCTGAGATCTCAACCCTGAAGAGACTATATACTTTGGCTGCAGGGCATAGAGAAATCTGTCTCAAACTTGGCAAGATCTATCCTTCCTGTGGGTTAGACTTCATAGAGTTAAAATGTTCTATACAGGCTGCTGAAGAAGGAAAGACATCAATAGTCTCATCCAACATTAAGCACTTCGTGCTGCAATACCTACCTGCTGGGCAAGATGAGCCCACTGATGCAACAGACTAACAATTGATATGAGGGCGACTAACCACTTTCTGACTGAAATTAAGCCTTGCTTCACAGGATGGAATGGAAATAGAGGCAAGTGAATGAGTGAAGTTTAAATGGTTTAAGCAAAGAAGTATATGGGAGCATGGGGAAGATTAGGAATTGTGGGGTGGGTCTAAGTCAAAGAATTGAGTATGAAAACCATCTATAAATGAACTGTCCCATAACTCAGTCAAAAATAAAATTTAAAAGATAGTAGAACATATTTGATAAGCAACAAGAAGGGAAATCACTGAGAATTAAAGGATGAATTGGAAAATTGGGAGTGTGAAGAGAATCAACTGATGAGTGGGTGGGTTAATTAAAATTATAGACATCTATAGAAATTGTATTAAAGCCTACTAATTTCTAAGTTAAGTTAAGAATATAAATTTAAATATTTGGATTTCAAATGGACTGATCGTGCATGGACAATGCTGCTCTAAGAAATCATGAGTTATTAAATTAAAGCATTGTATTATTGTATTATTGTAGACAATGCACATGTAAACAATGCACATGGTATCTCTGAACAAGTTGTCAGTTAGAAAGACCATTTATATCTCCAAAATAAATACAAGCTATTGCCATAGTTACCCACAGTGGCTACATAGTAAGACTCTATAGCCAAAGATGCTATGGAGTTTGGCTACAGATCTCAGGAAAACCAGTCTCCAACTTCCTCCATGATGTCTAATTTTCATAGAGATGGAGGGTGTTATTCATCTGATGGGGAAGAAAATATTCTGTGGTCTTACAGAGAGCCAAACTCTGCATGCCACAATTCTGACCTCCCAGGAAAGATCTGCCCCCTTATGCAATAATGATATGGCATTCATAGACTTAATGTGGTAGTTTAAATGTAACTAGCCCCCATAATCTCTTTGGATGTGTGTCTTTGGTGGAGTAGGTATGCCTTGTTAGAGGAAATGTTTCACTGTGGGAGTGGGCTTTGAGTTTTCCTATTATCCGATTACTGTCCAGAGGGTCGCTCAACATCCTGTTGCCTACAAGATATAGGACCCTCACCTGTTCCTCCAGCACCTTGTCTTCCTGTGTGCTGCCATGCTCCCCACCATGATAATGGACTAAACACCTGAAACAGTAAGCGAGACCCCCTCAATTAAATATTTTCCTTACAAGAGTTATAGTGACAATAGTGTATTTTCACAGCAAAATAAAACCCTAACTAAGACATTAGTTAACCACTTTCTGACTGGTTTTAAGGCCTGCTCCATGGAAGGGAATTTTACATCTGTTATACAAAAACTGGCTATTGGGTATCCAACATTAAATGGCCAGGCCTGAAAGCATATATGTAAGTAGCATGATATAGACTCAGCAGATTGTTTTAAAAACATATGCATATGTACATATAAGCATATGCATTTAACAACACCTAAAGAAGAAAGAGAATTGGGATTTTAGGAGGAAAGAAGGGAATGTGGGAGGCTTTGAAAGGGGAAAGAGAATAGGGAGTGGTAATTATATTTCAAGTATAAAACAAAAATAAATGATCAAATAATACAAAACAAAAAAAAAATAAAACTGCTCATAGCTGAAGAATACATATGCCATAGACTGGAGCTGACTATTTTTATTTTGCTAAATGATAATATTATAATACTGCTTGCTAGATATTTTCGTTTCTTCAAAAAGACCTGGAGTTCTCACAACCTTGCTCAGAGAAGCTTCTTGTGCTGGTCTATGGGCAGTAGTCAATGGAGTGAGGCTAACTGGTCCAAGCGTTGAGAATAAGAGACCAAATGCTTAGCCCTAAATGGGATATCTATATCAACTCCATTACTGCCACCAGTAAGGCTCAAGGAACCCTGGAAAGAGGAAATGGAAAGAATGTGAAAACCAGAAGATAGAAAGAAATGGAGAAATGCTATGAAATTCTTTATTTTAGACGAGATATGACTATTGCACTGATGAACTCCTAGCAATTATGGCTATGAATAAGATCTGCATAAGATCAAGCCAGCCAGTATTCAGACAGAATAGATGGAGGTCAGTTTTCAGAACCTACTTTGGTCTACAGGCAGATATAGTACTGGAGAAAGAATTGAGAGTTCTACATCTGAATCTGCAGGCAGCAGGAAGGGAACTGTGAGCCACTAGGCATGATTTTAGCTTCTGAAAGCTCAAAGCTCACCACCTAGTCTCATATCTACTCCAACAAAGCCACACTTACTCCAACAAGGCCATATTTCCTAATAGTGCCACTCCTTATGGTCTAACATCAAAGCACACAAGTCTATGGAGCCATTTCTAGTCAAAATACCACACCACTAAAATAAATAATTAAATAAAGAAATAGTCTTTAAAAATTACCATGGAGGTAAAGATTAGTTGCAGATTGCTGAAAGAATAGTTGCAAACTTGGAGCCAGTTGAACAGTTACAGTTTTTATGAGGGGGACAATGAAACTCCATTATCATTTCTCTCTACCTTAATTTTCAAATAAAATATAATTGTAGCACATGAATTGAATAAAATAGTTCAGAAAGTCAGTATGCTTATTGATAAATATTTTATGGGAAAATATGCTGTAAAATATAAATCACTATTGAAGAAATGAACAGAGTTCTCTGGATCATGTTATAGAAATGCAAAGCAACCTTGCTGACGAACAAGAAAGAACAGAGGAGGGACGCGGTCCAGCAGAGGTCAAGGCTTGTTGTGGACATCAGGGATACATCTTCACAGCTAGAATTTGGAGCGGGAGAATTATCTGTATTCTGTCAATCATGTATTTTAGTAAAACGCTGATTGGCCAGGCAGGAAGTATAGGCAGGAAAGCCAGACAGGAAGTAGAGGTGATGCAATGAGAACAGGAAAATTCTGGGAAGCAGGAAGTTTCCTCTGCAGTCCTGCCCAGACCACCGGAGAGGAAAGATGTAAGCTGCCCAGTTGAGAAAGGTACTGAACCGTGTGGCTAATGTAGATAAGGATAATGGGGTAACATAAGTTATAAGAACTAATAAGTAGTCTGACCTAATGGGCCAATCAGCTTTATAAATTATAGAGATCTCTGTGTGATTGATTTTCTTTGGGCTTGCCTGTTGTGGGGTACCAGGCAGGGCAGAAACCCCAACAAGTCGGCCCTCATGTTACAAGAACTCATATTTAACAAAACTTTATCAAACATACAATTGTGAATTTGTGACTTAGAGATGAATGTCCTTGAAGAATATGTTTTATAGATTATATTTAGACTTTAAAAGTCTTTATTTTCTGTTAATAATGCCATGTTGTGGTCTTCAGAGAGATGGCAGATGGGGCATGTCACATTTCTGAAAAAGGAATTCCTGAGAATTAGCAAGTAGATTGTAGTAAAATATTTAACTATGTGAAAATGTGTTACATTGTTACATTTGTTTATGCTGTGGAATATTAAACTTTGTAAGGCATGTTACATTTGTTTTGACCGCATTTCTTTAATTATGGAAGAATGTGTTGTTCTTTCACTTTACCTGCCAAATACACCCAAATTGTCTAATAAAGAGCTGAAAGGCCAATATCTAGGCAGAGAAAAGATGGGAAGGCCTGGTGGACAGAGAGAATAATTAGGAAGAGAAGAAGGAGTAGGAGGAGAGAGCAAGGGAGAAAGATAGTGAGATGCCCAGAGCCACCCAGACAGCTGCCAGACAGCAGACACAGAGGAGAGTAGAACATACAGAAAAAAGGTAGAAAGCCCCAAGACAAAATAAAGATAAAGAAAAAAAGATTAAAATAAGTAAGATAAGGCCAAGCATTCATAACTAATATATTTCTATATCAAGATTTGGGAACTGGTTGGTGACCCAAAAGAAAAAGGCTGATACAGTACACATGCAAAAATAAGTCATTTGTGTTTATTTTTTAGAATATACTGTAAAATTATAAAATAATTTTATTTAAAATGCTGGGTCATGTTACTATTTGAAATATTTTGTTTATAATTTCCTTCAAAATTTACAAGTTTGTACTTTTACCACTTTTAAATTACACTCTTAACTTCCTTTTCTGTGTTAAATACTGTAAATGTGATCCAGTGTATCAGTATAATGGCACTATCATTTAAGTGTCTGAGCAGGATTTTGTATGTCATGCTATCTCGACTCCAATTGTCTTGTCTGCATATTTTTGTGATGTAATATTGTAGCATACATGTAAATAAGGTGTATATAGCCCCAAAAAGCAGTTTTGAAACTTCTTAAACACTTATGTGTATGTTTACTCACTTGCCATGCTAACATCTGAGGAGGTAATATGTTGTCTCATGGTATAATCTAGACAGTTTGGTGTTGTAGTCAATGTTGAATATTGTGCACTGATTCTACTTATTTATACTATAATTCAAACTGGGGGTGCATGTATTCATTGACACTCAACAGATAGTACATTTTGAATTAGTTAATTTTAAGGAAGTTAGATTTTACAGGTTACATGCTATTATTGCCCGTATGGCTCAAGGCAAGATTCTGTGATGAGGTATAAAATTTATCAAAATGGATGGGTCTTAGAACAGCAAGAAAGAAATGCCTAATTCACAAAACATGACAGCTAACCTATTATCCTTTAGTTGGAACAGCTGATAAATACTTAATACATTAGTTTGCAGGTATCCATCCACTGTTCAGATTTCTCTCAATACTTTAATTATTGCAAGGGAAATGAAAGGTGAACTCAGTCATTATGTGTGTTACAATGTAGGTATGAGTAGTGTGAGATATTCCCTAATTTATAATAGAGCAATAAAGCTCTTAAGTAACATTTCTTTCAAATTCTAGGAAATAGATTCTCCTGTTGGTCTTGGTACGTAGCTTGATATTTTACGGGATTACTTTTCCACTTTCTTTGCAGAGTATTTCTTAGAGAAGGGAGAAAAGATCATGCCATGATAAAGATGGTTTCTAAATTGTATGTGATGCAATAGAAAACAGTTTGAAGACACATGAAGGAAGTTTTAGCTTGAATGCTATAAAACATTAAACTATTGGTTAACTCGATCATGTTAGACTATAGACAAAGATAGATAGATGACAGATAATTTAAAATGATAGGTGAACTCGATCATGTTAGACTATAGACAAAGATAAATAGATGAAAGATATTTAAAATGATAGGTGATATGGTGATATACACATACGTAGGTAAAAAGAAATATGTTGGATATATAATAAATACATAGAAAGGAGACAGGTAGATAGCTGTAGATAGGAAGAAAGATAGGTAGATAGATAGATGACAGATAGATGGTAGATAGATGATAGATAGATAGATAGATAGATAGATAGATAGATAGATAGATAGATAGATAGATAGATAGATAGAGGATAGAATAAGATACAAACAAACCACTCAAACACACATATTATCTTTATCACTTATTGTTAGACACCTAAAGTCTATAAGTCTGTTTGGTGACAATCTTTTCCCATTCTGCAGGCTGCCATTTTATCCTTTTGACAGTGTACTTTGCCTTAAGGAAACTTTTAAGTTTCTTGAGGACCCATTTGTTAACTGTCATCTTAGTATGTGAATGATTAGTGTTGTGTTTAAGAAGTTGTCTCCTTCGTACCAAAGCAATCTACAGATTCAATGCAATGCCCACCAAAATCCTAGCAAAATTCTACAAAGACCTCGAAAGAACTGTACTCAACTTCATATGGAAAAGCAAAAATCTCAGGATAGCCAAAACAGTCCTGTACAATAAAAGAACTTCTGGAGGCATCACAATCCCTTACTTCAAACTCTACTACAAGCTACATACTAAAAAGAGCCTGGCTATGGGCCAAGGCCAGTTCAGGCACCCTCTGCTCTGCTGTCCAGGGAACAATCTGGGGATCTCTCCTTGGACCTGGGAACCCATCTAGAATCAAGTCTCTTGTAAACCCTAAAATGGCTCTTTTAGTTGAGATATATACTTCCCTGCTCCCATATCCATCCTTCCTCCCTAACCCCATCCCAATCCCCCAAGTTTTCCCCAGTCCTCCCCTACTCCCCTCTTTCTAACCTTTTCCCCTTCCATCTCCGCCCCCCCTGCGCTGTGCACCCAAGGTTGCCTGGCACTCTTGTCTACTTTCAACCTTCATCTGGCGATGGATGGAGATAGAGACAGAGACCCACATTGGAACACTGGACTTAACTCCCTAGATCCAAAGGAGAAGCAGAAGGAGGGAGAACATGAGTAAGGAAGGCAGGATCAGAGGGAACCTTCATCCGACAATGGATGGAGATTGAGACAGAGACCCACATTGGAGCACTGGACTGAGCCCCCAAGGTCCAAATGAGGAGTAGAAGGAGGGAGAACATGAACAAGGAAGGTAGGATCGTGAGGAGTGCGTTCACCCACTGATACAAGGGGACTGAGCTAAAGAGAGTTCACCAAGGCCAGTTGGACTGGGACTGAACAAGCACGTGGTCAAACCGGATTCTCTGAATGTGGCTGGCATGGGGACGGTCTGAGAAGCCATTGATAATGACACTGGGACTTGTTTTCTCTGCATGTACTGGCTTTTTGGGATCCTAGTCTGTTTGGATGCTCACCTTCCTGGACCTGGAGGGAGGGGGGAGGAACTTGAACTTCCCACAGGGCAGGAAACCCTGACTGTTCTTAGGGCTGGAGAGGGAGGAGGAGAGGGAGTGGGGGGAGTGGGGGGAGTGGGGGGAGTGGGAGGGTATTGGGAGGAGGGGCGGAAGTGGAAACTTTTATAAATTAATAATAATAAAAAAAAGAAAATCAAAGTCGACATGGGATCTTTGCTATTCCAATATTCGACTCTTGCTACAGGAAAGCATATTAACATTTCAGTGTTATTGCCAAAGCTGTACTTTTTCAATTATTTAAGTCCCTTCATTGTTGTTAGTGGTGCACAACTGCTGTTGTGGTGTGGGTGAAGTAAGGCGTACAATACATGTGGCTAAACTGCTAGTGATTCATCTTTATATAGACAGATGACTGGGAAAGCCAAGGATAGATTTACATTTAAACAATTAACACAACTTATCGTCTTCAGAGACCTGATCATGAAGACCGGTGTCTTGGTATACTTCTTTAAATAAAGAGTTTCATTCTTTAAAAAGAAAAAAAAACAGCCTGGTATTGGTATAAGAACAGATAGGAGGACCAATAAAACTGAATAGAAGACCCAGATATAAATCCACACATCTTCGAACACCTGATTTTTAAAAGGAAGCAAAAAATATCAAATGGAAAAAAGAAAGCATATTTAACAAATGCTGCTGGCATAACTGGATATCAGCATGAAGAAGAATTAAAGTAGATCCATATCTATCTTCATGCACAAAACTCAAGTCCAAATGGATCAAAGACCTCAACATAAAGCCAGACATACTGAACCTCATAGAAGAGAAAGTGGGAAGTACACTTGAATGGCATTAGCACAGGTAACCACTTCCTAAATATAACCCCATCAGCATAAACACTGAGAGAAACAATTAATGAATGGGACTTCCTGAAACTGAAAAGCTTCTGTAAGGCAAAGGACATGGTCAACAAGACAAAATGACAGCCTACAGAATGACAAAAGATCTTCACTAACCCTACATCAGACAAAGGTCTGATCTCTAAAATATACAAAGAAGTCAAGAAATTGGACACCAAAAGAAGACATAATCTGATATAAATAAAGACCTAAACAGAGAACTCTCTTTTTTTTTTCTTTGTATATTTTGGAGATCAGACCTTTGTCTGATGAGGGGTTGGTGAAGATCTTCTCCCAGTCAGAAGGTAGCTGAGAAAGAGCCAAACAAGACTGACAAAAAAGAAAGAAAATAAAATAGGCCATTAGGTAATTCCTAGTGATATTCTGCTATATTGTTAAGCCCAACTGCCATTGGAGGGGCTGCACCCAGCAACTGATGGAGATAGAGGCAGAGACCCACAGTAAAACAATGATGGTTCTCCACCAATTGGTAATGATGCAGAAGCGGGGCAGGAAGGATTGTAGGAACAAAAACAGTCAAGGACACCCCAAGCAAACCTACAGAACCAAAGGTTCACAGGTTCACAGAGACTAAACCTACAACCAGGGACTGACCTAGGTCCTCTGCATATATGTTACAGTTACGTGATTTAATCTTCTCCTGGCAGTCAGAGTGGGGGCATTCTCTGATTCTTTTTCCTTCATTGGGAACCCATTCTTTCTCATTCAGCCTTAATGAAAGGTATGGCACCTCCTTGTTGTAGGAGGGGGTCCCTTTGCTTCATCCTCATGCCCAGCTAGCTTGCACCCAAAATAATCACACAGAAATTTTATTAATTAAATTACTGCCTGGCCCATTATCTCTAGTATCTTATTGGCTAACTCTCACATCTTGATTCAACTCATTTCTAATAATCTGTACATCACCACGAGACCAAGGCTTATCAGGAGAGATTCTAACCAGTGTCAGTCTCAGGCAGGAGTTTCATGGCATCTGCCTGACTCTACTCTTCTTCCCATCATTCAGTTCTGTCTACTCCACCTATTTAAGTGCTTCCCTATCAAAAGAACAAGGCAGTTTCTTTATTCAACCAATGAAAGCAACACATAGACATAAGAACCTCCTACACCACCTCCTCTCATTGGAACTTGATGTGTCATGACTGACTGACATCTATGGGAGGTCTACTCATGTTTGAGGAGAAATAGAATGGGGGAAGAAATGGAGTGAAAGAGGGGAGGTGAGGGAGGAGCTGGAGGAATGGGAAAGAAGGAAAATTCTGAATGGGATGTAAAACTAAAACAGTAAGTAAACAAAAACAATAAAAGAAACCTAAAGTCCAATTTGGAGTTCATTCTATTAATTTTATAAAATGTCTGCACTTTGATGCTTTTTGTCCACATTATAGTTCATCAAGACATTTAAATGCACATTCCTTCATGTTTCACTTTAAAAGAAGTGAATCAATTAAGCATTATTAATAAAGCAGATATTTATCAAATATTATGGGCCAAATGCTACTTTATTTTGAGTTATAGCATGTATTTTATGCTACTTAAGTCTTATGTATATGTTTTATGAATATTTGAATGAAGTACATTAATATTTATTATTTATATTTTATAATTAACATAAAAGTTTCCAAAAAAATTCTGATGGCTATGAATTTGCCCAGTTAAACTTTGAATGCATGAGGATTTGAATCAATATTTGTTAAAAATGTCAGACTATTACCTATTACTAATGAGCACATTTAGTGAATAGAATTAGGAGCAAATTTAATTAACTCATGAAAATAACTTTCTAAATGTCAATTTGTTGTATTTAAGGATTTAGGCTACAGAACATTCTTATGACAGTCATTTGAGTGAGGGTAACAAGGACTTACAAAAAGATCAGTATTTCAGGTCACAAAATTATTGGAGAGAACTATGCTCAAATTCCCTAAATGATTATTTGCTTAAGGTTGTGGGGTTGGGGAACAGCTTGGGGAAGCTATTGGGATGTTGGAGGATGTCCGAGATGGAAAGTCCCTGGTGTTGTCCAGAGGAGATCCAGAGGGGGGAAATAGCCCCATTTGGATTCCTGAATAAATTGTGCATCCTATGAATGGTTCTTCTGAAAATCAGCCATGGCCAACAGCTGTTGGGTGAATGAGACAACTGCCACTGTGGTCCATGTTCCAGGCTTGGAATCAATCGCAGTGAATCAGCTGGTGCTGGGCCATCACCACTGAGACTTTGGGATCACTGTGGGCTCTGTGGCAGCTGGACTTACCATTCGCCAGGTGGCTGCTGTAGGTATCTTGTACAGTGACTTTATCATAAGCATGTTTGCTAGGTCATTTTCCAATGTATTGCTATCATATTAGTGTTATGCCCATGTCAGTCCAGAACCTTGGTCGAATTAAATAGAAAGGGGGGAGTTGTTGGGGTCTGCAGACCCTCAGATCCTGAATTTTCTGTAACCTCCTAGTCTGACAGAGTAAACTACTAGTTTTTCTATGCTAAAAGCTGCTTTGAACACGAGACCCTCATGAGTTTCTGATGGGCTTGTGTTGCAGTGAGAGGCTGCTTGTTCTTCCCAGCTACCCAGCTAGATTATACCTGAAATAACCTCACTGAAATTGTATTAATTAAGTCACTGTTTGGCCTATTAGCTCTAGTTTATTATTAACTAATTCTTACATCTTAATTTAACCCATTTTTATTAATCTCTATATCATCATGTGACAGTGGTTTATCAGGAAAGATTCTGCATGTCTGTCTCTGGTGGCTCCATGGTGTTTCTCTCCTACTCTACCTTCTTCCTCCCAGAATTCAGTTCTGTCTTCTCCGCCTACCTAGGCCAAGGCAGTTTCTTTATTCATTAACCAATGAAAGCAACACATAAAAGAAGGACCTCCTACACAAGGCTTGTAGCTAAAACAAAATCCCAAGATGCAGTGTGTGATCATTAGTCAAAGAGTGCCTTATATAAGTTGCTCTGGAACACAATAAAAGGAGCATTCTTGTTTCAAGAATGACCTGTGTCTCTCTGTGTGTGTTTCAATCTCCAGCCCCTTGCCTGCCATGCGAACTGTCTTGTGATAATCAGGTAAAACTATACACTAAGAATAAGAGACTTATGACTCCAGAGACTATAGTCCCTAGGTTCTAACACAGGTCATAGGCTTGTAGTTCTGGTCCTACAGTGTCAGCAAGACAGCACTTAGGTCACTGGCTGCATGACTAAAAACATTGGCTCCTAACCTTGGGTGTAACTTTTCCACACATTGAAATCAATAGTTTTTTTTCTGCATTCTTATTTAAAGCTGCCTGCCTCCTTTGTCCTTTAGAGTCCTTTATTGTATCTGCTTCTAGCTGCTTTCTGAGAGTCTGCAGTCACCTTTTTGCTATCGAATGATCAGAGAGATTTATCCTCAGAATTAATCGTAGGTGCTTATATAGCCTTGGAAGTTACTCTCCAGTCTCCTTACAAGTTTTTCAGGACCCTCAAGGTTTCAACTCCAGTATGTTTGTTTTAGTGCATTTGTTTCTTCTCTTCATACCTAGTTCACACCCCTCCCTACCCCGGCATATGTGTTAAAGATCACAAGCAGGAAAACCCATTTGGAAGACGCTTTTATTTAGAGACCTAATGTTGCAATAAAGTCAAAGTAGAGCAGGAGAGAAGTCTCACTGGGAAACTATCTGCAGTAGCACAGACACTGAGAGAAACAATTAATAAACGGGCATCCTGAAACATAAAATCTCCTGTAAAGCAAAGGATATGGTCAATAAGACAAAATGACAACCTACAGAATGGAAGGATTTTCATCAAACCCACATGAGATAGAGGTCTGATCTCCAAAATATACAAAGAAATCAAGGAATTGGTCATTAGAAGAACAAATAACCCAATAAAAATTGGAGTACAGGCTTAAACAGAGAACTCTCAACAGAGGAATCTAAAATGGCTGAAGCACATTTAAAGAAATGCTCAATATCTTTAGTAATTAGAGAAAGGCAAATCAAAACAACTCTGAGATTCTATCTTACACCTGTGAAAATGGCCAAGATCAAAAACACTGATGACAACTTGTGTTGGAGAGTTTGTGGGGTAAAGTGAACACTCCTGTATTGCTGGTAGGAGTGTAAGCTGGTACAGCTCCTTTGGATACATGTATGATGATTTCTCAGAAAATTAGGAAACAAGCACTTCATGGAAAGTCAATGACTTTTCCTGTCCACCCAGAACTGAAATAATCACACAGAAGCTATATTAATTAAATCACTGCTTTGCCCATTTACTCTATCTTCTTATTGGCTAACTCTTACATCTTAATTTTGCCCATTTCTAACAATCTGCTCATCACCATGAGGTTGTGGCCTACCAGCAAATTTTAAGCATGTCTATCTCTGGCAGTGGATCCATGCCATCCCCTCACCCTGCCCTTCTTTCTTCCAACATCCAGTACAGTCCTCCCTGACTACCTAAGTTCTGTCCTATCAACAGGACATGGAATTTCTTTACTCATTAATGATAATGACAGCACACAGAAAGGACTCCCACATAATTTCCCTGTTTTTCTTTAAATAAGAATGAAGGTTTAAACTTTAGCATAGTAACATTTAACAAAAAGGTATCAAACAATAATTACAGTTACAATATTTATACTTTTTCTTTTATTATAACTAAGGAAAACTACAATGATAACCACATATCCTTCAAGTCCATCAAAGACTCCAGAAGGATGTACATTACCTAAGTAAACAGAAAATGCATTGTAAGCAAGTTCAAAAATGCAAGAATTGACAGAGACATCTCACTGCCTTGACAGTTACCCAAGGTTATTCTGTACAGTTGGGTCATCCATCTTCAGCGTACAGACCCATAGTATCCAGCAGACTTTTTAATGAAGCAGGAAATTTCAAAGACAATTCAGTTACTTTCTTTTATATTCTGGAGAATATCTCACAGACTCTGTCATAAAGCAGGAACCCTGAGGGACTATCTCATTTTTAGGCAAGTTCAAAAGTCATTTTTCTGTGGGTCCTGCAAGCCACACCCACTCCTGGTGACCCATGACCTCTCCCTGCCATCTTGGATCATACATTCTTACTGCTCTCTTCTGGGTGCTGTGAGTATCTCCCCATCTCTCCCTTTCTCTCTCTCTCTCTTTCTTTCTCTCCCTCTCTCTTGCTCTCTCTGTCCCCTTCCCCTTTCTTCCCCATAATCCCCTACATAAATATTTCAATCTCACTCTACATGTGATTTCTATACAGTCTCTGTCTCCTGCCCGCCTGCCATGTGTCTGCCTGCCCACAGCCATCTGCTCTCCTGGGACGCACTCACAAGCCGCTCTCCTGGGATGCACTTCTGCTGCTCTGTGAGCTTGTCGCCTGCTCATGTGTCTCCTGGAGATCTTGCAGGGACCCACAGTCATCTCTTCTCACATGGCCCCCACAGTCATCTCTGCTTTGGTACTAGAGTCCGCTGCCTGCCTACAGCTGCCGCCTGGGGCTGCCTGGGGCACTCCAACACTTTTTAAAGTATAAGATTAGTGTTGGACCTGAGAAATTAGACTGCCCCAGACCTCCGCTCGTGGGGCTGGGCTCCGGGCCCCACTAGGGGGCCAGGATTCATAGCTCCAACTTCTGGAAACAGATTTGTAACCGAGAACCTCCTCAACAATGACACACATGTTCCATCTGCCTAAATGCAGCCCCTCCGAACAACACTGGCTTCTAACAAACTCCATAAGGAGCCTTTTCGATGCCCATCTTCTTGAAGTAACTGGTGCTGCTAGGAGTAGACATATCTCACTATCATGGAAAGTCTTAAGTTCTTAAACATTTTAATGCCATATTCTGAAGATCTCTGAAGGATTTGAAGAATACCTATCTAACTAAAATGTATCTCTATACATCTAGAAATCTAACTTACATGACTAGAATTTTAACTTTTATAGGTGAGTATCTATCAATTTATATTTCTTAATTATACATTACATTTTTTAAAAATTTTATTAAAAATTTCCACCTCCTCCCTTTCTCTCATTTCCTTCCCACTCTCCCCTTGCCCTCCCTTTCCAGTCCTAAGAGAAGGCAGGATACTCTGCTCTGTGGGAAGTCCAAGGCCCTTCCCCCTTCATCCAGGTCTAGGAAGGTGTGCATCCAAACAGATTAGGATCCCAAAAAGCCAGTACAAGCAGTAGAATCAAATCCCAGTTCCATTATCATTGGCTCTGTCAGCCCCCATTGTCAGTCACATTCAGAGAGTCTCATGTGATCATGTGCTCATTCAGTACCCGTCCAATAGTCCTTCGTAAGCTCCCATTAGATCAGTCACACCATCTCAGTGGGTGGATGTATCCCTCATGGTCCTGACTTCCTTGCTCATCTTCTCCCTCCTTTTGCTCTTCATCTGTATCTTGGGAGCTCATTCTAGTGTTCAATGTGGGTCTCTATCTCCATCCATTGCCAGATGAAGGTTCCCTCTGGATGGATCTCCTCCATGCAAGAGCAGGAACTATTCCTTGGCCAAGGACCTTGCAGAAAATAGGTATACCTTACATTTTAAAATGAGCTACACAAACACAATACCTTAATCAATATCAGAAATGTATATACATATAACAAAATTGACCTTATATTTGTATGAATGAAGCAAGATTCAAATCAATGAAAAATATCCATCTCTACAGTATATCCCCTTTAAATGCAAACAATAAATTGTAAACAATATTTGGGAATGTGGGCATGGTTTTCTCCATGCTACTTCCTTCTGTTTGGGGGCATTATCAATCAGTTCTTTCATGGTATATCATGTGTGCTAAGTTCACCTGAGTTAACATTTTGGCAAAATAATTTTTGGGGATTATTATTGGCAACTTTCAGGGGCTTCTTGATCTATCAAACCATATAGGTCTGGAAGCACATACAATGAAATGTCTCTCTGTACTTACTCCTTTGCAGTCAAAAATTCAAAGAAAACACAATAATATACATAATCCAGATTTCTGTGTGTATTTCTTCTTTACATGACTTGTTTTTACTCTATAACTTTTTAATATTTATTTATTATCTTTACTCCTTTAATCTTTGATTGTCTGTACTCTGTCTCTTTAAAGACTTTATACCGTTAATAAAACATTTATTTCTTTTCCCATTCTCTATGCTGTTTTTCTTCTCTCTTCCAAGCCTATGTACATTTATCCAACACTGTGACTAATTTTTTATGTCTAAATCTGCCCTACTGTGTATCTGTAATTTTTTACTGTCCAGAAGCATTATTAAAATGCCAAACACTTCTTAAAAACTTAAGCTGCACCATATCTAGGGGAAATACAGAAATATCTGCTTGCCTGCCCAGTCTAAAACTTAAGCTTTGTTTGCCTTTACTATGATAAATACCATACTTTCTGCTTGCCCCACTCAGTCCAGCTTAGTGGAGTAGCTTGTGCTTCTGAGAGTCAAGCAAATCTCTCCAATTTCAGGAAATGCCAGTCCATGTCACCATTAAGCAAGCTGCATCAGTCTGCTCCAAATCCCAGTTGAATGCTGTATAGTCAGACCTCCTGCCTGAAAGACTCAGAGTTCTTGCTGCAGGGCCCAGAAAGCTGGCATTTTACAACAGTGAAGGATGTTTTTTCTTTTTCTACGGCTGAGTCAGGAAAACCTTTCATAAAGGAGCTGTGGCATGCCACCAGCAAACACAGGAAGCTGTGTTAAATTCTATTTTTGTTTCTAGAATTCCTTTTCAAGCCCTCTCAGGTTTTACATAGATTTTGTTGGCCACATGGGTGCCAATTTGTTGCATGAAGGGTCACTTGATTGTCCCAGCTACACAGAACCCAAATAACAAGAAAAAACAGTATTAATTAAATTGCTGCTTGGCCCATTAGCTCTAGCTTCTTATTGGCTAACTTTTACAACTTAATTTAAATATTTCTAATAATCTGTGCATCACCACAAGGTCATGGCCTACCAGCAAAGTTTCAGCATGTCTGTCTCCGGTGGCAGATTCATGGTATTCCCCCATTCTGCCCTTCTTTCTCCCAGCATTCAGTCCAGCCCTCCCCCACCTATCTAAGTTCTGCCCTATCAAAAGCAAAGGCAGTTTCTTTATTCATCAATGGTAATCACAGCACACAGAGGGGGCACCCACATCAAACAACCTTCCTTAAGACCTAGCAATATCACATCCTCGTTCAGTCCCAGTCCAAATGGCCTTGGCAAGCTCTCATTCGATCCCTCCCCTTGTATCAGTGGGTGATAGCATCCCTCGCAGTCCTTATTTCCTTTTTCATTTTCTTCGTCCTTCTGCTCCTCATTTGGACCTTGGGGGCTCAGTCCGGTGCTCCAATGTGGGTCTCCATCTGTATAGCCATCCATCGCCAGATGAAGGATCTATGGTGATAAGCAAAATCTTCATCAGTATGGTTATGGGCCAAGGCCGGTTCAGGCACCCTCTCCTCTTTCCAGAGAACAATCTGGGGATCTCTTCTGGGACCTGGGATCCCATATATAATCAAGTCTCCTGTAAACCCTAATATGACTCCCTTAGTTGAAATATATTCTTCCCTGATCCCATATTCATCCTTCCTCCCTCCCCCCATCCCGGTCCACCGAGCTTTCCCCATTCCTCCCCTACTCCCTTCTCTCTAACCATCTCCCCTTCCACGAGGTCGTGATCCAACCAGATTCTCTGAATGTGGCCGGATTCTCTGAATGTGGCTGGACAGGAGTCTTTCTGAAAAGCCATTGACAATGACACTGGGACTTGTTTCCTCTGCATATACTGGATTTTTGGGATCCAGTCTGTTTGGATACTCACCTTCCTGGACCTGGAGAGAGGGGGGAGGAACTTGAACTTCCCACAGGGCAGGAAACCCTGACTGCCCTTAGGGATGAAGAGGGAGGAGGAGAGGGAGTGGGGGGAGTGGGAGGGTGTTGGGAGGAGGGGCGGAAATGGAAACTTTTATAATTTAATAAAATTACTTTCAAAAAAAAGACCTAGCAATACCATTTCTGTGTATATATTCAAAGGATGCTCAATCGTGCTACAAGGACATGTGCTCAACTATGTTAATAGTGGCATTGTTTGTCATAGCCAGAACCTGGAAACAACCTAAATACCCTTTGACTGAAGAATGGATATGGAAAATGTGGTACGTTTACACAACGGTGTACTACACAGCAGAGAAAAATAATGACAACTTGAAATTTGCAGGCAAATGGATGGAGCTAGAAAACATCATAGTGAGTGAGGTAACCCAGACCCAAAAAGACAATTATCATATGTACTCACTCATAAGTTGTTTTTAAAGATAAAACAAGGAAAAGCAGCCTACAAATCATAATCCCAGAAAACCTAAACAACAATGAGGACCCTAAGAGAGACATACATGGATCTAATATACATGGGAAGTAGTAAAAGACAAGATCTACTAAGTAAATTGGGAACCTGTGAAACATGGCAGAGGGTGGAAGGGGTTGGAAGAGGCAGAAGAGGAGCAGAGAAAAATGTATAGCTCAATAAAATTAATAAAGAAAGAGGGACTGAAGAACAATGCACAGCTTCTGGCTCCACAAGTGTCAGGTTCACTTGTGCATTACTTTTTATTCCTAGCAATCCCAGTTTTGAACTTGCTCTTGTCAAAACTTTTGAACTTGCTGAGGAACCACGGGAAGTGCTCGCCTGAGGCATCAATGACTACAGAAAGAGTGTATCATCTAGTGTTCACAGTGATTGATCATGGCTGAAGTGAACTTTTGCTAGTAGACGGCAGTTACAAAAGAACAGGGCCTTTTTTTATTAACAGCTGTGACTTCCACAGCACCATGTTCACTGCTGACTTAGAGCTGCAGGAGAGTTTATTCTGGGCATTGGTGAAGTACTTACAGCAGCTGGGGTGCTCTCAAAATAGTTCAGGTGGTCCTTAGAGACAATTTGAATGACAGCCTCCTACTCAAGATAGTCATTCTCTGGGCTATTGATGGGGAATCAAATGACTGATTTCTCATGAATTTAGATTATTTGGGGGCGGGGCAAAACAGTCCTGGCAATGGTCTTATCACAATAGAGATATTCCTAAGCTATATATATAATGTATATATATATGTATGTATGTATGTTCACCCAAGCTACATAATTCCCAATAAATACCTTCAAGGGAGTGTTGTGTTTTTTGATACCCCTGGGTTGCTGACCTTAAGCTATTTTTTCTTATTATACCATAATAATTATAGCCCTGTATATACTGTATTATAAATACCTTTTGTTAAGAAAGCATCCTAACTTTATCAGGCTAAATGTAAAGTAATGGAACTTTATTCCTTTGATCTATAGCTCTTCTACTGTGGTGTATTGATCAATTTTCAAGGTTATATAGATTCAATGTTGAGTAATAAGGGGAAAGAGTGCTATATTAGTTTATTTTCTCATCTCTCTGATCAAATACCTTAAGAGATACTCATGAAAATTAGGATTTATTTTGGTTCATGGTTTGAAGATGCAGTCCATCAATGTGGGGAAGGATTGGTGGGAGAATTCTTTTGAAGCAGAAGTATGATGCTATATGTTCACATCTTGTTAGATGAGGAAGCAGAGACAGAACAGGAAGGGGAGACGATAGTCTACAAACATCATGGCATACTCCTCCATAATCTCCCTACTGACCCACCTACTCGAGGTAGGTTCCAAGTTTAAATTTATTAAAATGTACTGTAGCAGGAAACTCATGAGTCTATGAAGGACATTTCACTTCCAAACCATGGAAGTGCTGTTCTTAGATAGAATATGTATTCATAATTTGATATCAATATCAATATTTAAATTAAATGCATTTACCTCTAGTGGTGACTGAGAAATAACCCATATTGTAAAGATAAAATAATACAAGACTACTTCTTTTTCCAGCAATATTTGTATGCAAACACATGTATAAACATACAAATACACATACACTATTCACACCCATAACACATGCATATACTTATATGCATGCACTGACAGAGGCAAGAATATGTAAAATGCAAGGTCAAAACAAAGAAAGTTTCTGTAATGCCAAATTAAAGTGCTTTGTACTGAGAGAGATTAAAAAACACAAAATTATAGATTTTGTCCTTGGAACAATAACCCCAGAATGTTTGACCACATAGGCTCTTAATCTTCTAGAATCAATAACACAGATTCAAAGACATTTGCCAAGATGTCAAGTAAAGCTTCGATTTTTTTGCCAAGAGCAGCAAACTTTCACACAAGATACTTTATTTTTAATCTCTCAGACTAATGTAAACTAATGGTTATTTCATATAAAGATCAGACTCAAATGTGAGGGGTTTCACATTGGAATAAGAGGCACCACCAGTGAATATTGCATTGTGCATCAGAAGTCCAGATCAGAACAACAGTAAGTTCATAGCAATGAATCACTGAAAGTATGCACAAAGAAAGTATAACATGGTGTAGGATATTTTGATCATACTCTGACACTCCTACGACTACCACTGAAGTTTCCTTGAATCAGAGAACAGACCTAGCTACTAGCTGACCAAAATTAACCATAGAAGTTTTGAAGAACTGAGATCATGTAGAGACACAGGAAGTAGTAGGAAGGGGTTTAGAAATATGTTCAGTCCTTTTTGGGTCAAGTAAAAAGAGAGAGAGAGTACTGGTCACTTCTCTGATCAGTCACAGGTTTTCAGCTGGGTATCTGACTCCCAAGTTGTTATTGATAACAGGATAATTAAATAAATTCTTCCTCGGGCATCTAACATGGGGTATAAGATTACAAGGCTGCCACTTGCAACTGGTTTTGCATCTGCTGAAGTCACCTCAGAAGCCGATTTTTCCCTTCCTACTCGCAGGCCCTCTTTGTGAGTTTGGGATTTACCCATTACAGTCTCTGTACAGTAGTATCTAGCTGATGCCTGACCACAGTCCCAAATGCCATAGCAAGCTGGGCCTCCAAAACTACAGGAGTTAGCCACTCACCACTAGACATTTTTATCATTCAGGTACTCCCACATATTCTTGCTCCTTACCACAAGGAGCTTTGGGGTTTTTTTTGCATGTCACTGTGTTCACATTTCAAGCAGCTCACTCCTCTCTAAGTTGTGGTTTTCCCTGGGCACCCACTCTTCAGGTACCTGACATACAAGGTCTGCTGTCTAGCCACCCACTTGGGCTTTTATTGCTACTGGCACAATAAAAGGTCTCAACTACACAGATGCCCTTGGCCAGGCCATGCACTATTGCTTGAATTCTCTGCCTAGCCATGTTATGTTACAGTACCAGTCTCATACTTCACTGTCATTATCAGCTGATCTTGGGAGACACCTGAAAATTCTTAAGGGTGAAATTAATTTTTTTAAAATTTTTCCTCACATAAAATATGGGGAACAATATTATGATGTGCACATTCCTAAGAGGTGGAGTGGGTGGGTTTTGGTCATTGCACAGATTGTGAATTTTTATCATTGTTTAGGGGACCTGGTTACATTGTTATTATTGGTTATACTCACAGAGGAAACTAAGTAAAGAAAATTAGATTCTGAGATCTTGTTCTGAAAAGAAAAGGGGATAGAGGAATGATAGAATAACATGTAGATTATTGAATCTACTTTTAAACTGAAAAAAGTAACTACTAGCCTGAAATATTTTACAGTAGTATAGATTTTAGTATATTGATACAAATTTAATGTTATTTTTATACAGTATACATGCTGCTAATCTTTATTAAGCTATTGTACTTATGCAGCTCATTTAACAATGTAATGTAAATTTCTAGTCTTTAAACATTATTATTACAAACTTCAGATAATTAAGTAATACAGGTTAGTAGTCATCTAACAATAAAATTTGTGGCCATGTAAGGTATGTTTTCAGGGTTAAACATAGACATGTTTTAGATAGACAGATAGTCTTCAAACACTTCAGAGACCTACAGAATATGGCTTTAAAGATGTTTTAATAATATAAGGCATTTCATGATGGTGAGATATGTCTATACCTAGCAGCACAAATTTACTTCAATAAAGATGTTGGGTATCAAAGAATCTCCATATGGAGCTTGCTTTCAATTGGCAAAGTTATCCATTTGGTAAAATACTGTCCTTGCCTTGACTTCTGACTGTAGGTTGTCCAAATTGGACAAGCAGGACACCAAAGAAGGTGACTGGTGCAATTTGTCAAGACAAGGTAGGACAGACCTTCTAAATTTCTACTTCACAGAAAAGTCTGTCAAATATTCTAGGCTTGTCGGTTGAAGATAGATGTGTCGACATTGTAGAAGAAACTTGAGTAACTGTCCAGACGTCCAGATGTCTCTGTTGTTTCTATAGTTTGGGAAATTTTTTGCTCTGCAATTCCTGTTTAATCAGGAAGTGGTATATCCTTCTTGGGCCTCTGATGGAGTTGAAGACTAGATAGCATTTGCAGTTTTCCTTGTTAACAAATTCAACAAAGAAGCTCATGAAAGAGGTATAATATATATAAGGCTGAGAGTCATAAAACTCAAGTTGTTTATCTAATAAAATGTTTTGATGCCTAAAAAGATAGTTTACAGTTGGTAATTCGTGTTAGGATAGAAAGTGAATTAGATACAAAACTTTGGACTCACCAAGATAAGATAATATTTTCTCTGAATTTGTCAAATGGAAATGGATTGGACATTGTAAATGTAATTCTATCCTGATAATGTTCTTATTGTATATAATTTTACTATGTTTGAATCAAAACTTTCTTTTTAATTAGACAAAAGGTGGAAAAGTTGTGAGATATTTTGGTCACACACTGATTCTCCTGAGAGTACCAATAAAGTTTACCTTGTATCAGATCAGAGAGTGCCACTAACTACTAGCTGACCAAAATTAACCATTTGGTGTTTCAAAGAAATAATGTATACTATGTATGTATGTATGTATGTATGCATGCATGCATGTATATAAGCATGCATGATTTCTACTTGTGGAGGTTGGGAGATTAGGCCAAAGACAAGTTGTTATTGGTACTGCATAATTCAGAAACACTAAATAAAATTCATTATTTGATTTGTCTCCTCTGACTTCATGTACTTGCCAGCATTTCATGGCTTCTGACCACAACCTTCAAGATGAACACTTCTAAACCTGTCTATCTTATGCTGCTCTCTCTCTCTCTCTCTCTCTCTCTCTCTCTCTCTCTCTCTCTCGTCTTGCTCTCTGAGATGTATGGAGTATTCTGGCTCATGAGCTATTGTTCCCCTATAATTGGCCTAATTTTGTGAGGAAGTCCTGTGCTCTGATTTCAAGACAGCAATGGCCAGTCCATGCTGAGAAGACAGTGTACCACCAGAGATGATTGCTGATATGTTAACTTTATGACCCAGGAAAATAGTTTCTTTTAAAAATCTTTTTGTTAGATTGTATGCAATGGCAAGATATTTTTGTATGCTGAAAATATTCACATGCTAAGATATCTCAGTATCTGTTTCCCTAAATATAACATTGGAAAAAAGTTCAGTAACATATACTCTCCAATAAGCAACTTGCTTTTCATAGACAGGGAAGACATTGTTAAATTTGTCCATGTGCAGAACAGAAACACTAAACTGTTAGCATAAAAATTATATAAGAATTTGAAAGAATCTGATATTTTACTTTCAAAGATGTTGAAATTGCACCTGTATATCCTAAGCATATATTACACAAGCAACAAAACTAGACCTCTAACATTAAGCTATGCATCATGGGTTCAGAACTCGTTTGCTTGTCTATATTGGTTACTTTCCTTTTTGCTGCAGTAAAATATCTGACTGAAAGAACTTAAGGAAGAACGAGATTATTTGGGAACTGCTGCCATAGCAGTATGAAGCTGATGTCCATAATGTGAAGTCAGATGGGAAGCAGAGTGTGATGCATGCTACTGCTTTTTTTTTTTTTTGGTCTGGGATTACATTTTATGGAATGCTGCTACCCACATTTACAGTGAGTAACATCCAGCATCTGGTGCTCTTGACAAATGATTTGAATCCAAAACACCTCTGCTGCCTGGAGTACACATGTAGCTTTTTCTGAGGGCTGGATCACTTTCAAGCTTGCGGCCTCCAGCATCATGAGGCATCTATTGAAACTTACTCTTCACCATCACCGACTTGTGCAGTGTCTTCTCAAGAATCCTTGTATGGACCCCAGCTCCATTGCTTAGCCTTAACACAGTTTTCTGAAATTGAAACTATGGAACAAGACTCCATGGCAAGACACCCTCAGTCATGGATATTGCATGTCTTTGCGAACAGTTCCATACAGGCAATGCTGCCAAGTTCTACTATTCAAAACGTAGCCTTTCCTTCTTAGGCTACACTGCATGGGCCTTTGTGTGCTTTCCAGGCTGACTCTGGGGGAACACTTTACTAGGCAGTTGGATTTAAGTAAGGAAACACTCTTGCGGCATTCTCACTTTCAGATGGATACGCATCTTCACAAACTGGAGCCTTCCATGGTAAAGCCTTGTGTTCAAGGCACTTCTCCCCTTATATTGATGGAAGCAAAAGGTTTCTCTTTAACGATGTTAATTGCTTTAAATAACTACAAATATCTTGTAACATGCCTTGTTGATAACTTTAATCTTTCGCGTACACGTTTTCTTGCCAAACTGCACATTTTCCCCATATTTATGTTCCACTCCTTGTTCTTGTACTGTAGATTTTCATAAAAGTGTAACGGTCATCATCACACAATTTGAATTCTGTACTGTCTTTGAAATTTCTTCTGCCAAACCATTAGTCTATTACCTTAAATTTCAACCTCGCTTATGTTCTAAGTACACAAACTGAAACTTCGTGAGCTAGGACTGAACTGTCTATATTTCTCTTGGCACGTTTGTCTTCCAAATGACCACCAGAACGATCCATTAAGACTTGCATGCATCTCTCTAAGGCTTTCAGAATCCACAGCTACAGACCACAGCATTTTTCCTGCAAACTCTTCCCAAAGAACCAGCATGATCAGGTTTATCACAGAAACTGTCCCATTCCTCAGTGTCAATTTTATTTATCAATTACATTCATTATTGCTATGAGAAAATACCTGACTAAAGTGATGTGAGGAAGAAAGTGTCTGTTCTGGCCCCCAGTTTGAGGATCGGACCCCATCTTAGGGAATGCTGTGCCTAACATTCATGGTAGGCCATCTTACTGTCAGTTCCAAAGGAAACTCCAATTCCCAAAACTGCAAATGCCAGTTCAAATATCTAGAAATGAGCTCAACCTTGACAATAAGAGGATTTTGGCACTCAGATAAAATCCAATATTCCTTGGAAACTAGTGAAGAAGATTCCCATCTGCCAAAAGGAGTTAGTCCATTTACCTTGTCAAAGGGACTTAGACCTCTCCAATTAATGAATACCTGTGGTGCCTATCAGTCTATCACCATCCACATTAGCCTCCAGCATCCCTCAGTCTCCACCCACAAGTGCCTGTGATACATTTCAAAGTCCCCATGCTAGTCCTCTGTTCCCCCACACCGAGTGGATCATAGAACCTTCTTCATATAACCTTCTTCTTATAGCCTGGCGATTCTCACGATTCTCTGCTCCCTTGCTGTCCTCCAAAGACTTTTTCAGTTCTCTATTCCCATGCTCGTGCTATTCTCCCTTTCCTTGCAGACAGACATGGCCAGGTCCAGTTTGCTGGCCAAATTCAGTCTCGTTTTCTCTTTGTTGTGGACCATTCCAGTCACCCTGGATGTAATTTCTCTCCCTAGTGTCTACAATAGACACTTCCCATACTATGGAACCACCATGACATCAGTATGCACACTCACTGTGATTAATCTGAACTGGCTAATCCGTCAGAGACGTGCTCAGAGAATAATCTATGCTCAATAACCTATCAGCAACATGACAAGAGCTTATCTCCTAAGTGGGTCTGGTTCAGAACAGGGAAATATCTAAATTTCTTTCCTATAACTTATTTTTATACTTTTACGTCTGTGTGTGTATGGGAAGGCAGAACATGAAGTAGCAGCAGTATGTGTGTCATTTTGCCTCTTCACTTTTTATCTTCTCCAGAGGTTAAATCTTAAGACTGTAAATCTGGTCCTACATTGAATCCCCGGTGTTTCTGGTTCTAATGACTAAAGACTTAGTGTGTAATTTCCTAATAAATTTGGAAGCAGTATTTCCTTTACTATGTAAATGTTTTAATAAAATCTTGTTACTGATTTCTCTCCTTGTTCTCCCTTTTTAGAGTGTGTAAGAGAACAGCTGTGGACACAGGCATCCCATTCGGCACTTCCCAGTTAGTCAGATAAGGTTCCAAATGTAATGACTTCGAGGCTGTCTTGGCAGGCTTCTCATTTTCAGGGAGTTCATATTGTATCTGTAAAGGGGAACTGTTAGGAAACTTAGTCAGAATCTGATGTTCAATAACTAGACCCGCGTATTTCCTAGCACAGCACAGGTACCAGAGACAGTGTACTTCTGCTTTTTGTTTTTATGTTGTTTAGCTATTTTATAAGTATTAATTGTAAGGTTTTTAAATCACTTTCATTATTGGGATCACAACACAAAGTTTCTTGTACCGAGAAATCCCCAGGAAAAATAGAAACAATAAGCACACAGGACTGTATTCTCAAACAAATGGATATAAAACTTGTTCTACCATCCAGAAAGCTAGGAATTCAAGGTGATTAACAGCCAGGTGATCTGTTATCTGTTAGGCCAGGCCATATCAAGCTTATACAGTGAGGATCAGCAGTGTCTAGTAATCTAAATGACTCTTAAAGTCAGAGGCTCCCCCAAGTTCCTACAAACAGGAATGGCAAATATCCCAAATGACCTCTATACTATCTGTAAGACCAAAACCAGGTCAGAGCCTTCCCTGGGTCCTTTAACTAGTACAATTAGCCCTTCTTCTTCTTGGAAGAAACTCCATTTGCTCTGAGTTGAGTTTTGATGTAATTGTGTTTTCTAGTGCCCTGGGGATTATTTTATACCAGGAAACATCTCACCAAATTATTCAGGGTTCACATGTGCTGGCAAAAGAACGTGACACCGGATCCCCAAGTTTTGACCTAGGTTGTCAATTTCAAACCAATTGTTTGAAAAATTGTCATTTTCAAACAAAAAGTTGTCATTTTCACTCCCTTGTAGTTCTATTATCTACTTCCAGGGCCTCCAGTAGGGTCCCCTTCAACTGGTGCCTAAAGTGGGGTGCAAGGTTCTTCTTGCTGGTCCCCCTCATTTAATCTCCAGATTCCCATTGAGGATATGAATACCGAAAGATTAACAGCAACTCATACAAAAAAAAATAAATCAGATAAGCTTCAAGTCATGATTAGTTTATATTTAGTTTTTATGAGGCAGAGTTTCAGTATGTAACCAAGGTTGATATTATTAACCTTGCAATCCTCAGTGTCTTAAATACTATAATTTGCATGTCTGTGCCAACATAACTAACAATAGCAATTATTTCCTGCACGTGACAGCATGCTTTAACCCATTACACTGATAAGCCACTTTATAATCTAGGAGGCACAGGCATTGATAATGAGTGAGAGAGGGGAGCATTTGATTATTCAAGATAATGCAGAATGGCCCTAAAAAAACTCAGTTTAGAATGGTGGCTGAACTGAAGGCAGCTGAAGTTGGGAATGAAGGCAGACAAGATTCGACATCATGTGATATTTTCTCTTTTTCTCTCTAGATTCTCATGCAGGAGACAGGAAGACTACTTGAAATGTTGAAATAGTGGCAGGCTATGAAAAGGAGAATAACAAATTCTAAGGAAGCCCTTCACCTAGTTCCTGCCCTTTATCCCAGTCTCTCAAAACTTCTCAAAAACACTAATATATCTGGGCAGCAGTGGCACAGGTCTCAGCACTCAGAAGGCAGTGGCAGGCATATCTCTATGAGTTCAAGGCAAGCCTGGTCTACAGAGTAAGTTCCAGGACAGGTTCCAATGCTACACAGAGAAACCCTGTCTCTAAAACCCAAAAGCCAAACCAAAACAAACAAACAACAAAAAAAAATCAACTAATATAATGTGAACATTTAGCTTTTAGGGTAGCCAAGAAACACATGCTCACACACACACACACACACACACACACACACACACACACACACACACGGATGCACACATGCACACTCGCCTGCACATTCCACTTTGATAGAGAAAAGAAACAAGAATACCTGCTGAATTCAGAAACCAAGCTAGACAAAAATCAGGGACACGAAGTGATTAAGCTTTCAAGAATGAACAGTCAGCAATTGGCTACAACAGAGTTTTAATCAGGGAACAGCTCTCTGCAGTCCTCTTTATCAGACGATGACATGCCAAGCAGTACTGCTGAGTGAACTCCAAGAGGAAGACCAGCACACAGAAAAAGTAAAACCTGTACTAACATGAGAACGGACATTGAGGAAATCTTCTGGACAACCAACAAGCACAATATGTCGGTAAAATAATTTGAAAGCGGTTGTGCAATGAAGCTAAGAGTTGAAAAATCTCAAGACTGCAGGAATAACAAAATCACATTAAAAGCATTGGAAAAGGAAATAGGGCCTTGTATTAATGCAAGCATACCTCAGTTTTGGTTCTCTTAAAAAAAATGTCAGCTCCCAGCAAAGACAGCACAATGCATACACAGAAGATATAAAATAATTGCTTTGCATGTTACAATTCCAATGGGAATGATGAACCGTGGGGAGGAGAAATGAGAAAAATCAGTAGAAAAGTTTAAAACATCATCAGCCCTGTGAGGTGAATTAGATCTGAAATAAGACAAGAATGTCCTCTCTCATAGTTCTATTTTATACATAGTAATAGAATTCATATCAAGAACATCCAGATAAGCTGACAAAACAAAAGACATACAAATGGGAGTGGAGACAAGGAAATCACTGCTGATTGCAGGTGACATGCCTTCAATTGTATAAAAACCTCAGCTAAGAGAAAACTATTCAAGGCATGAGATTAAAATCAACTAACATTACTCAGCAACATTTGCACGTACCACTAAGCAGAGTGTCGACAAAGAAACCAAAATGAGGCTAAGTTATGATGCAGCAGAGGATAACTAGGAAACAAATTAACTATGTGGATGAAACTCAGGGAAGGCTGATGAAACATACTGATGTGAACCCCGAGGACTGGAAACACTTCTCTAGAAAAAACTTCTATCGTTAAAATATCATACATTCTATGTTGTTTATTTAATCTATGAAATTCCAATGAAAATAATTAAGGCCTCTTTCACAGAACTTAAAGAAAATTCTAAAATGCATACAATCCATAAAAGACTTCAGATACACAAAGAAATTGGTTCTGAAAAGAAGCAAGCCCAAGGTGTCAAACTACCTGACATCATATACCACAGTGGTAATCAAAAAAGATCACAGTATTTCTATAAAACCAGACACAAATACCAATGAATAAAACTGAGGCAAATTTTATCCCCCAGACATGTACAACCAACTAATACTTGTAATACATTTATTACAACTAATAATACATTTATTGAAAGATGGTCTCTCTAGTAGCTGCTGGAAACATTGTGTTTCTAATTTACAGAAAATTGATACTGAAGCTCTGTCTCTTACCAAATACAAATAATTGTAAAGGGATCAAAAGCTTACATTTTATGAACTGAGAAAGTGAAATTATTAAAATAAAACACAAGAAAAATCTATAGATATTGCAGTGGGTGGGAGCTACAGAAACTTGGGAAAGAAAGGCAGAGTTAGCAAAACTATGATTATCTCAATCAAAAAAACCTCTGCAATAAAAGGAATCAGTCAAAGTACAGAAACAACTTTCAAAAGGAAATATTTTCAAAGTGTACATATGTCAAAAGATTAATGTGATTTTATAAGACAAATGAGCAGACAGATATATAATTATATAATATATAAATATATGTATATATAGTAAATATATATTATATATTCAGTCCATTAATAACCAAAGAAATACAAATCAATACTGCAATAATATACCACCCCACCAAAAAAATTATCAGAAGACCAAAGACACTGTCAGGAAAGCCTTGGAAAAATTCCACGTTCTCAGCTATGACTTATATGCAAATTATCACACCTGTTATAAAAAATAGCAAGGTGTTCCTCAAAATTAAAAAGAGTGTTGCCATTGCCATATATCCAGAAACTCCACTGTTGGGCATCTTTTCAAAAGAAATAAAAGCAATACAACCCATCATAGAATGTAAACCTGAATTTTCACAATAGCCAAGAAATGGTGGAAACCAATGTATCCATCTACAGAAGAATGGACAAAGATAATTTGACACAGAGGTATCACAGAATACTGTATAATCACAAAACCTAACCTTTTGTCATATTCAAAATCATAAATGGAACCAGATCTCATCAAATGAAAACGTAAATGCAGAAAGACAAATAATACATGTTCCCACTCATATATGGGATTGTCCAACAGGAGTATAGATAAAAATATGTAATATGCTCACAAAATAAAATTATTGCAGTCATAAATTAGAATGGAACTATGTAATTTTCAGAAAATGGGTGAAACTAAAAATTAGTTAAGCTAATTAGTTAAACCAATCTCAGAAAGGCACATGACACATTCCGTCTTATTTGTGGCTCCTAGACTTTTCTTCGTCACACAATCTTTATGTATAAATGAAAGGAAAATAGAAGCAGAATTGTATGAGAACAAAGATGGTAAGTGGCATGGGAATAAATATCCTTAATTCAATATTTGCCGTAAGTGTATTTTTTCAAAAATATAACTAAAATAAAAAGTTAATTATAAAAGTAGAAAGTTGAAGCCAGGTGTGGTGACACATGCCTTTAATCACAGAACTCAGAAAGCAGAGTAGGGCAAATATCTGTGAGTTCAAGGTCAGCCTGGTCTACTACAGAGTAAGTTCCAGGACAGCCAGGGATACACAGAGAAACCCTGTCTTGCAAAACAAAATTTAAAGCTGAATGGTGAGATTGGAAAAAAATCCGAAAACCTAAATCTGCGTTTAGAGAGTTTCCAGCACCCTCAGTGAGCAATGCATGTAACTTCAGCTCTAGGTCACTGATTATTCCTTTAGTCTCCATGGGCACTACAGTCACATACCCTAATCCCCACACAGACACATACATACACACATAACCAATAATTTGTATATATACATATATATGCATATAGACTATATATTCTAATATACATTAAGATCTTTTAAAAAGGTAGAATGGTGATTACCACAGGCCAGTAGTATAAGGGTGAAAAACAAGCCGTGGGAAAAGCTTGACAAACGATCATTTTTACAGATGGAAAGAAGCAGTTTTGCACATAATAGGGCAACTATAAATAACAGCTGTGGATTGTATAACTCAAGCTCTGAAAGAATGATTTTAAACATCTGACCATCAAAAAGTGATGTTTCAGGAGAGTCACAGATTTGGCCTGACACGATCATCATAATGCATTTGTTTATGGAAATGGTACACTTTACTCACTGCTATTTTTCTATACAAGAAATAAAAGAAAGCCAGGAATGAAAAGGATAGAGATGGAAATATGTGAGGCTGGCCTGGTGTACAGAGTGGGTTCCAGGACAGGCTAAAAAGCTATGGAGAAAACTTGTCTCAAAAAAACAGAGAGAAGGAGAGAGAGAGAGAGAGAGAGAGAGAGAGAGAGAGAGAGAGAGAGAGAAACTCTGTAAAGATTGTATCTGATAAGTTCTTAAAAATTAACCATAAAATATCTATATAAGAAAAAGAAAAAGTAAAAGTATGTGGAATAACAAACACTGAATTGAAAGGGTGGAAGAAGAAATGTCATGTAATGTATCATTTCTAGGTATATTATGATTAGTAAAACTCACATTATAAACACTAATCACAAGTTGTTTTTTAATAATTTATTTATTTATTTATTGAAAATTTCCCCCTCTTCCCTGCCTCCCCTTTTCCTCCCCCTCCCCACCTCCCCTTCCCTCTCTAGTCTTAAGAGCAGTCAGGGTTCTCTGCCCCGTGGGAAGTCCAAGGTCCTCCTCCCTCCATCCAAGTCTGTAAGGTGAGCATCCAAACAAACCAAACTCCCACAAAGTCAGTCCATGCAGTAGAATCAAAACCCAGTGCCATTGGCCTTGGCTTCTCAGTCAGTCTTCATTGCCAGCCATGTTCAGAGTGTCCATTTTGATCACATGCTCCATAACTCCTAGTCCAGCTGGCTTGGTGAGCTCCCATTAGATCAGTCCCACCATCTCAGTGGGTGGATGCACCCCTCATGATCCTGACTTCCTTGCTCATGTTCTACCTCCTTCTTCTCCTCATTTGGACCTAGGGAGCTAAGTCCAGTGCTCCATTGTGGGTCCCTGTCTCTATCTCCATCCATCGCCAGATGAAGATTCTATGATGATATGCAAAATATTCATCAGTATGGCTATGGAACAAGGCCAGTTCAGGCACCCTCTCCTCTGTTGCCCAGGGAACAGTCTGGGGACCTCTCTTGGACCTGGGAACCCCTCTAGAATCAAGTCTCTTGCAAACCCTAAAATGGATCCCTTAGTTGAGATATTTAATTCCCTGCTCCCTTATACATCCTTCATCCATCCCATCCATCCCATTCCCAAGAGCTATCCCGATTCCTCACCTTCTCCCTTCTCTCTAACCATCTTCCCTTACACCCCCACCCCATGAACCCAAGTTTTGCCTGGCAATCTTGTCTACTTATAATATCCAGGAGGATAAGTATATGATTTTCTTCAGGTTCACCTTCTTATTTAGCTTCTCTAGGATGACGAATTATACACTCAAAGACCTTTAACTATGGCTAGAATCCACTTATGAGTGAGTACATATGATATTCCTCTTTTTGGGTCTGGGTTACCTCACTCAGTAAAGCATTTTCTATTTCCATCCATCTGCATGCAAAATACAAGATGTCATTGTTTTTTACAGCTGAGTAAAACTCTAATGTGTATATGTTCCACACCTTTTTTAACCATTCTTCTATTGAGGGGCACCTAGGTTGTTTCCAGGTTCTGGCTATTACAAATAGTGCTGCTATGAACATAGTTGAACAAATGCTTTGTAGTATGATATGGCATCTCTTGGGTATATTCCCAAGAGGGGAATTGCTGGATCTTGAGGTAGGTTTACTCCCTGATTCCTAAGAAACCGCCACCCTGATTTCCACAGTGGCTGCACAAGTTTGCATTCCCACCAACAATGGATGAGTGTTCCCCTCCCTCCACATCCTCTCCAGCATAGTCTATCGTTGGTGTTTTTGAGTTTAGCTATTCTAACAGATGTAAGATGGTATCTCAAAGTTGTTTTTATTTGCATTTCCCTGATCACTAAGGAGGTTGAGCATGACCTTAAGTGTCTTTTGAACAGTCGAAGTTCTTCTGTTGAGAATTCTCCTTTCAGCTCAGTACCCCATTTTTTAATTGGGTTAATTAGAGTTCTAGTGTCTAGTTTCTTGAGTTCTTTGTATATTTTGGAGGTCAAACCTTTGTCTGATGAGGGGTAGGTGAAGATCTTCTCCCAGTCAGAAGGTAGCTTTTCTGTCTTAGTGACAGAGTCCTTTGCTTTACAGAAGCTTCTCAGTTTCAGAAGGTCCCATTTATTCATTGTTTCTCTTATTGTCTGTGCTACTGGGGTTCTACCTAGGAAGTGGTCTCCTGTGCCCATGTATTGTAGACTACTTCCCACTTTCTCTTCTATCAGGTTAAATGTGATCAGATTAATATTGAGGTCTTTAATCCTTGAATTTGAGTTTTGTGCATAGTGATAGATATGGATCTACTTTCATTCTTCTACAGGTTGACATTCAGTTATGCCAGCACCATTTGTTAAAGATACTTCCCTTCTTCCATTGTATACTTTTAGCTCCGTTGTCGATAATCAGGTGTTCATTGGTTTGTGGGTTAATATCTGGGTCTTCTATTCGATTCCATAGGTCTACTTCTCTGTTCTTATGCCAATACCAAGCTGTTTTCAATACTGTAGCTCTGTAATAGAGTTTGAAGTCAGGGATGGTAATGCCTCCAGAAGTTCCTTTATTGTATAAGATTGTTTTGGCTATCCTGGGTTTTTTCTTTTACCATATAAAGTTGATTATTGTTCTCTCAAGGTCTGTGAAGAAGTTTGATGGGATTTTAATGGGGATTGCATTGAATCTATAGATTGCTTTTGGTAGAATTACCAATTTTACCATGCTGATCCTCCCAATGCAAGAGCAACAGAGATCTTTCCATTTTCTGGTATCCTCTTCAATTTCTTTCTTCAAAGACTTAAAGTTCTTGTCAAATAGGTCTTTCACTTCCTTGGTTAGATTAACCCCAAGATATTTTATGCTAATTGTGGCTATCGTGAAAGGTGATGTTTCTCTGATTTCCCTCTCTGCTTCTGTATCCTTTGTGTATAGGAGGGCAACCGATTTTTTGGAGCTGATCTTGTATCCTGCCACATTACTAAAGGTGTTTATCAACTGTAGGAGTTCTTTGATAGAGTTTTTGGGATATCTTATGTACACTATCATATCGTCTGCAAATAACGAAAGTTTAACTTCATCCTTTCCAATTCGAATCTCCTTGATCCCCTTATGTTGTCTTATTGCTATTGCTAGAACTTCAAGCACTATATTGAAGAGATATGGAGAGAGTGGACAGCCTTGTCGTGTTCCTGATTTTAGTGGAATGGCTTTGAATTTCTCTCCATTCAATTTGATGTTAGCTGTCGGCTTGCTGTAAATAGCTTTTTTTATATTTAGGTATGATCCTTTTATCCCCAATCACTTCAACACCTTTATCATAAAGGGGTGTTGAATTTTGTCAAATGCTTTTTCAAGTTCCATGAGCTGCAGCGAAGAAGGTAAATTCTTACCTATTTGGGTGGAATGTTCTATAGATGTCTGTTTGGTTCATTTGATTCAATACCTCCAATAATTCTCTTATTTCTATGTTAGGTTTCTGTTTGTTTGACCTGTCTATTTGTGAGTGATTTTTTGAAGTCTCCTACTATTAGTGTGTGTGGTTTGATGACTGCCTTGAGTTCTAGAAGTGTTTCTTTACATAAGTGGGTGCCTTTATATTAGGAGCATAGATATTCAGGATTGAGACTTCCTCTTGATGAATTATTCCTGTTCTGAGTAAAAAAATGTCCATCTCTTCTGATTGATTTTAGTTTGAAATCAATTTTGTTAGAAATTTTAATGGCCACCCCCGCTTGTTTCTTAGGTCTATTTGCTTGGAAAACCTTTTTTCAACCCTTTACTCTGAGTAGATACCTGCCTTTGTGGTTGAGGTGTGTTTCTTGGTAACAGCAGAATGTTGGATCCTATTTCCGTATCCAGTCTCTTTGTCTGTGCCTTTTTATAGGTGAATTGAGTCCATTCATATTGACTGATATTAATGACCATGGCTGTTTACTCTGGTTATTTTTTTGGTGTGGGGATAGTAGAGTTTGTGTTTTTCCCTTCATTGAGTTGTGCTTGTAAAGGATCGCTAGCTCTCTGAGTTATTGTAGGCAGTGTTGGGAATGTTAGATTCCTTGGGTTGTGATTTTCCTTGTAATACTTTCTGTAAGGCTGGATTTGTGGCTACGCATTGTTTAAATTTGTTTTTTTTTCCTGGAATATATTGTCTTCTTTGTTGATAGTGAATGTTAGCTTGGTTGAGCATAGTAGTCTGGGCTTGCATCCATGGTCTCTAAGTTTCTGCAGTACCTCTATCCAGGACCTTCTGGCTTTCATGGTTTCCATAGAGAAGTCAAGTGTAATTCTGATAGGTTTACTTTTATAAGTTAATTGATGTTTTTTCCTTTGCAGCTCTCAATATTGTTTCTTTAAACTGAATGTTTTGTGTTTTGATTATTATATGGCGAGGGGATGGTTTTTTTTTTTTTTTGATCCAGTCAATTTGGTGTTCTGTATGCTTCTTAAACCTTCATAGGAATATTGTTCTTTAGGTTGGAAAAGTTTTCTTCTATAATTTTGTTGAATATATTTTCTGGTCCTTTGATCTTCAATTCTTCTCCTTCTTCTACCCCTATTATTCTTAGTTTTGGTCTTTTTATTGTGTACCAGATTTCTTGAATGTTTTGTGATGAGAATTTGTTGGATTTGCTGTTTTCTTTGATCAGAGCGTTCATTTTCTCTATGGTGTCTTCAGAATATGAGATTCATTCTTCTATCTCTTGTATTCTATTTATTGTGCTTGTTTCTGTAGTCTCTGTTCATTTACCTAGATTTTTTCCATATCCAGCTGGCCCTTGTTTTGTGTTTTCTTTATTGCCTCCATTTCAGTTTTCAATTCTTGAACTGTTTCCATTACCTGTTTGTTTTTTCTTGGTTTCCCAAGGTGTCATTTACGGATTGACTCATTTCTTCAAACTTTTTGTTATACTTCTCTTCCATTTCTTTAATGGAGTTATTCATATCTTGTTTAAGGAACTCTATTGCTTTCATAAAGACAGTGTTTCCCACTTCTTCCGGAATAGGGTGTTCATGTCCTTCTGTTGTAAAATTGCTGGGATCTATTGCTTTTCAAATTGTTGGAGGAATTCTTGCCTTGGCGCCTGTCCATCTCTTCCCTCAAATGCTCTCCAATTGATCTTCTGGTACAGGGTCAGGTTCCTTTGTTGGCCAGGGACCTTGCCCTCTGATGGATCTTCTGCTACAGGATCAGTGACCCTTGCTGGCCAGGAATCTCGCTGACTGAAGGCCTACTTTACAGCAGGCAGGCTATTAAAACAAAGGAACTCCCTCCTGCCCAGTTGCACTCACCACCCCATCCCAGCCCTCACACAGGCTGAGCTGGGGGATTTTATGGCCCCAAGGAAGGGAGGGAGAAAGGAAAGGGGTTCCTGGGTGAAAGCTAAGATGGGATAGTAGGAGAGAGGACTTAGCAGGGTGAAGCAGCCCCTGCAGAATTATCAGGGAGATAAGGGTGTCAGGGAAAGTCTGTGTTCCCTTGCCGGGCTTCTGTTGCGGGTCAGGTTCACCTAATCACAAATTGTTAAAACCAGTAAGTACATATTGGATAAGCAATGCCTCCCACAAAAGAAAGTGTAGTAACAGAGGGAAAAAAAGCCAGACAACAAAATAAAGAGCTAGAATAGACTAAGGCAGGTCTACCGTTTTGGATCTGTAGGTTCTTTTCTGTCACTGATTCAACAGTTCTTAGATTTGGTGGATATTGGGGTGGGCCTACTCATAGACCTGGTTCTGGAGCAGCAAGGACCCAGACGTAACCTTCTGCAGCAGTCCTGGTCTGGGTGACACCATGAACCAAGATGAAATTACAGGCCACTTGGATAATGATGTCCCTTGTGGAAACAGGGTGCAGCACAGACTTCAGGCACCTATGTAGCCTTTTGTGGAAACATAAACCATGGACATCAATACAGACCTTGGCTGTGGAAGGACCACAGACCCAGACATGGTCTTAGGCAGCAACCCAGGGACATTGTCCCAGATGGTAGATGTAGGCCATCTGAACTGGCATGACCCCCATAGCAACATGACCTTCTGACACCAACATGGCCCCAGGTGGTAACCTTGACACCACCCCACCGACACCCCCCCCCCCCCCGCTGACTACTGGCACTGTCTTTGATAGTCTCAGGAATTACAGACGTCAATTCAGATCCTGGATGTGGCAGAACCACAGACCCAGACATGACCCTTGGCAACATTCCTGGTCTGAATGATACCATGTCTCCAGTTGAGAGGCTTAGCCACCCAAATTGGCCTGGTATTGGCAGCGGCAAAGCCCTTGGACACCAATATGATCACAGGTTATGGACCAGACACCTTAGGCATCCATGTGGTCCTTGGCAGCAACTTGAGCCAGGTACATCAATGCAGACTGTGGCAATTTCCCAAAAATGGTCATCCACAGCAGGCCAGGCCAGATTGTCACCATGGCCCCAGGTGGTCATGCAGCCCATCTAGATTGGCATGGCCCTCAGAACAGCACAGCCTTCAGACTCAAACGTTGCTCCAGGTAGCAGCCTAGCTCATAAATCCCTTCATGACCCCAGTGATGACACGAGGCCCAGACTCCACCACAGGCCTCCTTGGCTACTTGATGGCTCCTGACCAAGACCTGTCCTGTGTTCATAACCCAGTCCCAGACATCTCCCTGGATGGGTGTGGTAAGTTTGCTGGTGGGCCATTCACGGCAGTCAGTTCCTCACCACCCTCACCTCTGCAAACCTGCCTTTCTCCCCAGTTCACAAACCATTCTGCCTCTCCTTCTCTTCTACCTCCCCACCCTGTACTGTCTTACCACACTCATGCTTAATGACTCACTACCATTATCATTAATGGCCCAGGTGGTGCTTGGCTGAATACTGCCTTCCCTAACTATAATAGATGGTGCAGAACTATTGCCTCTCCCTCTCATGTGCTTGGACCAATAGACCTCGGGCAGTACTTGATACGACAGTACCTGATTGTCCCAGAGCCAGAGGCACCAGGTGAGCTGCTAATTAATTGTGTCCTTCCACTTACTCAAATGCGGGGGCATACAATCTGTGCCCATTGCAAATTCAGGCCCCTACTGGGGCCAGAGATTTCTGGTTGACTGTGGCCCCCACAGACCCATAAGTCTGGAAAAGGCATCTGTGTCTGACATCAATTCAGTTCTTTTTTCTCTTTTTAAAATAGTGTTTTATTAATTCTTTAGGACAAGAACCGTTTCCAGTGTATTTTGGTCATATTCACCGCTCCTTTGCCTCCTTCCAGATTCCTATAATAACTGTGTTATTTTTCCTTTCTTTTTAGTTCACCAATTAGTTTGTGCTGCTCTTTTACTCTTGGATGCGTGGCCTTCCATTGGAGTGTAGTCATCTTACACAAGATGACACCCTTCAGAGAAACCAGCTCTTCTACCGGTATATATTAATTACCAATAGCTCTTTAGCTGGGAGGAATAACTGTGTGTAACTCTTGTCCTCTACCACAGGGGAAGAAACAAAGGCATTTGTATGATGCCTCCTAATACATGTTAGCAGGAAGAACTTTTATTTTTTTGTTTGTTGTTAGGTTTTCATTTTTGTTTTTTCTCCCTTTATAACTTATATTATTCTCTGTTCTTCTAGTTTTAAACTTTCCTTAGTTTTTGTTTTATTTTTATTTATTTATTTACACCCTGACTACAGTTCCCCCTCCCTCCTCTTCTCCTAGTTCTTCCCACAACCCTTACCCCCACCTACTCCGTCTCCATTTCTCTCTAAAAAAGGACAGGCCTCCCATGGATATCAACCAAAAATAGTTTATGAAGTTGCAGTAAGACTGGGCACATCCCTTTCTATTAAGGCAACCCAATATGAGGAATAGTGTCCCACAAACAAGCAAAAGAGCCAGAAACAGCCCCTGTTCCCACTGTTAGGACTCCCACAAGAAGACCAAGCTAAATGACTGAAAATATTTTACCTATCAAAGTTTATTGGATTTTAATACTTTGTTCCGATTAAGCAAAAGAAAGCTTTGCTTATACTTGAAACTAGCTTTTTAAAGGAAAATCAATATATTTATATACATATACAGTCATGAATTCAGGACATGCACTGTCTATCAGCTGATTCAGTTCACTAGTAAATGCTTTCCTTGATATAATTGAACATCAATCAACAGTTGTAGCATGTACATTTTAATGCAATCCTCATAGAGATAAATGCATCCTTAATCAGGGTTAATGCAACACAATTACAAACAGAACATTTGATTAGTACCTTCAAATTCCTGTGTAATAAGTAACTAACAAGTTAATTAGGAAGGAAAGTGCATTTGATATATGCTGTTATAGGAGGCAACTAAAAATTCTGGAGCAGAATGAAGTCAATGCTGGAGATACTTTTAGTGTGGTTGATTGAAATAGTCTAATATTGATAACTGAAAAGTTGAAAGTAAATCACAGACACCATTGCCTTAGGGGATTGCTTTTCTTCTCAGATATGGGTGCTCCAAAGAGAAAAAAAAAACTTTTTTCACAATTTTTAAATAAAGTTACACACATGAATTAGAAGTGATTGCCTTGTCCATGGAGTATCTTTGGTCCTTCATGGAAAAGAATATAAGGAGTTTTCAATGGTGTCTTGAAAAGTCAAACTGAACCCCACTGAATGTGAACTGGTATATAAGAATGGAGTGTTAATAAAAACTAAAGCAATGATAGTGCCCTGGGAAGTGTTCTGTCTTAACACTACTTGGAATGTCATTAATGAGAAACCAATTTGTACACTGAAAATTGACGACTTGTCTTTTTAGTCTTTGACTGAGATCCAGTATAACTCTCTAATCCATAAGGCAATGAAGGCCACAGAATAATCAATACAGAACTGGTCAGTGACACCTGACCAGATGCTGACTTGTTTCCTGCTAGAAAGATTGCTTTGTACAATGACACATTTACTGTTATGATTTATGAAATTTAGCAATAGTTTGGTTAGGAAGAGTAATGGGGAGGAATCGTCATGAATATTAGGGTCTCACTAAGCTGTCCACTCATTTATACTCCCATAGAACTTGATCTGTATTTTACCCTGCTTGGTGTATCCCTGTTCTCTTTTGCTTCCTTTTCAGCCCATTTAAAATTCAAACATGGCCATTTCCCCATAGTTTTAGTGCATTATGTTTAATTTTCTTCCATTTTATGTACTTATTCAATTTAAATTTTAAATGCAAAAATTTTTAATGAATTTAAATTTTAATATTCAAATACATTACATCTTATAGACTGATTCTTACCAAACAATTAATTAAATGTCTGTGTAATCAAAGGGACATCATTAAATCTGTCATTTTGTGAGACTTTTTCCATAATTCCACACTACAATGTATTAATTACTTTTATCTGTATATTGTTATTTATTCTTTCAATTACTAGTGTTCCAAAGCTTGTGATTTTTAATTCTATATGTGTACTGTTTTTACATCATTTTCCACTTCCTCTAGTTCCTCTTGTGTCTGTCTCCCCTCTTCCAGTTCTCTCTCAAATACATGGCCTCCACTAAATACATTTAATTATTACTGTAAAGTGTGTGTGTGTTTGTGTGAGTATAAGCAATATGACTTTCTGAGTTACAATTAGTGTTGCATCTGTGTATACATGTTTAGTACTGACCACTTGGCCTTGAGTAAGGGGACTCATCACTAGAGAAGACTCATTACCCACTTATTCACAGTCATTTATTGCCTATAGTTTTCATGAAGGGATGGGGCCGTATGAGATTTTCCCCATCCTCATTAATTACTGATGTCATTGTTTAGTTCTTGGGAATTCAGACATTCGGCTTTTCTACCAAAAACTGAAGATACTTTCTTACAGCAGATATACAACTCAGCAGAGCCTGGTCTTCTGGCTCTTACACTCTTTCAAACCACACACCTGCCTACATACATACATACAACACAAACTATGCATGCATACAGACATACATATAGGAAAATAAACTGAATAATGTATGGTATCATAATCTTAAACATGAAAGAACTATTACTATTAATATATCTACTTATGATAAATTAGTTTCTCTCAATAAGCGTTGTGAATTGTAAATCTTTATATATAAATGTATAGATTGTATTTGAAAGAACTGATTTGAGAGCATATATGCTCAACTTTACTGCATGGTTCTTCAAAAATCAACTGTAGGTGAAAGCTTTGTCTACAGTGCATGTGTGCAAAGACATTTGCATTTCTCATTAGACGCCTTCCCAACATCTTCAGTGTTAAGTTGTCACTATTAGCATGCTTTCTCCTTGAAAAATGCTTGGTTTCTTTTTCTCCTTTATATTACTGTGCTTTTTTTCACTCTAAAGATGCAATTTCAGTAGGTGCAATATATGTGCCAGCTCAGATCAAAGTTATTTTAGATTTGAATCTGCATTTTAGAATACATGTAGATTGTTAGGGTAAAAGAATCTAGTTTTGTAGTTCTGTTTTTGAAAGAAGCAGAGAGTTGAACTGGGGAGAAGTAAATATAGGCAGAATAAAGTTCAGCCCAATAACTCATTTCTTTAGTTCAGAAATATGAACTTTCGAAATATGTATCTGTCAACCTATTGCACTACAAGCACACAGTTGTTGCTCAGTAATCTCAGATGTGAGCTGTCCTTTCTCGCTGTACATTAAAAATTAACAAATTTATACAAAATGTACTGCAGCTATTATCAGATCGATGCATATATGGTAGTCTCTAGCTAAATGTATGCTTTGTTTAAGCTCAAATTTGATAGTTTAACTTTATTTGAGTTCCAGACTCCTACACAATTAAATGTGTTGTTATTCATACAATGTGCACTCCCTAATAAAAAGGAAAGCAATTTTAAAGAAGATAAACAGCAATTGCTAGCCTGGTATTTAAATTCATAAAGCATAGAAATGGAAAAATGATTTTGATTGATAATCAACTACAAGAGAAAAAATATTACTAAACCCTAGGACATTAATTTCAAAATTATACAAGAAGAAAACTGTTATGGATTATATTAGCAAAATTATTGTTAAGATATTACTATTCAACAGAAACTGCTTCAGACATATTTTTTATAGTCAAATTTAAGTAGGTCATCTGTGGATAGAACTTGTCTATCTATTAAGAAAACGAAGCAAAAAAGGTGTAGCAGTCTGTTAGGTTTATCTGAGATCTGATAGAACCAGTGATCCAAGTAAGGGTGACCTGTGGAGATGTGTCTACAAGAAATGTGAAGACAGGATTTTCATATTTTATTTATTCCTAATGCCTCATAGCACTCAGAAATCACCTCTATCATGATGGGTGATGCTGTTGGGAAAGCAAACAATGTTGTTGCTCTACTAGGTTATGGACAGATACTCTCATGTGTAAGGAGAAAAGTGAATACTTTTTCAAGGGACAGCTTCAATGGATTAGTGTGAACTGGAAGCCTGCACCAGCTGTTGAGAAATATGAATGTCACCAGACAGATATGTAGCATAGCTGGTGCATATAGTTCTCCCACAACTCCTGCTCTCCATTTTTCATTCCAGTGGTCATCTATGTTAATGATGAAATGGTTATTTGGGTTTAAAAACAGGCCATTACTGTAGGAACGGAGTTCAGTTTTTCAGGACTGGTAACGGCAGTTACTATCATTGCCCTGATTCGTAAAGCAGCCTGCTTCTCCTTTGCAAACATTTTATTCAACAAGGGAAGCAGAGAAAGGGGTTAGGGGTCACGGAAGTTGAGTTAAGATAGGCAGGAATAGAAATAGAGCTTTGACATCCTTGACTGGGGAAACCCAAAGACCCCCATCTCCTGATTTTTTTTTCTCTCTTAGGTAGCCTGGCAAAGTGGGGGGCACCCTTGGCAAATGTTGGGTTGAGAATTAGGGGGTTGACAATGACAGAACGGACCTGTAGTATAACAAACACTTTCATTAAAATTGGAATGAGGGAGGCTTGAGAGGAGGGGTGTGACATAGAGCAAGCAGGCAGTGGCTACAAGGTCATGGGTGTCCTATCTTTCAGGTGATCTTGTTGTTCCAGAAGTGGTGGAGTTTCCCTCTGACTGGTGAGTGAGAGGCAGGACATCTTTCTGGTTAGCTGGAACCCAATTAGGCCTCAGTTGGCCCTATGGAAAAAAAGCCACAAGTCAAAAAAAAATCACACACACACACACACACACACACACACACAACCAAAAATCAAAACACCTCCACCAAAAAGAAAAATCTTCTCATTGTGAGGAGAGTGAGGAGTCCATCTTGGGGGTAATGCAATCATACAAATATGGGAGGGGTTTTTTTGCAGCTTTTGTAGATATTGAACATATTTAGAGTGGCCAGAGCCATTGCCAGTTGTATTTTAGAGGTATAGATGTTTGTTTTGTTTTGTTTTTTAAGTTGAATCTTAGAGTTTGATATGCTTTTTTCTATTGTCCCTTCATCATGGAGATTATGAGGAATCCCCATGTATTGGGCAACCTCCTATTGTTACCAGAAAGCCTTGAAAGGGAGCTAGTAAAGGTGGAACCATTGTTAGTTTTTAAAATTTTGGGCAGGGTATGATAGAGATAACAGGTAGAGATTGAAGGATGTTGGGAGAACCTGGCAGCCAGGTCCAAGTTTTGATATGTTAAATAGGTGCCTCAGTCTTCTGTCCCAGGATTGAAACACACACACACGCACGTGTGTGTATGTGTGTGTGTGTGTGTGTGTGTGTGTGTGTGTGTGTGTGTAACAGAAGGTAAAGTTGAAATTTTAAATACTGACAAACATAGAATTTGGCTAAGACCAGCATCTGAAAATTTTCCAGTTGTGTGGCTTCAAGATTTGTGTTGTTGGGGCATTTATGGACAAAACTCATATGACACCAGACATTTTTATGAAGTTTTGTTATTGTTTCCCAAAACTACAACTCCCAGATTCCCAGGAAGATACCTGGTCCTTCAACAGGTGTTATCTTTCAAGAACTAAGTTTCAGGGCTGGACAGATGGCTCAGTGGTTAAGAGCACTGATTGCTCTTCCAGAAGACCTGGGTTCAGTTCCCAGCACCCACATGGCAGCTCACAACTGTCTGAAGATCCAGTTGCAGGGAATCTGACACCATCACACCAATGCACATAAAATAAAGTTAAATAAACCAATAAAAATATTTAATAAAAAAAAGAACTAAGTTTCTCAGAATTCAAGAAGGTTACCTGGTCTTTGGACAGGTGTTGATCAAAGGTTAACTTTGGGTGTAACATTTCCCCCCAAAGTTGTATCCTGGACTATATGATAATCACTGGTTTACATTAGGATTTAATAACTGTTAGCTAAATGGTACATAAATAGAAATTATCATTTAGTTATTATATCAATCATATATGAGCCAACAGTAATTAACAGAAGGCAAATGGGCCAAAGGCTATGTGTTGGATAATACATCTTTGTTCTACATAAAGCAAGCCGAGTGTCCTATCGTACCATGGGACCATTTTAATTAATAAATTTACTTGTTAATGAATCTGAACGCATTTTTTGTGTGTCAATTGGCATTATGGGTAGCCATTTTGTTCCCTACGTTGGGATGTTTCCTTTTGACTCAGCCTTTTGTAGAAGCTGTTATGGGGTCATAGATGATGTACTCTCCTCTAACCCTGCTCTCAGCTGAGCTGGGGCATAGGTTGGCAGGGCCCAGGAAGACTGAAAGGCAAATCAAAGACTGGGTAATGGGGAATTTATCAGGAGCATTTGATTAGCTGCCACTGCTGAAAGGACAGAGAGCATTGATATCAGCTGGACTGGTTCACATCAACTTTCAGCAAGTCTGGAGCTCAGTGACTTGTAGTTTGCAGGTGCTCTCTGGATGGTGACTGTCAATCAAGTGGAAACCTGGTAAGACATAGACTATGGACATAAGTAAAAGTTCAGGAGCTTAGGAAAAACCTTACATTTGGAACCTTTTTTTTTAATTTTTTGAACTCTTGACAAATGGACAGAAGACTTATGACTTTTATTCCTTGAAGACTATATGAATTTTAATTTACCAAATGAGATAAAAATTTTAGATATATTAGCATTACCATTGTATTGAAATTCACATTTTAGAAAAGGGAGTTAACTGGTGTGTGTAAAGCAGCTGAAGTGGACTCATGCCTTTGAGTTCCGGCAAAAGCTATAATTTGGGGTTAAAAAAACATTAACATGGGTCAGTTCATTGAGTTTCCTGGCCAGCAAAGGGCACTGATCCTCTAGCAGACATCCATTGGAGGGGTGAGTTTGCTCCTGACTCGTGGCAGAAGCCCAGCAAGGAGGAGCTCAGACATTCCCCGGCCCCCTTTACTCCCTGGTCATCCTGCAGGGGTGGCTCCACCCTGCTAAGCTCTCTTGCCTCCTACCCCATTCCAGCTTTCAACCAGGTACCCCTTCCTTTAGTCCTCCCTTCTCCCGGGGGGTCATAAAATCCCCAGCTCAGCTGCCTTGTGCACTGGGACTGGGCTATAAGCACAACACTGCAGGAGGGAGTTCTTGTGTTTCAATAGCCTGCCTGCGGAAAGGTAGGCCTTCTGTCAGTGAGGTTCCTGCCCAACAAGGGAACCTGACCCGGTATCAGAAGATCCAAAAGAGAGCATTTGAAGGGAGAGATGGGCAGACGCCAAGGCAAGAATTCCTCCAACAATCTGAAAAACAACATGAAAACACCAGATCCCAGCGACCCTACAACAGAAGGACTTGAACATCTTAATACAGAAGAAGTGGAAAAAAGTGCCATTATGAAAGCAATAGAGTCCCTTAAACAGGATATGAATAACTCCCTTAAAGAACAGGATGAGAAGTATAACAAAAAGTTTGAAGAAATGAGTAAATCCCTGGGAAACCAAGAAAAAAAATCAAACAGGTAATGGAAACAGTTAAGAATTGAAAACTGAAATGGAGGCAATGAAGAAAACACAAACTGAGGGCCAGCTGGATATGGAAAATCTAGATAAATGAACATAGACTACAGAATCAAGCATAACCAATAGAATACAAGAGATAGAAGAACGAATCTCAGATTCTGAAGATGCCATAGAGAAAATAAATGCTCTGATCAAAGAAAACAGCAAATCCAACAAATTTTCATCACAAAACATTCAAGAAATCTGGGACACAATAAAAAAACCAAATCTAAGGATAATATACGTTGAAGAAGGAGAAGAATTGCAGATCAAAGGCTCAGAAAATATATTCAACACAATTATAGAAAACTTTTCCAACCTAAAGAACGATAGTCCTATGAAAGTTCAAGAAGCATACAGAACATTGAATAGACTTGATAAAAAAATCCCCTCGTCATATAATAATCAAAACACAAAACATACAGATTAAAGAAAGAATATTAAGAGCTGCAAAGGGAAAAGGTCAAGTAACTTATAAAGGTAAACCTATCAGACTTACACAAGACTTCTCTATGGAAACCATGAAAGCCAGAAGGTCATGGATAGAGGTACTGTAGAAAATAAGAGACCATGGATGCAAGCCCAGACTACTATACCCAGCCTAGCTATCATTCACTATGAATGGAAAAAAAATATTCCAAGATAAACACAAACTTAAACAATTCATAACCACAAATCCAGCCTTACAGAAAGTAATAGAAGGAAAATCACAATCCAAGGAATCTAACATTGCCAAAACTGCCTACAATAACTCAGACATCTATCGACCCTTCACAAGCACAACTCAAAGAAGGGAAACACACAAACTCTACTACACAAAAAAAAAATAAAAAAAATACCCAGAGTCAACAACCACTGGTCATTAATATCACTTAATATTAATGGACTCAACTCACCTATAAAAAGGCACAGACTAAGAGATTGGATATGAAAACAGGACCCAACATTCTGCTGTTTACAAGAATCACACCTCAACCACAAAGACAGACATCTACTCAGAGTAAAGGGTTGGGAAAAGGTTTTTCAAGCAAACGGACCTAAGAAACAAGCAGGTGTGGCCATTCTAATTTCCAACAAAATTGACTTCAAACTAAAATCAATCAGAAGAGATGGAGATGGACATTTTATACTCATAACAGGAACAATACATCAGGAGGAAGTCTCAATCCTGAATATCTATGCCCTTAATATAAAAGCACCCACTATGTAAAAGAAAAACTTTTAGAACTCAAGGCAGTTATCAAACTACACACACTAATAGTAGGAGACTTCAATACACTTCTCTCAACAATGGGCAGGTCAATCAGACAGAAACCCAACAGAGAAATAAGAGAATTACTAGAGGTAATGAATCAAATGGATTTAACAGATATCTATAGAACATTCCACCCAAGTAGGAAAGAATATACCTTCTTCTCTTCAGCTCAAGGAACCTTCTCAAAAATTGACCACATACTCGGTACCAAAGCAAACTTCCACAGATACAAAAAAATATTAGTAACCACCTGTGTCTTGTCGGATCACCATGGATTAAAGTTAGAATTCAAAAACGATGCTACCCCCAGAAAGCCTACAAATCCATGGAAGCTGAATAGTCAATTACTGAATCACCCCTGGGTCAATGAAAAATAAAGAAAGAAATTAAAGTCTTCCTTGAATATAATGAAAATAAAGACACAACATACTCAAACCTATGGGACACAATGAAAGCAGTGCCAAGAGGAAAGTTCATAGCACTGATTGCCCAATTAAAGAAAACGGAGAAAACACACTTTGGAGACTTAACAGCACACCTGAAAGCCCTAGAAAAAAAGAAGCAGACTCACCCAGGAGGAGTAGAAGACTGGAAATAATTAAACTGAGGGCTGAAATCAACAAAATAGAAACACAGAAAACAATCCAAAGAATCAACAAAACAAAAAGTTGGTTCTTGGAGAAAATCAACAAGATTGACAAACTCTTATCCAAACTGATCAAACGGCAGAAAGAGAACACACAAATTAATAAGATCAGAAATGAAAAGGCGGACCTAACCACAGACACAGAGGAAATTCAGAGAATCATTAGATCTTACTACGAAAACTTATATGCCACAAGGTTGGAAAATGTACAAGAAATGGACTTGTTTTTAGATAAGTACCATTTGCCAAAGTTAAATCAAGAACAGGTGAACAATCTAAATAGACTTGTTAGTCGCGAAGAATTAGAAAATGTTATCAAAAACCTCCCTACCAAAAAACAAAAAAAAAGTACAGGACCAGATGATTTCAATGCAGAATTCTACCAGAACTTCCACGAAAAGCTAATACCTATACTCCTTAATGTATTTCACAATATAGAAACAGAAGAGTCATTGCCAAATTCTTTTTATGAAGCTATAGTTACCCTGATACCAAAACCACACAAAGACACAACCAAGAAAGAGAATTACAGGCCAATCTCACTCATGAACATCAAAGCAAAAATTCGCAACAAAATACTGGCAAACTGAATCCAAGAACACATTAGAAAATTTATCCATTATGATCAAGTAGGCTTCATCTCAGAGATGCAGGGGTGGTTCATATATGCAAATCTATCAATTTAATGCATCATATAAATAAACTGAAAGAAAAAAACCATATGATGACTTCATTAAATGCTGAACACCCCTTTATGATAAAGGTGTTGAAGAGAATGGGGATACAAGGATCATACCTAAACATAATAAAAGCTATTTACAGCAAGCTAACAGCTACCATCAAACTAAATGGAGAGAAACTCAAAGCCATTCCACTAAAATCATGAACACAACAAGGCTGTCCACTCTCTCCATATCTCTTCAATATAGTTCTTGAACTTTTAGCAATAGCAATAAAACAACATAAGGGGATCTAGGGGATCTGAATTGAAAAGGAAGAAGTTAAACTTTCATTATTTGCAGATGATATGATAGTGTATATAAGCGACCCCAAAAACTCTATCAAAGAACTCTTACAGCTGATAAACACCTTTAGTAATGTGGAAGGATACAAGATCAAATCCATAAAATCGGTTGCCCTCCTATACAAAAAGGATAAAGAAACAGAGAGGGAAATCAGAGAAACATCACCTTTCACGATAGCCACAAATAGCATAAAATATCTTGGGGTTACTCTAACCAAGAACGTGAAAGACCTATTTGACAAGAACTTTAAGTCTTCAAAGAAAGAAATTGAGGAGGATACCAGAAAATGGAAAGACCTCTGTTGCTCTTGGATTGGGAAAATCAACATAGTAAAAATGGCAATTCTACCAAAAGCAATCTATAGATTCAATGCAATCCCCATCAAAATCCCATCAAACTTCTTCACAGACCTTGAGAGAACAATAATCAACTTTTTATGGAAAACAAAAAACCCAAGATAGCCAAAACAATCTTATACAATAAAGGAACTTCTGGAGGCATTACCATTCCTGACTTCAAACTCTATTACAGAGCTACAGTATTGAAAACAGCTTGGTATTGGCATAAAAACAGAGAAGTCGACCTATGGAATCGAATAGAAGACCCGAATATTAACCCACAAACCTGGAATACCTGATTTTCGACAAGGGAGATAAAGGTATACAATGGAAGAAGAAAAGCATCTTTAACAAATGGTGCTGGCATAACTGGATGTCAACCTGTAGAAGAATGAAAGTAGAGCCATATCTATCATCATGCACAAAACTCAAGTTCAAATGGATTAAAGACCTCAACATTTGTCTAACCTCTTTGAACCTGATAGAAGAGAAAGTGGGAAGTAGTCTACAAGACATGGGCACAGGAGACCACTTCCTAGGTAGAACCCCAGTAGAAGAGACAGTAAGAGAATCAATGAATAAATGGGACCTCCTGAAACTGAGAAGCTTCTGTAAATCAAAGGACACTGTCAGTATGACAGAAAGGCTACCTTTTGACTGGGAGAAGATCTTCACCAACCCCTCATCAGACAAAGGTTTGATCTCAAAAATATACAAAGAACTCAAGAAACTAGACACTAAAACTCTAATTTACCCAATGAAAAAATGGGGTACTGATCTGAACAGAGAATTCTCAACAGAAGAACTTCGAGTGTCCAAGAGACACTTAAGGTCATGCTCAACCTCCTTAGCAATCAGGGAAATGCAAATAAAAACAACTTTGAGATACCATTTTACACCTGTCGGAATAGCTAAACTCAAAAACACCAATGATAGCCTATGCTGGAGAGGATGTGGAGGGAGGGGAACACTCATTCATAGTTGGTGGGAATGCAAACTTGTGCAGCCACTGTGGAAATCAGTGTGGCGGTTTCTCAGGAAACTGGGAGTCAACTTCCCTCAGGACCCAGCAATTCCACTCCTGGGAATATACCCAAGAGATGCCGTGTCATACTACAAAAGCATTTGTTCAACTATGTTCATAGCTGCACTATTTGTAATAGCCAGAACCTGGATACAACCTAGGTGCCCCTCAATAGAAGAATAGTTAAAAAAAGGTGTGGAACATATACACATTAGAGTTTTACTCAGCGGTAAAAAACAATGACATCTTGAATTTTGCATGCAAATGGATGGAAATAGAAAACGTTTTACTGAGTGAGGTAACCCAGACAGGAAAAGAGGAATATGGTATGTACTCACTCATAAGTAGATTCTAGGCATGATTAAAGGTCTTTGAGCCTATAATTCGTGATCCTAGAGAAGATAAATAAGAAGGTGAACCTGAAGAAAATCATATAGTTATCCTCCTTGATATTGGAAGTAGACAAGATTCCCAGGCAGCCTTGGGTGCACGGGGGGCTTTGAGGGAGTGGAAGGAAGGGGAGATGGTTAGAGAGAAGGGAGTAGGGGAGGATTGGGGATGGCTTGGGGAAATGGGATCGGGGGGAGGAAGGAAGAATGGATATGGGAGCAGGGAAGTATATATCTCAAATAAGGGAGCCATTTTAAGGTTTGCAAGAGTCTTGATTCTAGAGGGGTTCCCAGGTCCAAGGAGAGATCCCCAAATTGTTCCTTGTACAGCAGAGGAGAGGGGACCTGAACTGGCCTTGGCCCATAACCATACTGACGAATAATTTGCATATCACCATAGAACCTTCATCTGGCGAAGGATGGAGATAGAGACAGAGACCCACATTGGAACACTGGACTTAACTCCCTAGGTCCAAATGAGAAGCAGAAGGAGGGAGAACGTGAGCATGGAAGTCTAGATCAGAGGGAAATTTCATCCGACGATGGATGGAGATTGAGGCAGACCCACATTGGAGCACTGAACTGAGCCCCCAAGATCCAAATGAGGAGCAGAAGGAGGGAGAACATGAACAAGGAAGTCTGGACCGCGAGGGGTGCATTCAGCCACTGATATAAGGGGACTGATCTAATGAGAGCTCACCAAGGTCAGCTGGACTGGGACTGAAGAAGCACGTGATCAAACCGGATTCTCTGAATGTGGCTGGCACGGGAACTGTCTGAGAAGCCATTGACAATGGCACTGGCACTTGTTTTCTCTGCATGTACTGGCTTTTTGGGATCCTAGTCTGTTTGAAAGCTCAGCTTCCTAGACCTGGATGGAGGGGGGAGGAACTTGAATTTCCCACAGGGCAGGAAACCCTGACTGCTCTTAGGACTGGAGAGGGAGGAGGAGAGGGACTGGGGGGAGTGGGAGGGTATTGAGAGGAAGGAGGAAAGTAGAAATTTTTATAAATTAATAAAAAAAATTAACATGTTTTTCGTCTGTCCAGAGAACCAGATATAGATGGATGGAGATATCTTTACTCTGATGAGAAGCACCTGTCAGCCTATATTTAGAGAACAGTCAAAGAGAAATTAAAATCCTGAACTAGTGACTAAACAATAAGTACTCAATTGTTTGAACAGAACTTAAGTAATAGTTTGTCAGAATTCCACTGGTCAATACTAAAACTCGCAACTTTTGAAGTCTTAGTATAACAATTGCATGTGAGGAAATGGAATCTGAAGCATTTTTCACGTACCTTAAGCCATCTCTTTGTAGCTTTACAAATTATATCTACCCATGAACCTCAAGACACTTTTTGTCTTCATGTTCTCCTCATTTTATACATACCTTAAACACCTTAGACCTTATGTCATTTTCTTAGATCCTTAAACTCCAACTTTCATATCCTTAGAACCTCCATAAACTTTATTCTTCTTTTATTTGATCATTCATCACAAGAAACAGGTGGTTAATTACTGGGAGCACTCAGTGTAGAGAGTGTTCCTTTGAATAAGTGAATAGTTAAAAAGTTGCATGGAAACCTGTTTTAAAAGTTCATCTCCTCTCCTTTGGAGTCATTTAGTAAGGTAACTGTGTCTAGAACTAGTATTAGCACTTGGAAAAGTGATGCTTGTGGCCTGAATTCTATATATGAAGAAATCTAAGAGGGCAGCTGAAGCTTTGGGAAAGGCTCTGGGTGCTTGTTGCTGTTAAAGCTTCTTACTTATCAAGATTGTGTATTATAAGACATAATAAAAATTTTATGAAGTTTAGCCGTTATGGCCTTAAAAATGATAAATATTTTTAAAAGCTGTTTCTTAAAGTAGTCACTTTGGTAACTTATGTGTAAATTTTTAAAGTTTCTTAGTTTGCTTAGAAAAGCCAAAACCTTTTTCAGTTTAAGATCTCTCAAAAATAATGTACTATTCTTTATTTCAAGATGGAACAAAGCAGGTACTACCATAATACACATTATGTAAAAACAATCTCTAGTAGTGTAGATAGTTTAATATTTAATATCTGAGATTTATAGACTTTGATATTAAGGACAAGGCAGGAATTACCACACAAAAATTCATCCTAATCTGAAATATCTTGGAGACCAATTGTTGCCTCCGTGGTAGGTCCACTCAACTCCACGTGGTCACCTTTAATTAGGATGAGGGTAAAAATCACATGGCATATGTCTTCCTGAATCCTAGCAAAAATGGCAACCAGCCACATGTTGCTTAGATTCCAAAGTGGAATCACACCACATGTTTTAAGTCAGTCCTTTCCATAGATTGAGCAGATTTTTCAATCAAATCCAAAAAAAAAATGAACAGATAAATCTTGAGGTATAGAATCTTTACATAAACTAAGCCTAGTTTTGTTTTCTGTGCCAGGCAGAATAACCTGATCCAGGGTGTAAAGGGAACTTTAAACTTGCAAGAATTTAGAGAAGAGGGTGGCAAAACCCAATTCTAGAACCATCTTTGCAATAAAAAGAACAGCATAAAACAACTTTAGTGCTATCCACTCCAAAAAGATACACAAACTTCAGCTAACCCGAATCCGGTGACCAGTGGGCTCAGAGGGGCTTTCTGAGGTCTGGCCACCAAGACAACCACATAATGACTGTTATGAATTTCCAGCGAGTTCCCAGCAGCTTGCTGTGGGGTCCTGGTGCCAGCAGGTCCACAAACCAAAGGCCAGCCATGTGGTGGCAGTGTGAGCAGGCGGCGGGTGGGAGGCACATAAATAGGCACATTGTACAGAATAGAATTGGTTATATTTATTAGTTGAGTTATGGAAGGAAAGGAAACAAAGGGGAGAAGGGGTAAGAGAGAGAGAGAGAAAGGGAGAAAAAGGAGAGAGAGAGACAGAGACAGAGACAGAGGGAAGAGAATGAAACAGAGTGAGAGCCAGGATGGGTAGTGAGGGAGAGAGGCTGCAGGGAGTGGGCATGGCTTGTTTCTTAAAGAGACAGCATTACATTCCCACCTCTTTTTTATAACAAAAAGCGGGAGATTAGCACCACAGATTGAAAGAATTGGGGTGATGGATTCTCAAGAGTACTTACAGCTTATTTGTGGGTGTCGTTTTTGTGGGGGGTAACCTAAGAAGGATGGGTGCTGTCCACATCCTAACATAGCTGGTCTCTTTGCTCTTGTTTGGTGTTTGTGGTATGGAAATGTCTGGTGTCTCTTACACCTGGTTAAAGTTTTGGCAGAACAGAGAACAAAGTTAAATTAAGAAAAAAAATCTGAGAAACTAGGTAATAATGAAAATGTGAGAGCAAATTTTAGCCCAGTGTTCACGAGAGCAATACCTAGATGCAAGAGACATAGTTATCTAATGGGCAAGTGTTTGTCTATAGTGCATGAAGCTCTAGAAAGCCTAAGGCAGGAGTATTGGTAAGTTGAAGGCCAGACAGGGTTATATAGTGCAAACCTGCCTCAGATATACAGACAGAGCGGGAGATATGACAATATAATTAAAGAAGCCTTTATATGTTTTCATAAATTGAAGAAATAACATAGAAATTGCTAATGATATTATCCAAGACAAGAATATATTGATATTTCTAAATGCTTATGTGTAAAATTCTTTGCAAACATTTAAAGGTAGAAGAATAATTCTTTGATGAAATTTCTTTATTTTTATTTTTCTATTTTGTTTTGTTTTAAATATTTAACTTATTTATTTTATAAGTATGATTGTTTTTCCCACATAGATAGATGTACTTCATGTGAGTGTCTGATACCCACAGAGGTCAGAAGAGGTCATGGGATCTTATAAAATTGATGAAACTCGAGTTAAGATAGGTTGTGAAATACTAGTATGGATTCTGGGAACTGCATCCAGGTCCTCTTCAGGAGCAACAGATACAAGTGCTCAGAATCACTGAGCCACTTCTCCAGCCTATTCATCATCATCATCATCATAATCGTCATCATTATTCCTTTGAGATATAGTCCTCATGTACCCTAGGTTCCCCTCAAATTCAACTATGTATCTTCCCTCCACCTCCCAAGGGCTGGAATTATACACATCCACATCACTATAGATTGTTTTATGCACTGACAAGGATTCAACCCAGGTTCCTGGAAAGAACTTACTAACTTAGCAGCATCCTAGCCTGTTGGTGGAGGCTACTTATTAATTGCCTGCTGCCCAGACCATAAAATAATCACACAGAAACTATATTATTTAAATCACTGGTTAGCCAATCACTTCAGCCTATTGCTAACTAACTCTTATAACTTTGGTTAATCCCTTTCTAATAGTCTCTGTATTGCCATGTGACTGTGACTTACTGGCAAGGTTCTGGCGTGTTTGTCCCAGGTGGGTGGTTACATGGCGACTCTCTGACTCTGCCTCTTTTCTCTGCCTTTACCTGCTTGGAACTCCCACCTTGCCCTATTCTGTTAAGCCTTTTGTCGAAACAGATTTTTTTCATTAACCAATAAAAGGAACACATAGACAGAAGGACTTCCCACACGATCAGCCCAACATAATTCTTGATTAATAGTATGAATCCCAGTTCATAATTCTTGAGACAGTAACCAGACATGGAATAAAGAAAAATAAAATTCCACAAAAGTTATTAATACCAAAAGAGAAATATGAAAGGATTATCAATAACGAAAATTTCCTAAAGAAGATAATCTATGAAGTAATACCAGTGACTTCAAAACCAGAAATGAATTAAAACATCTTTATTAAAAGACATAGATACATCTAGACTGTGTTGTAAACAGTAAACATATTTGCACATGTTGTGGAAAATTATTAGTGTCTATAGTGGAATGGAAATGACTAAAATATTAGGTTGTAGCAAAAAATGTAAGATTCAGGTAACAGAAGCTAATAGACAAATAAAAAGTAAACATAAAAGGAAATGTAACAACTTTGGAACAGTTATTGGGAAAAGGATGTTTGGATTCCCTATTATGTTCAGTCAACTCACTGTCCTGGGAACATCATGTGCTCAGCCTTGTACAAGGTCCCTGAAATCCAACCCTATCATTTTAGGTTCATGTAGAGACATTATTGTATGACTAAGGCTAATACTAAATGGGACACTATCTGTTTTGGTCTGTCCCTACAACTCCTTTTTCTTGGATCAGAGACAGGAGTTCTTTGAAGTGAGGTAATTATAATAACTCATATGTAAAAATGTATGTGATTATATTGCATGTATTTTACATGTTTATTTTCTGGTGTAATGAGGACTAAAAGCAGAGACTAGTGCACATTAAGCAAATAATCTAATAATAAATGGAACAATATATCATAATATCAATCACCAAAACAATACATGAATGTATAGAGTTATTATAGCTCAATAATAGATATCTCTTTGGTATTTAAATTGCTCTAAGTATAGGTTGAAATGTTTTAGTTAAAGATTGTTCTATTTTCTGAATTTATTTTCATTTCAGTTTGAAATAATTAATAGATTTAGAGTAAGTCAAATCCTATTTTTGTACTTGTGCTTTATGGAGGTAATCGATTTAATGAGCATTTTATAGCTTACCTAAAATGATTTAAAGATAGCTAGCATTTTATCTTTATATATTATAATGTAAATTAATATAAGCATAAAGATATCTGCACATACATTTTAAAGTTGGAGAGAGGGAGAATAGCTTTCCTGTTTAATATAAAAATTCATAGAACCAAAAAGAGTGCACTTTAATCTTGGCAGAGCCTCTATCAAATTGCTTGCAATGTTCTTTTCCATATTTGATAATACTGGCAGTCTTGCAATGGGGCCACTTGTTGTAAGTTGGCAGCATATATGCTTAATATTCCATTTATAGACTTCTGCTGATCAAGTGAAGTAAATAGGATTTACACCAACAAAGCACCCTTAAGTGCCTGAAAACTCTGCTGTCAAAATCCTCAGTGTTTCCGAGCTGCTAATTGTCTTTGCATTCCTCATACTGTCCCGTGAAGAATGTAGGACTGAATGATTTGTGGGCATTCAGTAAAATTAACTCTTGAATTTATTTTTGCTGACTTTCTTTTCTGTCGAATTTGGAGCTTGCCTTCTTTCTATATAATAAAACAGCTGCTTGCTGACTAAAAAAACAGGAACACATAAATAAAAACATGAAATACTTCATTTCCTTCTCCAGGCCTCCCATTTCAGTGTGCTGACTCCGCATTGCCTCCACCACAGTTTCTGTCCCGCCACTTAGACTAATTCAGTTCCACGGGCACTCTTGGCAACTTTGAAGGGCTTACAAGAGTCTTTGAAGAAAATTCTACCTCCTACTTCTCAACTGTAACTGAAAATGCCATTTGTTTCTTCCCTTCTATATGACACTGCATTTTAAAAATATTTTCTTTGAAACACAATTACATCCCCTTCCCCCTCAGTTTTCTCGCTCCAGCCCCTCCCAGCTCCCTTTCCTCAAACTTCTTTCATGCTCCCCACTCTCAAATTGATCGTCTCTTTCTCTTTGATTATATTTGATATATATATGAATATATGTGAATACATATAAACATATGCACATATGTACATATATGTGTGTGTATGTATGTATATAAAATTTGCTAAGTCTGTAACTTTTTTTACATGTATCTGGTTTCTAGGCTGACCGTTTTCAGTGGGTAACTATTAAAAGAACTCACCTCTGAAGGAGGTTATTTCTCTTTTTTCCTAGCAGCCAATCTTTGTCTAGGGGTGGAACCCTGAAAAATTCTCCCCTTTTCAAGTTAACCTGTCCATTGATATTGCTATGATTCCAGTTTTCTTTATTCTGCCAATTTTAGGAAAGACTTTAACAACAGACTTTCTGGTTTTCTGTCTCTTACAATTGCCTGCCATCTTCTCCCTAATGCATGATCTATGATGTACATGCATTGGTTAGGGATTCATGGAGAAATCTCCACAGCTTAACTGTAGTGGGAGTTAATAGAATATGGTCGAGTCTATGAGTTTAAGAGAGTTTCTTTACCTGTAAAACAATTTTTAAATATAACCTATCTCCACATGTTAAAGAGAAGTTTTCCTGTTTTTCTGCCATCTTAATTTACTTATCAATTAATTTAAAAATTAGTCCACAAAGGTTTTGATATGACACGTTTTGTATGTATGTTTTCAAAATGAACAGGACCACTGTTCCGACCATGACAGGCAGGTCAGCTATAAGTACCTATACTCTGGCACTGGTGTTCTGTTATGTGGTATTAGCTAACTGATGCAAAAACAAACAAACAAACAAACAAACAAACAAACAAACAAAAACAAGCCTAATTGATAACAGTGACTACGTTTGAGGATAAGTGTGAGATTGCTGGCAAAAAGAAGAAGGAGCTGCTGGTGGTGGAGAAGCAGGAGGACCAGGAGAACAAGAAAGAGAGGGAAGGTAGGCTTCTGGTACCACAGTGAGAAAAGTGAGGTATCCAACCTTGTGAATTTAGCAGCTTCCAATTGCCAGAGTGCCCTCAAATGTGAGACAGCCATTGAGGACCATGTTGACTGCTGAGATGTTCAACTCAAGGACTGAATTCACACGTGTACACACACACATGTACCCTATTGGTTCTTTTGTTCCAATCCTAGCTAAAGAACCACCATTACTTCCTCACTTTGATGAGCCAGCAATCTGAAATTAACTTACTGTTTATGACTTTTCCTAATACAGATATCTAAAATAAATGAAATCAAACACAGGGAAATTACTGTCCAGCTTAATTGTTTCGCAATAATAATGTCAAGGCTTGTCTGAATTATAGCATGTAGCAGCTCCTTAATTCTCACTTTTTTTCTTGGATAACATTCCATAAATGAAATATATAAAATTCTTAATTACCCATAGGTTGGAAAAAATTGTGTTGCTTCCAGCTTTTAAAAATATGACTTATTTTGCTTTATGTGCATGGGCATTTTGCCTTCTTTCCTTTGGTGTATCTCTTGCATACAGTGGCTTTGGAGGCCAGAAGAGGGCATCGGATAGCCTGAAGGTCCAGTTGCAGTGGTTTGTGAGTCACTATGTGAGTGATGGGAATCCAACCTCTGGAAGAACACTCAGTGCTCTACGCACTGAGCAATTTTTCCAGTCCCTTCTGACTATATTATAAAGATGTTTTTATTAGTTAAACTTGTTAGCTGAAAGTTTCACACATGCTTATACTATGTTCTGACTATTTTCACTTTCTATCCTACTCTTTCTTGTTTCTATTAATCTTCTTCTTATGAAAGGTCCCTTCCATAATCTGTTAAAATCCAAAAGCTCAACAAGAAGTTGGGCTCCACGTGCATCTCCCCATTACATGCTTAGCTGTCATCAGACTCCGTGATGTGCAAGTACACTTTATGCCACCACATCTACTGTGAGATCACACTTGCAATGGTTATTCTATGCCAAAAATAGTATTTTCCTGAACCTTCCCCTTATTTCATAGCTTTTATACTCTTTCTCTTCCTCTTCTGTGATGTTCTCCGAGTATCAGAGGGGGTAGAAATGTTCCGTTAGGGCTGAGAACTCATCTGTCTATTATTTTCAATATCCTCAGCAACGTGGATTTCTGCATGCCTTCAATTTGCTATAAAGATAGATTTATCTGATTACGGCAAGAATGCCATTTCTCTATGAGTATGAACATATATACTATGAAGGCCATGGGATGTTATGTTTATTTAGCTCAGCGACAGGAATACATTTCTTCACTATGACCTATAATCTTCTCCAATAAGCCAGGGTGTATTGATGAGAATTACAGACATGCTTTGTGCAAAGATAAGTGATCTATTTTGGAAAAATTTACATGGGTTTCTGAAAATAATCTGTTTTTGACAATTATTCTTTAAATATCTGTTAGGTCCATTTGACCAATGGTGTTATTTAACTCCCATGGCTCTCTTTCTGTTTTGTCTGCATGGACTTTCTATTGGTAAAAGTAGATTTTGAAAAAAATCTACTTTGATTTTTTTGTGGTTAATCTGTTCTTTTTTTAAATATTTCTAATTTTAGTGTGTACATGTTTAGAATTCTAATATCCTCTCAGTAGGTTTTTTTCTTGCTCAAACGAACGAAGGGTAGCTTTCTGCATTGCTTCAGATTCATTTTGGCTTAAAGTCTACATTTAAAAAAATTAAAACACCAATTGCACTCATGTTTTACCTGAAGATATGTGTGTGTGTGTGTGTGTCATACATGTGCAGTTATCATCAGAAGCTAAAAGAAAGTTTCTGATCCCTGGAGCTCTGGTTACAGATAGAGCTGAGCCATCATATGCATCCTGGGAACTGAACCCAGGACCTATGCAAGCACATCAAGTGATCTCAACTCTCTCCCACATGCTTCATATTTAGAAGAATAACCAGGACATAAAACAGTAATACGTAGGAAAAACCAAAGTCCAGCAGTGTAAATGACTCAATGTGCAAAACCTAAAACATAAACCTAATTTTGACCTTCTGTTGTCCAAATGGCCAGAATATTTCTACTTCCCTGTCATCCATAGCACACACACAGTTTACCTCTGAGTTGAGCCTACTAACTGGCTACTGTCCTTTATGATCACCCAAGAATTCTGGCATCTACAATATGTAGAGATCTCTGTTAAGGGTACAGTGGCCTCTACTCACCTATCTTCTGGGGCTCTGCCCCTATCATGTACTACAAAGCCTCAGCTTCTCTGTAGTCCTTTAATAGGAGAAGTGTTTGCCAGATTTCAGCTCAGTGACAGTGGCTTCTTCTTAGAATAGATGATTTGTGAGCCACAGCTAGGCCCAAGCCATAGATTCTAAATTCAAAATATCACCTGAGCAGTCCTGACAGATTCTTTACTTCTCTGGAAAAACAGGCATCGACCATTTGCATCTCTCTCAACACTGCTATGATCCAAAATTTCACTTGAGTTCATTAAACTCTGAACATTCAACAGCTTTCTCTAGTCCCATGCACCTCTTTCATAGCCAAGGCATGGCCCCTGCAATATTTTATTCCTGATAGCACTTTTTGTCCCTATTAAGTTCCTATACCTATGATAGAGATCATATCCAAAAGCAGCTTGGTTAGAAAAGGGTTTATTTAGCTAATTTGTTATAATCTATCAGGAAGGAAATTCTTGACAGAGACCCAAGGTTGGGACCTGGGGACAGGAACTGAAGCAGAGGCCATGGAGAAATGTTACTAACTGGCTTCCTCCTAAGGCTTTCAGATGATTTTCTTTTATAGGATAAAAGACCAAAACTACACAAGGGCTATGGTGTAACTGCTTTCGTGACCTATCCTATTGATCAGCATTATTTTTCCTGAGTGACACTTGGCCTTCTAAATAATTATTTTGTGACTTACAGTGAATAATTGCTACCTACTTTGAGATTTGCTAACCTTCTGCAAACCACAGTTTCAAGAACATATTTGAAAGGGGTATTTTATGCTATTAATAGTCTCCTTTAGTTCCCAGGGATTGCATATACTTGAACCATGTGGAAGTCATAATGTGGGATGTGGTAGACATTAAGCCTCATTTATCCAACCTGAAAGGTGTATATGAAGGCACTACACCTATCTTTTGCACTTCAGTGGCTTATCTAAAGCTGGCACTTGCAGACAAGAGAGAGAGAGGTGCTCTGAATGCCCAGCCTAGTAGCTTGCTTCTTAGGAAAGAGTACAGGTTGTGGTGAAGGATCTCACCAAAGAGCTAGCTTGGCCAGAAAGCTGCCTCAGTTCCAAGAGAGAAGGAACTTTCCACTGAAGGATATGTTAAACTAGGTTCTTTTCCTGGCTGCTGAAACTATAGGAGCTGTTGTAAAACAGAGCATTGGGTTACAACAAAGAGTTGCCTCATAAATAGCAGGCCCTAGTCATAGTAGAGTTTCCCAAGGGTCCCAAAACAGAGATATAGCAGTGTTTGAGTAGGTTAAGTCCGTCACCCACCAGAACAGTACAGGGAGCTGGGTTGCTTACTTTTGTGGTGGTGAGGAATCTGTGAACAAAGCAGGCAGGGCTGTGGCAAGAAAGCAGAGGTATGCAAATCATAGCTTTCTGGCATTTCGAAGCCCTGACCCAAGTGTTTTAGGGGCTGCCATGCCTAGTGCTGAAGCAAGAAGACTTCCGGGTAACACTGGGTGTTATCATAGCCAGAAGTCCTCAGGTGTCTCCAAGTCCTGCAAAGATTCCAAATTGAGAGAAGTGAGAAGGAGCTGAGAGAAAATTCCTGTTCCACATATGGGCGACCAGCATGGTTGGAGGTACTGGCTGATCTGCAAAAGAACTCAGTCATCACTTAAAAGTAAAAAAGGTTTATACAATAACTGACAAAGAACACAGTGAGAAGTATAGTTTCACAAGAAGCACAAAGGTAGCATCCTGCTCTGGACTATTTTGGTAGTTCTTAATCAGGTAGAGTGAACCACTTTACATGCAACTGTATATTAGAAAATTTTGATGTGTAAATGACAGTAATCTTGACTGGCCCATTCTCAGTGTGTGGAGGCTGTTCACAGGCTGTAGTTCTGTGGAATGAGGTTGAGACCAATTCTGAGTGACCTGGACTCAGTCACATTCCCAGTTTGTTACTGAGCCTCAGCTTTCTGTCAAGGGATATTTCTGGTGCAAGCTTTCCCAAGGGACCCATTTCTTTTTATCATGTATCAATTACAATCTTCCTTATACAGTAAAAATGACAGTCAGTCACACATATATAGTCAAAACCAAATAAGTAAGCAACAGATAAAAACTTATAATAAAGAGAATGCTAAGATGCCCTTGCATTTCCTGTGTGTTATATTAAACCTAGAGCGGCAACAGATGGGATCTGAAAGCTTGCGTAAAGAGTTCATTTTCTCCTGTGGTTGGAAAGGTAGGAACATCACTGATTATGACAAAGGCAGCTGTTCTACCTCCTAGACGGATAATTCAAAGAAACAAAGAGTTTTCTGAGTGTAAAATGTACGCTAGCATCTCCTTGAGTTTCTCAGACCAACCAACTGTACTTGCAACGGAGTATTGTGGAGTTATTATAGATGAGCTTTTCTTTAGTTACCTTCTACCCCTCATCATTTGTACCATGACTACACAAATGGAAAGAGCACCTCAAGAGGCGTGCTTAATCATTCAATGGACACCTTCCCAGTGGTGTAATGGGCACCTTCACAGAAGCATAATCCAGAGGTCATCTGTCTCAGCTTCTGGCCACAGAGAGAATACTGAGCTCACTTATCTATTGCATTTGATTAATATACAATTAAGAAATTGTTATGAACACTTTTGGTGGTACAGGTATTGGTATTCTGTGTCAATTCAATGTTATCTGCTAAAGCAGAGCCTAGAAAAAAACATTTGGCGATCGACAGAGATAGAGACAGAGACCCAAGTTGGAGCACTGGACTGAGCTCTCAAGGTCCAAATGAGGAGCAGAAGAAGGGAGAACATGAGCAAGTAAGTCAGGACCACGAGGGGTGCGTCCACCCACTGAGACAGTGGGACTGATCTAATGGGAGCTCACCAAGGCCAGCTGGACTGGGAGTGATGGAGCATGCGTAATCAAACTGGACACTCTGAATGTGGCTGGCAATGAAGGCTGATGGAGAAGCCAAGGACAATGGCACTAGGTTTTGATTCTACTGCGTGGACTGACTTTGTGAGAGCCTGGATTGTTTGGATGCTCACCTTCCTAGACCTGGATGGAGGGGGCAGGACCTTGGACTTCCCACAGGGCAGGCAACCCTGACTGCTCTTAGAACTAGAGAGGGAGGGGGAGGTGAGGAGGAGGAGGTGGGAAGCTGAAGGGAAAAGGGAGGCGGGGAGGAGGTGGAAATTTTTAATAAATAAATAAATAAATAAAATAAAATAAAACATGGGAATAAATTTCAAATCTAGAAGTAATAAATATTTCAAAAATATTTTCCTCTCAATGAGACTGTGACAGATATACAAAGATTGAAAGAAGAGGAGACATCTATACAAAGACAAATTGTTCCAATAATTAAATTTTTCCTTGAATGTGAAGAGAACTTTGATAAATATGCTGTGGCTTGAGATAGTCACTCATATTGGAATGCAATATATATTATTTAACTGACAATTATTCCTTAATCTTCCTGTCACTCACACACACATTATTTCCTTAAATCTGGTGTGATATATGAGCTTTATATTGTATTTCTTTCCATTTAACTTGCTCTTGTTTATTTCTTAAATAGCAAAGAAAATTGGGGATCTAATGAAAGGTATGCCTTTGCCAACTGGGAGGCATTTTTAACATCCTAAAACTTAAAAACTTACCTTCTTTCACTGTAAATGATAACATTTTAATAGGTTTTGCTTTGTATGATAGGATATAAGGCTGTGAAGGTATTCTTCCTTGGTCAAAATGCTTTAAAATTAGGTAAATACAATTCTGTAGGTAGGAATACAGCTCAGTGATGGAGTCCTGGCAGCTGTACTCAGTACCAAGGCAAACCACAGAAAACAACAACAAAGATGCTCAGTATTGAAGACACTGATGATTTTTCTAGATAGATAGATAGATAGATAGACAGATATTGATATATGGTTTAAAAACAAAATATTAATTACCCTTTTTATATAATGCAAACATTTTATTATGAGCTCAAACACTGATTTATTAGAAGGCTTTCTATGCTTGTCCTGGATATCTGTGGCCCAATGCTGCTGCCAATGGTCTAGCAAAATCTGGAAATTTTATCTATGAGTAAATTTTAGTCATGGTAGATTACATTCTTTTCAAATGATGCATTGAAAAAGATGACCCTTAATGTCATGTAATGCTGTAGGAATTTGTGAGTTTACTCACACTAATAATAATAGTAAGTAATAAAGTGAATACTTGTGAGCTATTATTTATAGGTAATTTACATTGGTATAGATTCTTGTATATTGATACAAACTTAACTTATATTAACTAAGTTCCTATTTCCATCTTCAATATTTGTATATCTAGGCAAAGACATTTTGTCATACTGTATGCATGCATGCTTCTACCTCTGCTTAAAATATTTTTGTGTGTTGATATAATTTTATGATGTATTTATCATATTGCAATGTTCATTTCTACTTCTGATCAAGACACATATGCATTGTTTACATTTTTTGGTTATTGTCCTCATTTGTTGTACAGTTGTTTATTATATAATATTTTAATATGAAGTTTTTGTCTTCAAGTTATATAGGTATTAAGAATTACAGATCAATAGTCATCTATGCTTGTCATACTTATAGTTAGACTAATCACATTCTTTAGATACATATATTGTATTCTACATAGATAGGTAATCTTCAACCACTTAAAAGAACTGTAGAATATGACACTTAAATAACTTAGGGATCTGATAAAGTGAGACACAATTGCTCCTGGCAGCATTGACCTATTTCTGAGAGAATGTTAAGCACTAAAGACACTCCACTTGGAGTTTGTTTTCTTTTTGGCGAAACTGGCCTTTTGGTAAGGTACTGCCCATGCATCGACGATGTCCAGATAGGACAAGTAGAATACAGGAAAAAAGTACAAAACAAAACAAAGCTGTCAAATCTTGCCAAGACTGGGTAAGACTGGGTAACTCATTAGGATAGGATAATTATTAAAACATTTATCACATGTTTCTTGCTTGATGTATTTGTTCTTATTGTAATGATTTTGTATTCGACTTATAACTCTCTAATTTTAACAAAACGGGGAGGTGTTGTAAGAATTCCTACTGCCAGTAGCCTTTAAGTTACCTGCCTACTTGGGCGTGGTCTTTTATACTATTTATGCTCATGGAAAGCTCCCATTTGGCCTCTTTTCCAGCTGCGGGATTCAGTTGCTGTTCCCTATTCCAGCAGAGGATTGTGATCTATGAGTCTACACCTAAATAAATAACCCTCTATTTTACTCAATTCTGAGCTAGTGTGGGATTTCTTTTAAGCTTCCTTCTTCAATTTAAACATATGAATTAAATAAAGGCATATGAACAAATATGCAAATACAGCTTCTGACTCCATTTATTGAACTTGAATGTATATGTTTTAAGGACTCACCATTTGGTATTAGACAATCAATTAAAGATAAATTATCTTTGAACAATAACTCTTCCTCTCTCAGCAGTTCTTTATTGCTTTTGGCTCTTTATCTAATTTTTAGCATAATAATTCAAAATTTACATTGAGTATCATTGGGCGTTGACTTTTATTTTAGCTTTACACTTTATCATTTATATATGTTCACCTAAAAGTTATTTATGACTTAGACCTTGGTATTATTTTACCCATGAAGAAATTTTAATATTATTGGTTTATAATGTCCTTATGTTTGCTGTACTGCATCCACACCCAGATATTACAGTACACTTTGGTGTTGCACACATGTTGGTGATAGGCAAATTTTGACTATTGTGAATATTAATATATTGCGATTGTTACAATGGATACTATTCTTTTACGAAACAATCCTCTATATTTTCATTAGGTATCTTTTCAACTTTATTTATTACCTGAGTTCTATTTAGTTGCCACCATTTGCAGTATTTCACACAAAAAAAATCAATTGTCTTGAGTTTTCAGATTACTCAGGCATGTGGCAAGCAAAATAATTTATTTTCCAAACCTTATAAGCTATATTTTGAATTTCTCTTTTCTTTTTCATGATAATTACAAAATAATGCTACAAATCAATGTTGGTTCAAGCTGATGAAGCTGTCTGTGATGATGATAATCCCTTACTCTTTTCCTTGGTAAATAATGTTTTTAAGAACTTTGAAGATTAGAATGACCTGAAGAGTTTTTGTTTATTATTTTGTTTTGTTTTTCCTGGAGAACTTTTTGTGAAGTGAAATAAATTACGTGACCCCTACCTATACTTAGATCTAAAAGAATGACTTCACAGAAACCAAGAGTGATAGGGGTTTCCAGAGGCAGGCGGAGCTGCTGTTTTGGGAAACAGGAAGAGGTTGGTCGATAAATATGATATTCATGGACAGGTGGAATATGGTCTGCTGTTCTACTGAGTAGTAGAGTGGACATAATTAATAACAATACACAGTATATTTCAAACTAGCTGCAGGAGGATTTTGCATGCGGTGACGGGAGGAAATGGTGGGAGCAGGGAAGTCACTAGTGACGGACTGCCTGCTTTGAGTGTGCAAGGACGTCAGTGTGACTTCCAGCACAGGAGAAAACAAAACAGACAACCTTATAAATAAAACAAGAAAAGGTTATCAAAGGTCATGAGATAAAATCTCACTGAAGCTAAAGTAAAGTAGCCTAGAGAAGCCACCGAAGCAGCATTTGTAAAAGTTCTATTTTTCTTTTTAAAAATATGTATGAATTCTCTGTTAAGTTCAGTACCCCATTTTTTAATTGGGTTAATTAGAGTTTTAGTGCCTAGTTTCTTGAGTTCTTTGTATATTTTCGAGATCAGACCTTTGTCTGATGAGGGGTTGGTGAAGATCTTCTCCCAGTCAGAAGGCAGCCTTTTTGTCCTACTGACAGTGTCCTTTGCTTTACAGAAGCTTCCCAGTTTCAGTAGATCCCATTTATTCATTGTTTCTCTTATTGTCTGTGCTGCTGGGGTCCTACTTTGGAAGAGGCCTCCTGTGCCTAAATCTTGTAGACTACTTCCCACTTTCTCTTCTATCAGGTTCAAAGTGGACGGATTAATGTTGATGTCTTTAATCCACCTGGACTTGATTTTTGTGCATGGTGATAGATATGGATCTACTTTCATTTTTTTTACAGGTTGACATCCAGTTATGCCAGCACCATTTGTTAAAGATGCTTTCCTTCTTCCATTGTATACCTTTAGCTCCCTTGTCGAAAATTAGGTGTTCATAAGTTTGTGGGTTAATATCTGGGTCTTCTATTCGATTCCATAAGTCGACTTCTCTGTTCTTATGCCAATACCAAGCTGTTTTCAATACTGTAGCTCTATAATAGAGTTTGAAGTCAGGGATGGTAATGCCTCCAGAAGTTCTTTTATTGTATAAGATTGTTTTGGCTATCCTGGGTTTTTTGTTTTGCCATATAAACTTGATTATTGTTCTCTCAAGGTCTGTGAAGAAGTTTGATGGGATTTTGATGGGGATTGCATTGAATCTATAGATTGCTTTTGGTAGAATTGCCATTTTTACTATGTTGATTCTCCCAATCCAAGAGCAGGGGAGGTCTTTCCATTTTCTGGTATCCTCCTCGAAATCAGTACTGCGAGGGATGCTATCACCCACTGATACAAGGGAACGGATCTGATGAGAGTTTACCAGGGCCAGCCGAACTGGGACTGAACGAGGACGTGATCTAGCCAGATTCTCGGAATTTGGCCGGATTCTCTGACTGTGGCTGGCCCGGGGTCTTTCTGAAAAGCCATTGACTATGACACTGGGACCTGTTTCCTCTGCATATACTGGAGTTTGGGGATCCAGTCTGTTTGGATACTCACCTGCCTGGACCTGGAGGGAGGGGGAGGGAGCTGGAGCTTCCCACAGGGCAGGAAACCCTGACTGCCCTGGGGGACGGAGGGGAAGGAGGGGGGGAGTGGGGGGAGTGGGAGGGTGTTGGGAGGGGGGGCGGAAATGGAAACTTTTATAATTTAATAAAATTTACTAAAAAAAAAATATGTATGGACAGTTATAAGCAGCATTCTTATAATTTGTGTTTTAAAGATTTTATTTAGGAGGTTCTCTAATGGAATTTGTAACCTGAGTGTTCCATGCACTGAAAAAAAGTCTGCATTTGTACTGTAAGAAATATCTGTTTTACTTATTGTACAGCAATATCTCAATTGGATTTTATTTTCAAAAGACATTATCCAAAAATTCTATTCATTTTTCCATTTTCACTTGGCCACAAATCTTAAGTCATATAACTTCTTTAGGAATTGTGATATTTTTCTTCATATTTCTAGTTTTCATATTTCCATTTTCTCCATCTTTGTTTGAGAGCCACATATTCACTCCCTGCTTATTTTTTTTACCTTTATTCCTAATAATTTTAAAAGATTTTTTTATTATTTACCATTATGAGTCTGCCTTTATGCATTTGTGGGTATGTATGTACAAAAGCACTTGTATGTTTGTATATGCATGTTTGTAGTATATATGTATGTATGTCTTTGCATATGCTTGTGAAGGCCAGAAGTCAGTTTCAGGGATCTCCCTTAACTATTCTTCAGGTTACACTTTGAGACAGAGATTCCCAGTGATTTAGGACACTGCCTAACTTACAAGACCTAGAGATTCTGTCTCCACCTCTCCACCTCCAACATTGAAAGCACATGCCAATGTGTCTCTTTGATTGGTTGTTTGGTTTGGTTTTTAAAATATTTGGGTTCCATGAATTTAAGTCACACAGCACTTTAGTACTGAGCCATTTCCCCTAGCTCACATATTTTTTCTAATTAAATATTTTTTCATTTGTTTGTGTTTGTGAGATCAGGTTTATGTAGCCTAGATTGGCTTCTATCTCAGTGTGTAGCCCAAGCTGGCCTTCAACTCCTAATCCCTATTTACTTCCTGGATGCTGAGATTGCAAGCATGTACCATAGCACCTAGTTCATACCTTCAACTCTTAAATTTTATTTCCGTTTACTACAGAAATAATATCAAATCAATGTTAAGGAAACTTTTATTTTGCTCACCATTAGAAAAAATATGATATATGGAAATCAAACACACAGATTAGAAAAAGAGACTTAATGTGGGACAAAGGGAGGAAAATTATAAAAATATCTAGGATTTTCATAAAAGGCTATCAAATAAAAACATAGAGCACAGTGTTTTTCAAGCAGTGGATAGGCGTTTTTCAACAATTCTTGGCAGCATTTAGAGGCGAGGTAGTGCCAGCATGGTCATAGGTAACAGGATGCCTCTTGGATGCCTCATAATACTTGACCCTATTCAGAGCAAACTCAGCACTCCTGGTCTGACATGTTCACACAGAAGGGAGTCTGAGACCATTGTATGGCTGGCAGGTTGTCCTCCCTTGGGGGATATTGTCACTCAGTGAGGTCACTGGCTGACAAAGCTAATGCCATTTCACTTGAGAAATTGGCTGCACTCTTGTCTGCTCTGGGCTGGGATGTCCTTCCTCCACCCCTGCCTCGTTCTCCCATCAGTATCTGATTTCTGAGATTTAGACACCTGAAGCATGAGGGGAAACAGGAGGTTAATTCAGCCTTTCTGTGAATAGCTCAGAACCAGAGATTGTTGCCAAATAACAAAGGTGTTGCTTTCTGCAGGGACTGAAAAGTGAAGACATGATTTAGAAATACAAAGTGCAATCCAATGAGGATGGTGTTGGCATCTGTCCAAGCATGAGATTCTCAAAGGCCAGGCCTGCCTTTGCTTTCTTTACAGCTTTGATTGCCCAGATTAAATTGTATCAGTCCATCAATTTGAGAGCTATTAAAATGTCTCTGCCTTTTCCTCTGTCAGCCGTTTTTCTCGATAGGTATCTCAGGAAACTGATGATAATAATCAGCCCATCACGAAGAGTGACTTTCAACAGCCACAATAATTACCCCATGTAAGAGGACAAAAGGTGACACATCACCTGCCAAATCGGCCCCTGAAGCATCTCTAGTAATCTAAAAGGCACACAATAGGACCGCAGTGCTGAGCTTAGAATTACAGTGTTCAGAACGAGGGTTACACAGAACTAGATGCTGCATTTACAACAACACAGAGATGCTGCAGTACCTAAATTTGTTGGACTGATGAAGTCTGGAATGCTTTTGGTGAAAAATTAGTGAAAAGGTAATTCTCTGGAAAAAAAAAACAAAACAGAGATATGCTCCTCATAGGGAGGGGTTTGTAAGTACCGGAGAAGCCCAGTTCTCTTCCACTTCACAGAGACCAGACAAGCTGGAATCACTTCTACACAGCTAAAGTGCTGAAGGCCCTGAAACTATCCAGGCATATATTAAAATCATTTTGGAGAATTAAGGGTATTCGAGGACTCCCACGTCTTGCACAACAGATCCATGACTTTGTTCTCCAATGTGAAATTGCACAGTATCTGTACATAGATCCAGTGCCCTTGCATGTATCTTAAATCATGTCTAGCACAATTAAAAGATCATGTGTAGATGCTATAGAAGTATTTGTTTTAGCCTTTGGTTTTGGGAATAATGACCCTCAAAACATTCAGTAGATACTAGACATTTAAGCAAACTATTTTCCAGTGATGATTGGTCAAATATATGGGCGTGTGCTTAGGCAAGATGGAAGCCATCTGTGCTGGACAGTGAATAGACAAGCCTGTCCTTAGAATCTTAAAACTCATCAGAACCACTTCAAAGATGATCACCATAAAAATTTGCCATAAACTGTGGTTGTGCCATGCTGATAGATATGGTCTGCTGTGAGGTGCCATCTGGACTCATACTGAGTGAGTATGGCTGTCTACTATGTGTAAATACACACAGGAAAAAAAGTGATGTGCTTTTTCCTTCTGGAATACATAGAGAGCCATTTGAAAATGTACTACAGAAAAAAGACAAATGGTTTTTGTGGCGTTTCTTGCTTTCATGTCCCTTCAAAAGAACATTATGCCCTCTCTTGTCCATTATATACATTTTTTGAACATAAAATAAATGCATGCGGTATAATATGGCACATAATTATAAAAAGAAGTTGGCTTGCAATATAAATTTAAATTTTTTTAGTTATACGATCAGATATTTTTGACATTTGTGGTTCTCACAATTTGCAGAAAGGTGAATAAACTTTCTTCTGAAATGGTGTAAATATAAGTTCTAATTCAATTCCATAGTTTTGCTTTATACTGAACGAAAACAAGGATCCAAACCAGTTTCACTTGAGCAATGTTACTGAAGGTTTCCAATTCTGTTCGGAGCATTTGTAATGGATGGTTCTTTAGTAATCTACAGATATTTCTTTCTACTGCAGATGAAAAATCAAAGGAAGAGCATACATTTGATTTGTTTTTGTTTTTAAATTTTATTATATTTTTATTTATTTAATTAATTTTACATACCAGCCACAGTTCCCCCACTCCCATCATTCTACTGCCCCCCCCACACCCAATTAATATATCTCTCAATCATACAAAGAGGGGCTAGAGTGATGGCTCGGTAGCTAATGGCACTTTTTTCCCTTCTGGGAGATGGTAAGAATGAGGAAGGAGTTGGGAAAAGAAAAAAGAATATGCTCAAAATATATGGTATGAAACTTATTTAAAATGGATAAAATGCAAATTCATCTCCTTGTTTTGGATTTTTCATTCTATCACTGTCTGAAGGCATGGATTTGAAGAAGTTATTGTTTAAATTTTACTTTATTGTGGAATATATTTCCGTCGTCTATGGATTTCTCCATCTATAATTGAACTTTGTGCTGGTTATAATAATCTGGGCTGGAATCTTTCCTCACTTAGAGTGGACAGGACATCTGTCCAAGCCCTTCTGGCTTTTCAAATTTCCATTGAGAAATCAGACATAACTCTGAAAATCTGTCTTTATATGTTACTTAGTCTTTTTCCTTTGAAGGTTTTAGTATTCTTTCTATGGTCTATGTGTTTAGTTTTGTGGTTATTAGGTTGTGAGGGGATTGTCTTTTCTGGCTTATACTATTTGGTGTTCTGCATGCTTCTTGCACCTTTACATGCATCTCCTTTGAACTGGAATTCTCCTTCTTCTGTTCCTCTAACTCATAAGTTTGTTCTTTTCACAGTGTCCCAAATACCTTGGATGTTTTCTGTCAAGAATTTTTTTATTTAAAATTTTCTGTGAGTTTTGTGTTTTCTGGGAGTTCTACCAGTGGGAGTTGGCGGGGAAGTGGTGGGAGGATAATCTGCAGTTGGGATGTATTGCATGAAAAATGAATCTTATTTTAAAATTTAAAATAAAATGAAAAATACCTGGTCTTACCCAAGAGTCAAATTTCACTGTGGTTTCCTATAACTTCAAAATTGAGCTACATGATTCCAACATATAATGGCACTGAATAAATATTTCTGTTCCAAAGAGAGTAGAAGAAGGAAAAGGAGGAAAGATCGGGCCAAATGAACAATGAAAAAACCAATACAGGATAAATGCAAACCCTGGAGCCCATACTCAGCATCCTGGGAGTGAATAATACCAATTCCAAGAGGTTGGCCCTACCCAAAGCTCTGTTACCTGAATCATGCATTAGCTTGAGTAAACTCTACTCAATGCCTACAACTTTCCTTGGAAAAATTCCATGGTTCTAGCATATACAACACATCAACGTGTCTAGTCTAACTTAGGCTTTACTTCTCACAGTTTCTTCAGTGGAATCCAAAGTCCTTCTTGTATAGATTCTTACCGTACAATGTATTATCTGAGCCTACCATCTTTCTATAATTATAGAACAAGACTATGTGGCCCTCTGAATGTTTCTTCATCTTATATGCTTGCAAACTCAGTCCCATATGGGCAATATTTGTTACAAGCTTAGCAGAGTTGTGCTGGCCTGTATGAACCACGTTGGCTAATTCAACAAAGTTGTTTTCTTAGACAGTTGTTTTAAGAGTATGGGGTGAGTTGGAGGGCAGAGAGGTTTTAGCTGCAGCTGCGTTCTCAGTTCATGCCTTCTCCTTCCAATTAAATTTTTATTTTGTAAGATTGGTTTATTTGATGAGTATCTTTTTGTCTGGGCACCATTCCTGTGATTCTGGTGGAGAACTCTTTTCTCTTTGGTGACACTAATCTTTTTAACTATTATGCCCTCTTAGTCAACACTCACTTTCCCTGCCTCTTTAATCTTGCTCCTGCCCTTTACCTTGCCAAACCTCTGGATTAATTGTTCTTTCACACTGCATATCTTGGATGGAAGCAGTAAAAAGCATTCATAGTACAGCATGGGTGCTCTTCTACCTTGAAATTAGAGCTGTTAAATATTTTCATCCAGTACTTTAAAACTCTAAATCACTCAAATTCTTAAAATAATACAATCTCGGTTTTCTGAACGTGACAATCTTATTTCCTGAGAGAGCATTTGTTCCTTTCTGAAACCTCCTGAGCAAGGCTGTACACCCAGACCATTTACTGTTATTCTGATTTTCCTACCTCCAGCAGTATGGCCCCATACATTCTAGTTAGTGTACTCCAGAGCTTTCTGGGTGGATATTGCACACTCTTCCACATTCTTACTACAGATAAGCCCTAAAGACGAAAAGCCAACAGTAATGTTAGTGAAAGCAAAGCCATTTTCCTCAGTCCCAATTATCTATATTATTTAGGTTTTCCATTGCTATGACCAAGTATCCAACTGAAAGCAACATAAGAGGGTAGATATATATTTTGACTTACAATCTAAGAGATACAGTCCACCATGGCACAAAAGGCATTATGGTAAGAGCCAGGAGCAGAAAGCTAAGGAGAAACAAAGCTTGAATATCAAGCAACAAGGCCTGTTCCTATTGACCCATTGACTCTTTTTATTTATTTATTTATTTATTTATTTTAGAAAGTAATTTTATTAAATTATAAAAGTTTCCATTTACGCCCCTCTTCCCAACACCCTCCCACTCCCCCCACTCCCTCTCCTCCTCCCTCTTCGCCCCTAAGGGCAGTCAGGGTTTCCTGCCCTGTGGGAAGTTCAAGTTCCTCCCCCCTCCCTCCAGGTCCAGGAAGGTGAGTATCCAAACAGACTGGATCCCCAAAATCCAGTATATGCAGAGGAAACAAGTCCCAGTGTCATTGTCAATGGCTTTTCAGGATTCTAACCATAATTAAAGGTCTTTGAGCCTATTATTCGTGATCCTAGAGAAGCTAAATAAGAAGATGAACCTGATGAAGATTATTTAGCTATCCGCCAGGAGGTAGGAAATAGACAAGAGTCCCAGGTAACCTCGGGTGCATGGGGGGTGAGTGGGAGGGTTGTTGGAAGGGGAGAGGGTTAGAGAGAAGGGAGTAAGGAAAGAATGGGGAAAGCTCGGTGAACCTGGATGGGGGAGAGGGAGGAAGGATGAATATGGGATCAGGGAAGAATATATTTCAACTAAGGGAGTCATTTTAGGGTTTACAGGAGACTTGATTATATATGGGATCCCAGGTCCAAGGAGAGATCCCCAGATTGTTCTCTGGACAGAGGAGAGGGTGCCTGAACCGGCCTTGGCCCATAACCATACTGATGAATATTTTGCTTATCACCATAGATCCTTCATCTGGCGATGGATGGCGATACAGACGGAGACCCACATTAGAGCACCGGACTGAGCCCCCCAAGGTCCAAATGAGGAGCAGAAGGACGAAGAAAATGGAAAAGGAAATAAGGACTGCGAGGGATGCTATCACCCACTGATACAAGGGGACGGATCTAATGAGAGTTTACCAAGGCCAGTTGGACTGGGACTGAACGAGGACGTGATCCAACCAGATTCTCTGAATGTGGCCGATTCTCTGAATGTGGCTGGCCCGGAGTCTTTCTGAAAAGACCCATTGACTTTTAAGTGAGGCTTCTTCTCCTAACAATTCCACAACCTTTCCAAATATACCTACCAGCCTACCAGCCAGGGACAAAGTGCTCAAATACATGAGTCTGTGTGTGTGTGTGGAGGGGGAATTCACATTAAAATCACAACAGCTGGTGTTGAATCTGTGAAAGCAGGAGAGAAAGTAGGATGATCTGTAAATGAACAACAAATCTTACTGGTTATGAAACTAAAGATGTGAATTTGGGAAACTATAAAAGTAAGAGATTTGATTATATAGCCAAAGGGGGTTGGACCAGCTGGAGGAAATAAGAGTCTCCATGTCAGGGTAGGGAACCATCTGGTGCAGTGGTTTTCAATCCAAATTGCTTATTAGTATAGTAATCCTCTAGGGGACTATAAAAACTCCCAGTTCCTAAGGCTTATCCATTAAGTGAGAATCCTTGCAGTTGGTTCTGGGAACCTGAGTTCTGAGATTCTGATACACATCACAGATTGAGAATCACTAATGTAGACCCTTCTCATCTAGGAAAATAAGGCATTTGAGAAAAAAATTGATGAATGATTAATACCAGAGCTTATGGCTTATTCGAAGCCTCCAGAACAGAGAAGTAAATGTGAGTGTTGCAGATATTAGCAGACTTCAATATCTCTTTCCACACTGTAAAGATTTATTAAAAAAATTGAAAATGACTTTATAGACAAAATTCCTACTAGATCCAAACACCATAAAGAATCATTGCAACAGAATTAGATTACAGTTTGGTCAGAACTCATTATTGTTATAAATGCTTCATTAATATCTAGCAAAACATATAGACAGAAGCCACCATATAGGAAATAGCAGCTACTAAGCTGTTTCCATGTGATAATCTCTTTGTGCTTAATAGCAGAAAGACTTAAGGCACTATACAATAATATATTTGAAATACATTTGTGTAATTGTGGGCATTAAACATGTGAATATGTGGTATACGTGTAAAAAATTCAAAATATTAAGCAAAAGTGTTGATAAGTTTCTAATTCCATTTGACTTAGTCTTGATTGTACTCTTGGAGTGGAAAAATGAGAACATGCCATCTTTAATATTTGAACATTTAACAATATTTTAAAAGCCTGGATTGACATGATTCACATTCTGATGATTCACTGAGTAATAAGTGCTTTTTGTATTTCAAAATAATTGCCAAGAGAAAGAATGTTCATTCGATGTTAAAAATGTATAAAATTCTCTGAAATGCCTGTTTCCATGGTGATATACTTATAAAGCATTGTACGTAGGGTGTTTAATAAATCGAATTATAAGTTTTACCTATCAAGTACAGACTTTAGCATAGCTTGTGATTCAACATTTTGGTGATTGTGCTTTAAGAATAAGTGTGTTAAGCTTGAGGAATATGATTAAAGTATTCCAAGGCAAAAATACTTCTCTGTTGTTTAAGGAGTTTTTAACTATTGCTGCTTCTAAATGTATGCAAGTTAGAAACATTACAGAAAACAGGCTGCCATGAGAGAATGGCATATTATAATTAAAGGTATTGTGTGCTGCTTTCAAATACATTACATAGGAATTGTTTATTAGTTTTTTGAAGCTGCCGGCTTCCTAATATGGGCACTGGGAGCCAAACTCAAGTCCTCTGAAAGAATAAGTAACAAACACTCTTATCTACAAAATCATCTCCTCCACTACTAGCTTACTCTGTTTTATTACTGAGTCTTATAACTTTTTTATCCATTCATCTATTTATGCACATGTGGACTGTTTCTCCACAATAAATTATCTATTATTCTTTTTGAGAGAGGGCAATATTTTCACATGAATGTTTGTAACGACAATATCTGTTGGCTGTGGTAATGGTTTAGAGGATCAACGTTTTTAGGCATGTATCACAAAATCATTGCTAAATGTAAACCTAATAAAATTATATTGTAATATTATATTTCATGAGTAAACATTAATAACATTTTAAAGGGTATACTTAATCTGCAAATACACACATAGAGGACTGTCCTGAACATCATTATTATATGTGTACCAGCTTGTACCTCAATGTGTAAGTGATAAAAGGTGGTTTGGAAAGTAATGGTGAAACTCTTGATCAACATTAAAGTGGAAGTGGGGGAGAAAAGATGACTTTACTGCTTAGAGTCTTAAAAAGACAGCTAGAATCCCAGACAGCACTCCGAGCCCAGCGTTTAACATGGTGGTCTGACATCCCTGTGGGGATATGCCCTTCAGGTGCAGCAGCCATTTTGTAGCATTCTGGGTCTGCTTTGGGGGATGTTCTCTATCAGCCTGCCGAGTGCTTCTTGTATTCCTTTACAGTTGAACGGGAATGCTTATGAGCAGACCTAATAGTTATACTTGGAGCTCATAGTAGTTAAGATGTTTTAATTTTAGAGGACAAAAAAATGAGAGACATGTAGGGAAGATGATTTTTCTTCTTTCATGGAGACATGATTTTACTGTATTAATAACATTTTCCATCCTAGGTCATGACTCCAGCAAAGAGTGAAGGACACAAATCACATCAGAAGCATTAGCCTCCTCCAAATTCATGTGTGGAATGTGTCAATAGACATCTCTAATACCTTTTAAGCCTTTGTTTTGTTTGTTGTCGCTTTGTTTCTATCTGATAGGTCTAAAAAACCGAAGGCAAGTGTAATGATCATGCTTCAAACCTGAGTAGAAAACTCTCATTTTCCCTTCCATGTTTTCTTTGGTTTCCTATATTACAGAATCAATTGTAAAATACAAGCTAAACTAAAAGCCAGATGCTTATGGTGATAAAAAAAAATGCTGAGGCTCAACAACGTTGTGGAAGACCCAGTGATCTCCTCTTCTGCACAGTGGGAGTCTAACAGCTTGTTATTATAGAGGCTTGATGTGATGGTCGTGAAAAAGGCAGAGACAGAGCTGGTCATCACAAGAAGTTTCACTAGGGATATGCTCACCCTATTCTGTTCTTTGGTGTGGTCGATCCATTCTGACAAGGCTGGTCTTCAGCTAAGAGAGGGGCTAAGAACAAGATTGAAAGAAAGGAATCTTTACCACATATCAATGTCTTCAAAAATATGTCTTGGATATTCAAGCCAAAAAACTCTGCCACTGAGCTACAATAGAACCCTAACATAATATTTTTAACCCACAAAATAAGGGCCTTCACATTTCTGCTGAAGTCCAGTTGTGTTACATATAAAACTTTATGATAGTCTAGTAATGCTTTAGATAATGAATATTTTAGTTTGAGCTTCAAATTTGAACATACTACTGATGGCTTACTAACTCAGGAAACATAAAAAGACACATGCATTAGAAAAATACGTAGATATAATAGGAAGGAGACTATCAGTGCAAATCATAGTAAAATCATAGATTATGTTCCAAATGAAAAGTTAGAAAAAATGAGTAATACATTATCATAATTACATAAAATTACATAAATTTGGTTTACTAAAGTCACATAATAAACCATTGTTTTTGTACTACCCAGATTCCTCATTCTTTTAAAATGCACTTGTTGAATGATAGCTATTACGAGGCTGGAGACCTGTGACTTGATCTGAATTTACATTACTAGATAAATAGGATAGAGAGCAATGATAACCTTTAAGGAAGGCATGTTGGCATACACCTGAAATCCCAGCAGACTCTGGAGGCTGAGACAGGAAGATTGGATGTAAGGCTTCCCTGAGTTGTGCAATAAGATCCTGTCTTTAGCAAGCAAGCAAAAACGAATAGCTCATAAATATATGCACTTGTCTGTTGTAGTGAGGGGCTGCGGGCAGGCCTGCTTTTCGCCTCACCCGGCCCCGGCACGGCTAGCTTAGTCCCAGAAATAACAACACACAAATTGTATTCATTTAAGCACTGCCTGGCCCATTATCTCTAGAGAGTTAGTTACTGACTAACTCTCATATCTAGATGTTAACCCATTTCTAATAATCTTTGTAGCACCACGAGGTGGTGGCTTACCGGAAAAGATTTAGCATGTCTGACCTGGTGGCTGGCTCCATGGCTTCTGCCTCATAGCCCTCTTCCCAGCATTCTTCTCTGTTTTTTCCGCCTACCTAATTTTCTGTCCTATCAAGGGGCCAAGGCAGTCTCTTTATTGACCAATGAAAATAACGCAATAGACAGATAACCCTCCTCCATCAGTCTGTCATGAATTTGAGTGTCAAGGTTTACCATTTTGGCAAAGGTTATCTGCAAGGAACAGGAAACCGATCAGAATCTAATTTTGATAAACTCAGTTTGGAGAAGAATTACATGTATAGTGCTCCTGTACTGAAAGCTAGAATTTAAATTGAAAATTGTTACGTAGCTAGCAGCGCTGTGGCTGGACTCCTTAAGCAATCAGATGTGAGAACCTGTGCTCTCTGCACGTGGCGATTTCCAATGACCTGACAGAGTCTGTTATGAGAACAGAATTTAGGAGGTGGAATGCCAAGAAGTGTACAGATATTCATAGTGATGGTGAAATTTACATCTTTCTTTTTCCAGGCATACTGCTCTTTTAATTCTTTTTGCCAAAGTAATATCCTTAAATAGTGAAAACCAGTGACAGAGTAAAATGTTTGAAGAGTTGGAGGCAAACAGTTCCCTTAGCGCTGGTTATTTAAATATAAAACCTTTATGCACATCTTCTGACCAGTAAAACACAGAAGATTATGTGGTGCTCTGATATCTGTAAGACATGACTTTATGTTACAACACAGACTGGCAGAATCCAGTCATGAGTGCAATGTGCAAGACTCTTTGCAGTCAGGCCCTCACTCACAGCTTCATATGTAACACTCTCCATCTGAATGAACTCTTAAGCCATGCTAGAGAAGTCACCTTTCCTCAAGCAGCATCCATGCAGGATGGATGGGCGTGAAACTGTCTTTTCTTGCTGATGGACTGTTTCAGAGAAAAGTTGATTTTCAAACCTAAGTGGTGTTTACTTTAAGCCTTCATTGCAGTCTTGAAATTATCCTAGGTAGCAGCCTATAGCATATAGCTTCATGGATCCCTGCAGGAAAGCAGTCATTCTTGGTGCTTCTGCTTCTGACTTACCTCTTTTCATTCCGTAGTCTTTTCCATCATTTGTTTTCTTGTGAGATGAAAGCCTATGGACGAATACACATCTTTATGTGTGTTTTAATATATTCATGCAGAACTGAGGCAGAACTCTTCTTATGCTCACAGCTTAATTTCCACCTGTGACTTCACTGTTCTTCTCTTAGATGAAAACCCTTGTCTACCTCATTCAACTGTAGCACAAGCTCCTCTAAATAACTCCAAAATTCAGTTCACTCTTCTTTCTTAAACTTACAGCATTGTCTCTGTTTTAGTAAATACTTAACCATACCAGGATAGAGGCTAAAATGATTGAGTAGTTAAGCACAAGAGAACTTTGTACTCACTCTATTATTTATGGTGTAGAACCTCAAGCAATCTTGAGTCCTAATATTTCTTGGTTCATCTTGTTACTTAGTTTCTTTAGGATCATGGACTATAGGCTCGTTATTCTTTGCTTTACAGCTAATATCTACTTATGAGTGAGTACATACCATGTTCATCTTTCTGTGTCTGGGTTACCTCACTCACAATGTTTTTTTTTCCAGTTCCATCCATTTGTATGCAAATTTTAAGATGTCATGGTTTTTACCACTGACTAGTACTCCATTGTGTAAATGCACCACATTTTCTTTATCCATTCTTTGGTTGAAGGGCATCTATGTTGTTTCCAGGTTCTGGCTGTTACAAATAATGCTGCTATGAACATAATGGAAAATTTTTACATATCTGAATGGCATATGAGACTATAAAGACTATAGGAAATAGCAAAAGCAGGGGCTGAGTGGTTGGAAGAATAAGTATGTCAATCATTATATGGGAACAATGGTTGAAGGGTAGGATTAGTCAAATTTTGGAAGGTATGTCACAATGCTGGTTATAACACTGCTTTGTACCTTTTCATGACGTAACAATTGTTTAAACTAGGAGCGTGATAATTACATTTGACTGTGTTACCTCTCATAACTGTATATATACTAGCAATAGTTTCAAAATGTAAAGGTTAATTTAAAAAGAATCAATTTTTCTTTTCTGATTCTTAAGCTAAGTATAGAACTTTGCCCAAGAAATCATTCTCCAGGAACGGTATGCATCATGGAGGTTCGAATGCATGTACACTTTTCTATATTAATGGCTTAGATACATTAAAGTTCTAGATAAAATTGTGTTGTTAACACATATAAATAAAGTTAGCATATTTACTACCATGACAGCAAGACTCAGAACATTCTTGAGAGAAAGAGAAATGAACAAATACTGAGAAAAAAAGGAAGAAAGAAAAAAAATTTATTTAAGAGTTTAAAAAACCCATCTGTCTCCTTTAGCAACTCCTAAAGGTATGTGTCACTGCACAGCAGAAAAAAATAATGACATCTTTAAATTTACAGGCAAGGTATTCCGAAGGGACGGCTTCGCACAGCTAAACCCTTTCTCCTCCTACCCCATCCCCGCTTTCAGTCTGGAACCCCTTCTCTTCCTCTCTCCCTTTTTTGGGGCATAAAATCCTCCATCCCAACCTGTGTGGGTGCCTCTGGACAGGGCGGTGAGTGCAAACGGCCAGGAGGGAGTTCCTTTGTTTTAATAGCCTGCCTGCAGCAAGGTAGGACTGCAGGCAAGGAGATTCCCGGCCAGCAAGGAGCACTGATCCTGTAGCAGAAGACCCATTGGAGGGAAGAGCAATTGGAGAGCATCTGAAGGAAGAGATGGGCATGCGCCAAGGCAAGAATTCCTCCAACAATCTGAAGAACAACATGAAAACACCAGATCTCAGCGATCTTGCGACAGAAGGACTTGAACACCCTATTCCAGAAGAAGTGGAAAACAGTGTCATTATGAAAGCAATAGAGTCTCTTAAACAGGGTATGAATAACTCACTTAAAGAAATAGAAGAGAAATATAACAAAAAGATTGAAGGAATGAGTAAAGAAATGGAAGAGAAATATAACAAAAAGTTTGAAGAAATGAGTAAATTCGTAAACAATACCCTGGGAAAAAGAGAAAACAATCAAACAGGTAATGGAATCAGATCAAGAATTGAAAACTGAAATGGAGGCAATGAAGAAAACACAAACCAAGGGTCGGCTGGATATGGAAAATCTAGGTAAACAAACAGAGACTTCAGGAACAAGCATAACCAATAGAATACAAGAGATAGAAGAACGAATCTCAGATTTTGAAGCCACCATAGAGAAAATAAACGCTCTAAACAAAGAAAACAGCAAATCCAACAAATTCTCATCACAAAACATTCAGGAAATCTGGGACAAATAAAGAAACCAAATCTAAGAATAATAAGGGTAGAAGAAGGAGAAGAATTGCAGATCAAAGGTCCAGAAAATATATTCAACAAAATTATAGAACAAAACTTTTCCTACCTAAAGAACGATATTCCTATGAAGGTTCAAGAAGCATATAGAACACCAAATAGACTGGATCAAAAAAAATCCCCTCACCATAATAATCAAAACACAAAGCATTCAGATAAAAGAAAGGATATTAAGAGCTGCAAAGGAAAAAGGTCAAGTAACTTATAAAGGTAAGCCTATCAGACTTACCCCGGACTTCTCTATGGAAACCATAAAAGTCAGAAGGTCCTGGATAGAGGTACTGCAGAAAATAAGAGACCATGGATGCAAGCCCAGACTACTATACCCAACCAAGCTATCATTCACTATCAATGGAGAAAACAAAATATTCCAGGATAAAAAAATTTAAACAATACATAGCTACAAATCCAGCCTTACAGAGAATATTAGAAGGAAAATCACAACCCAAGCAATCCAACATTCCCAACACTGCCTACAATAACTCAGACATCTAGCAACCCTTCACAAGCAAAACTCAAAGAAGGAAAACACATACACTCGACTACCCCCCCCCAAAAAAAAAAGACCAGAGTCAATAACCACTGGTCATTAATATAACTTAATATCAATGGACTCAATTCACCTATAAAAAGGCACAGACTTAGAAATTGGATATGAAAACAGGATCCAACATTCTGCTGTTTACAAGAAACACACCTCAACCACAAAGACAGACACCTACTCAGAGTAAAGGGTTGGGAAAAGGTTTTCCAAGCAAATGGACCTAAGAAACAAGCGGGTGTGGCCATTCTAATATCTAACAAAATTGACTTCAATCTAAAATCAATCAGAAAAGATGGAGATGGACATTTTATACTCATAACAGGAACAATTCATCAGGAAGAAGTCTCAATCCTGAATATCTATGCCCCTAATATAAAGGCACCCACATATGTAAAAGAAACTCTTCTAGAACTCAAGACAGTCATCAAACCACACACACTAATAATAGGAGACTTCAACACACCTCTCTCACCAATGGACAGGTCAATCAGACAGAAACCTAACAGAGAAATAAGAGAATTATTGGAGGTATTTAATCAAATGGACTTAACAGACATCTATAGAACACTCCACCCAAATAGGAAATTATATACCTTCTCTGCAGTTCATGGAACCTTCTCGAAAATTGACCACATATTTGGTAACAATGCAAACTTCCACAGATACAAAAAAATATTAGTAACCACCTGTGTCTTGTCAGATCACCATGGATTAAAGTTACAATTCAACAACGATGCTACCCCCAGGAAGCCAACAAACTAATGGAAGTTGAGCTGTCAACTATTAAATCACCCCTGGGTCAAGGAAGAAATAAAGAAAGAAATTAAAGTCTTACTTGAATTTAATGAAAATAAAGACACAACATATTCAAACCTATGGAACACTATGAAAGCAGTGCTAAGAGGAAGGTTCATAGCACTAATTGCCCAATTAAAGAAAACGGAGAAAACACACATTGGAGAATTAACAGCACACTTGAAAGCTCTAGAAAAAAAAGAAGATGATTCACCCAGGAGGAGTAGAGACTGGAAATAATAAAACTGAGGGCTGAAATCAAGAAAATAGAAACACAGAAAACAATCCAAAGAATCAATCAAACTAAAAGCTGGTTCATGGAGAAAATCAACAAGATCGACAAACCCCTATCCAAACTAATCAAACGGCAGAGAGAGAACATGCAAATTAATAAGATCAGAAATGAAAAGGGGGACATAATCACAGACACAGAGGAAATTCAGAGAATCATTAGATCTTATTACAAAAGCCTGTATGCCACAAAATTGGAAAATGTAAAAGAAACGGACATTTTTTTAGATAAGTGCCATATACCAAAGTTGAATCAAGAACAGGTGAACAATCTAAATAGGCCTGTTAGTCATGAAGAATTTGAAGCTGTTATCAAAAATCTCCCTACCAAAAAAAGCCCAGGACCAGATGGTTTCAATGCAGAATTCTACCAGAACTTCCAGGAAGAGCTAATACCTATACTCCTTAATGTATTCCAAAATATAGAAACAGAAGAGTCATTGCCAAACTCCTTTTAGGAAGCTACAGTTACTCTGATACCAAAACCACACAAAGACACAAACAAGAAAGAGAATTACAGGTCAATTTCACTCATGAACATCGACGTGAAAATTCTCAATAAAATACTGGCAAGCTGAATTCTAGAACACATTAGAAAAATTATCCATTATGATCAAGCAGGCTTCATCCCAGAGATGCAGGGCTGGTTCAACATACGCAAATCTATCAATGTAATCCATCATATAAATAAACTGAAAGAAAAAAACTATATGATAATTTCACTGGATGCTAAAAAAGCATTTGATAAAATTCAACACCCATTTATGATAAAGGTGTAGGAGAGACTGGGGATACAAGGATCATACCTAAATATAATAAAAGCAATATACAGCAAGCCGACAGCTAACATCAAATGAATGGAGAGAAACTCAAAGCCTTTCCACTAAAATTAGGAACATGACAAGGGTGTCCACTCTCTCCATACCTCTTCAATATAGTGCTTGAAGTTCTAGCAATAGCAATAAGACAACATAAGGAGATCAAGGGGATTCGAATTGGAAAGGATGAAGTTAAACTTTCGTTATTTGCAGACAATATGATAGTGTACATAAGAGATCCCAAAAACTCTACCAAAGAACTCCTACATCTGATAAATACCTTTAGTAATGTGGCAGGATACAAGATCAACTCCAAAAAATCGGTTGCCCTCCTATACACAAAGGAAAAAGAAGCAGAGAGGGAAATCAGAGAAACATCACCTTTCACGATAGCCACAAATAGCATAAAATATCTTGGGGTTACTCTAACCAAGGAAGTGAAAGACCTATTTGACAAGAACTTGAAGTCTTTGAAGAAAGAAATTGAGGAGGATACCAGAAAATGGAAAGACCTCCCCTGCTCTTGAATTGGGAGAATCAACATAGTAAAAATGGCAATTCTACAAAAAGCAATCTATAGATTCAATGCAATCCCCATCAAAATCCCATCAAACTTCTTCACAGACCTTGAGAGAACAATAATCAAGTTTATATGGAAAAACAAAAAACTCAGGATAGCCAAAACAATCTTATACAATAAAGGAACTGCTGGAGGCATTATCATCCCTGACTTCAAATATACAAAGAACTCAAGAAACTAGACACTAAAACTTTAATTAGCCTAATTAAAAAAAAATGGGGTACTGAACTGAACAGAGAATTCACAACAGGTTAACTTTGAATGGCCAAAAGACACTTAAGGTCATGCTCAACCTCCCTAGCGATCAGGGAAATGCAAATCAAAACCACTTTGAGATACCATCTTACACCTGTCAGAATAGCTAAACTCAAAATCACCAATGATAGCCTATGGTGGAGAGGATGTGGAGTGAGGGGAATACTCATCCATTGTTGGTGGGAATGCAAATTTGTGCAGCCACTGTGGAAATCAGCGTGGCAGTTTCTCAGGAAACTGGAAGTCAACCTCCCTCAGGACTCAGCAATTCCACTATTGGGAATATACCCAAGAGATGCCCTATCCTACTACAAAGTATTTGTTCAACTATGTTCATAGCTCCACTATTTGTAATAGCCAGAACCTGGAAACAACCTAGGTGCCCCTCAATAGAAGAATAGTTAAAAAAGGTGTGGAACATATACACATTAGCGTTTTACTCAGGGGTAAAAACAATGACATCTTGAATTTTGCATGCAAATGGATGGAAATAGAAAACGCTTTACTGAGTGAGGTAACCCAGACCCAAAAAGAAGAATATGGTATGTACTGAATCATAAGTGCATTCTAGCCATAGTTAAAGGTATTTGAGTCTATAATTTGTGACCTTAGAGAAGCTAAATAAGAAGGTGAACCTGAAGAAAATCATATAGTTATCCTCCTGGAGATTGGAAGTAGACAAGATTGCCAGGCAACCTTGGGTGCACGGTGTGTGTGTGTGTGTGTGTGTGTGTGTGTGTGTGTGTGTGTGTGTGGAAGTAAGAGGAGATGGTTAGGGAGAGGAGAGAGGGGGAGGATTGGGGATGCCTTGGGGGAATGGGAGCGGTTGGAGGGAGAAAGAATGCTTATGTGAGCAGGGAAGTTTATATCTCAACTAAGGGATCCATTTTAGGGTTTGCAAGAGACTTGATTCTGGAGGTGTTTCCAGGCCCAAAGAGAGGTCCGCAGATTACTCCCTGGGCAGCAGAGGAGAGGGTGCCTGAACTGGCCTTGGCCCATAACCATACTGATGAATATTTTGCATGTCACCACAGAACCTGCATCTGGCAAAGGATGGAGATAGAGACAGAGACACATTTTGGAACACTGGACTTAACTCCCTAGGTCCAAATGAGAAGCAGAGGTAGGGAGAACGTGAGCAAGGAAGGCAGAACCAGAGGGAACCTTCATCTGATGATGGATGGAGATAGAGATGGAGACCCACATTGGAGCACTGGACTGAGCCCCCAAGGTCCAAATGAAGAGCAGAAGGAGATAGAACATGAAAAAGGAAGTCAGGACCGCGAAGGGTGCGTTCACCCTCTGATACAAGGGGACTGATCGAATGAGAGCTCACCAAGGCCAGCTGGACTGGGACTGAACGAGCATGTGATCAAACCGGATTCTCTGAATGTGGCTGACATGGGGGCTGACTGAGAAGCCATTGACAATGGCACTGGGTCTTGTTTCGTCTGCATGGACTGGCATTTTGGGATCCTGGTCTGCTTGGATGCTCAGCTTCCTAGACTGGGAGGGAGGAGGGAGGAACTTGGATTTCCCACAGGGCAGGAAAATCACTGCTCTTGTGATTGGAGAGGGATGAGGAGAGGGAGTGGGGGGAGCGGGAGGGTATTGAGGGGAGGGGAGGAAGTGGAAATTCTTATGAATAAATAAATAAGGAAAAAAATAAAAAAACAATACCAGAAAAAAATAAAATAAATAAATAAATTTACAGGCAAATGCATAGATCTAGAATACATCTTATTGAGTGAAGTAACCCAGACCCAGAAAGACAAATATCATATGCACTCACTCACAAGTTACTTTTAGACATAAAGCAAAGGAAAATTAGCCTACAGTTCACAATCCCAGAGAACCTAGGCAACAAAGAAGATCCAAAGAGAGACATACGTGGATCTAATCTACGTGGGAAGTAGCGAAAGACAAGATCTCCTGAGAAAATTGGGATCATGGCAACCATGGGAGAGGGTAGGAGGAAAATGGAGAAAAGTATGTAGCTCAAGAAAAAAATTTAAAGTCGAGTTTAAAAAACAAAGACATTTGTAAAGTCTAAAAGTCAATCTTGACTTTTCAGAAGTCAAGATTTTTGTTGGTAAGTTGAGTATAGAGTATTACTAATTGCAAATAAAAGAAAAAAGAAAAAAAAACATAAAGAAGAAAGGAATCCATGCTGGTTTTCTTTGGTCTGCTAATTTTTGAGTACATGGCCTTCAATACAAACCTTCAAAGCATCAATTTCATACAGACAATAATTTTCCCCTGGCAGTATTTTGTGAGATTAATCTGTAATCACCTGCTGTCAGAAGACTTAGAAATTTAGCATCATTTTCTCTTAAACGTGCACATTTTATATTTAAGTTTGTTTTTCTCAATGAAGCAGACATGCACTAGCATTCGGACTTTGGCATTCCCTTGACATGTTGATAGTGCAGTGATTTTCAACCATGAGTGTGAACTAGAAAAGAGATTAAAACATCAGTGACTCTCATTACACAGATTTTGCCTTGGAAGAGACCAGGAACATACTGAATGATGCGGGAGAATTGTCTGTATTCTGTCAATCGTATTTTAATAAAACACTGATTGGCCAGGCAGGCAGTATAGGCGGGTCAACTAGACAGGAAGTAGAGGTCGGGCAATGAGAATAGAATAAGGCTACGGAGGAGGAAGGTCACTCTGCTACTCCTGCGCAGACCACTGAAGAGGCAGCATGTAACTTGCCCAGCTTGAAAGGTACGGAGCCAATGTGGCTAATGTAGATAAGGATAATGGGGTAATATAAGTTATAAGGACTAACAAGAAGCCTGACCTAATGGGCCAATCAGTTTATAACCTTATGGAGTCCTGTGTGTGATTTTTTTCCTTGGGAATTGCCGGTTGTGGGGTACTGGGGCAGACAGAAACCCCAACAAGCCGGCTCCTTCATGTTACAACTGAATCACCCTTAGAGCTAATCAGTTAATGATCACCCAGTTTGAGAAAAATCACATTAACTTGTTTACTTCTGTTTTAGTCTAGATTCCAAAAAAAGTATTTTCCATTTAGATGTATAAAATAGGCGCAATTAGTCTCTATAAAGGTTATTATTATCTATTTTATTAAACAAAATCTATAATCTATGGCTTAGGTTTAACAACTAAACACACCTTGCTTCCAAGGTAATCATTGACTTACCTTGAGTAGAAATTTCTAAATATCTCAAAACTAATCTCCCCTAGAAATTACCTCATTCATAGAGTTCTACATGTGTTCTGCACATGCTTTTAAATAGATCACTGGTACGTCACCATGACAAGAGTACTTTGTATAAAACTGTCCTGCATTATCTCTGTTGTCATCTAAATTTATAGATAGTAGATATAAGAATCATGTGTTTCATTTCCAATATTGAATATCTTCTGCCTTCCACATTTACTAATGTTTAGATAATAAGAAACAACACACATAATAAGGGATGCCATAAAGGTTCTTCAGGAGTTGGAATCAATGTTAAATACCTTGACTACTTTGGATTTATTATGCCACTCAAATGAGTGAATTTCCCTCCAATTATATCAGAGAGTGAATGCATTTGTGTATGTGTATTATCAAATTTTAAATATCTTTGCTACCCATCTATTTACTTGTGGAAACAGAGTCTGGCTGTGGAACCCTGCCTGACCTTGAATTCACAATAATTTTCCTGCCTCCTCCAAGTACATACAGAAATTACACGAAGGTGCCACTAAGTCATGTCACTATTGTCTAAACATCTACATAGCTCCCTTCCCATCTATATACCCTCCTTTCTTTTTCCCTTCTGCCATTTACTGCTTCTTTCCCCTGTTGCTTCCATTCTTTGGTCCACTTTAATTTATTGTTTTAAAATCACAAATAAAATATAAAGCAGAATGTCAACATATTTGATATTGCATAAAATGTGTTCTTTTTATATAAAATTGTCATGATTTAAACATTAAGTCTGTTAACCTACACTAAGGTCTTAACTTCCACATACTTCACAGTGCCTCGTTTTCAAAAAATTCTTTAGCAGGCCATGTCATCCTTCATGCCTTTTCAGACATTAGTATATATTAATAATGATGTATCAGAGTTTATGTGGATTTAAGTGTAAACACGTGTCATAGATATAACCCTGTGTTTTTCTTTTCAAGTTTAACTATACACCTGGAGGATGTTGCTATAAAATCCATTGTAAAGCTGTCAGTATGTCTTATTACATACAAAAACCATAGGCACACACTCACACACACAGAGAGATGTTCAAGCTGTTTTCAATTAAGAATTCCTTCTTAAAAACAACTATAAATTTTAGCTAAGGGAGACATTGAGGAGTAGAATACCTTGGTTACTAGATATTCACATTTTAATTATTATTCATTGTTTTAATGTTTGTTTTGGATGATGGAAGATTTACAGCATTACCAGCCGAGAAGAACAGTAGTAGTTCATTACAATCCCAGGGATTTTAACTTTAAAAATTTTTTATTTAAATTTTTTCTTGCAATGTACTTTCATCATATATTTTATCCTTGCCCAACTCCTCCAAGATCCTCCACACCTCTACACCTCTCTACCCACCCATTAACACGTTCTTTCTTTCTCACTCTCTTAAAAAACAGACAAACAAGAAAATGAACAAAAGAAAGAAAATTTTCTTATTAAAATCTAATGAAAAGTGTCTCTACCAATATTTTATACATTGTATACCCCTATCTATCTATCTCTCTATCTATCTATCTATCTATCTATCTATCTATCTATCTATCTATCTATCTATCTATATATCTCTATCTAATTTATCATGTATCCATCCATCCATCCATGTAATCTGTTTGCCTAAGATGCTCTTAATTAATATGATTTGTTATTTGATTTTTTTAATGAAAGAAGCTAGAACATCTACTGCCACCATAGATTGGTATTCTGGATTATCTGTGTCAATGCATATTGAATTGTCATTATTCCTTATTCTCTAATATGAATATATTGCACATATAAGCTTGTATTTGCAAGAATTTATCAATTTTTATCTTTTAAAAGTGTGCATTTGATTTAATATATTTCCTTCCATGGTTCAGTGTTTGGTGTACATAATCCAGGGCTTAACACATTCTAGGGAATTGTTTTATTATTAGCTGGTATCCTAACTAAACATTTTTTGTTATTTCCTTATCTATCTTAATTAAAGACAACTCTTGTCTATGAGTATAAATATTTTATTGTTTATTTTCCTGAAATATTTTAACATTTTTAGAATCATCACCACTTCATGTCTTTTTTGTCATGGAATATTGTATGATAACTAATTCTACATTTTTTAAATGTCATCACCTTTTTTGAGAAACACAAAAATGTCTTACGAGATGAAGCTGCAAAATATTTACTCATTAATTATATCTTTATCTTGATGGAATCTTTCTTGGTACTACCACTTGTGGGTTTCTATACACCCATCACATGAAATATTGTAAGCTTTACTCCAGAATAATTATCCTATATATTTCTGAGTAAGGAAATGTTGTATAAGATGTGCGAGGAGCTTAACTCGAGTTGGGATTTCTGCTTTTGCCTGAATTGCAGATATGCTTACAGTGAATTACTCTTGAGTCTCCTGATAGTTCTCCTCTGCTGACTCCTCTTGCTGGTGTCCTAGAATCACTAGGTCTTCGGGAGTTGAAAGGTGCTGATATAAAGAGCAGCTGATATTCAAGATTTAGTTTCCTGTTTGCTAAGCTTATCAGTACACTACCAGATGCTACAGCAATCATTTTCTCCACTGAAGCAGCTGTGGTTTTTATGTGGAATACCTAATTGGTTATCATGAGGGCTATATTACTGTCAAGTGCTGGGAAAGTCACTGAGATTGGATTAAAGTGATAACTGGGTTAACACTGCACAGTCCCTTAGGAAGCTTTCAGCATTTTTAATTGACTTGGAACCAATAAATAAAAATTTCACCTAGAGAAGCCCACATTTGTATCTACACTTCATATTTAGGACTGTGAGAATAGCAAAAACTGATGAGTATTCAAGAGTAACAATAAGTCAATTACAGATAAAAAATATTTTTTCTTGAAAAAATTCAGTTTTACATCAATCTAAACAAAAAGGTAGTTTATGAAGGGACAATAAACATTCGCTAGTAGAGAGGAATGGAAAATATTGTTAGTATATATTCCTTAACAAAGCCCACACTGGTCATTTTAAGTATGATATTTACTTTTATATTCAAATAAGCAAAATAAGAAAAGAGTGTTCCTTTGAGTAACCAGCAACCTTCCCAACAACTTTCTCTCAATTTTTCTGACCTACATAATGATTTTCTGTCTTATAAAAAAATTTGTGAACTGATTTCTGCTGTGTAGACTGGTTGTCTAACATTTCGCTGCACTTCTGGTTTTATAAACTCCATCCCTCTGTGGAAGTGAAGCTATGGGACAAGAAAAAAAATCTACTTTTCAAGTCTTTTAAATTAATTACATACTAAAGTCTAACTGCATGAGCTCCTTATACGTACATTTCATATTTGTGCACTATATGGACAAGGAGGCATAAAACGTGTCTTCTTTTAAAGTTAAACACTAATTGTTATACAACCATAGGGAAAAAATAACGTAGATCAGCGTTACAAAAATACACTCCACATCACCAGAAGATCTACTTTGATTTCATCTGAATGATGGAAAGCAGACAACAGAAACAGACAGAAAATAAATTCACTTACATTGAAACCACCAAGCTATGAAAACGGTAATTACATTTCTTTCCTCCACTGGTCAGTGGAAGCACCAAGTTAATGTTCTATAAGATTACCCTGAGAGATTTTGATGAAATTGTTTATTTAGAGATTGTGATTTTTATATAGTACATGACTTGTAAATATGTCATTTATTTGACATTAAAATGAAAAAAAATTGAAAACTTTATAATTGATTCATATTCATCGTTTTCTCAAATTCTAAAGAGAAATTCTCGTAGAAAAAATATGTTTACTCTCAGAACTTTTGATTAGACTGCAGTCACCTTGGTTATCACTGGGCCCTTCCTAGGGTAACAGACAGAAAACATTTCTTCCTTTTATCTTTGCAAAACAAGAAGATCACTAGTCTTATAGTATCTTCATCACAATGATTCCCCATTCCTTCTTATTTCCAACTAGATTTCAGTCTTCTAAATCTGTATGTAATAACCTATGTTTTCTTCTGAAATATTGCCACAGTATCTTAAATTCTTCAATATTTTGTTAATCTCTGCTGAAATTGTGTCTATCATTTTTATAGCGCAGATTAACACTATGTAATGTGTAATTATAGTGAAAAGTATCTATTTAATAAAATCAAGACTCATTCAAATGTCAGCCCACTTGTTCCAAATTTCTTCATGTTGCAGTGCTCTTTGCTTAGGTAACTTTAGGTTATAATGCCTGAGGTCCATTCACATTTACACAGTGTTTCCAAAAGAGAACGCCTACTTTAAATGTCATGATATTTTTCCTTTCTATCTTTAACTTCTAGTACTCTGCTTATTTTCCTTGGAATTCTTTCTCAGACATATGCAGTGTATGAGTACAGATTCTCTCTCTCTCTCTCTCTCTCTCTCTCTCTCTCTCTCTCTCTCACACACACACACACACACACACACACACACGCACATACACACTTAAAGCCAACATTCTTCTCTTCTCACGCTGCTGTGGATTGCATTATAGTGCAAAGAAAGAAGAAATTTAGAGATTTGAATTGAAATCGAATTGACTCAAAAATTAACACTTGAATTTTCCACATTCTAGCAGTCTATAGATGAATATTTGATTAAACAGTAATTACATGATTATTTTGCAGTAATACTGGACTGTTTACTGACAACAAACTGAACAAATGTTGCAGGGAATTAATCCTCTTAAATTACAATGAATAATTAGGATCTAAAAGGATGGGAAGGGGAGAGGAGAATGAAGGTAAAAGAGTTAAATATGATTTGTTTCCTCTTGTGAGCAGAATCTAGATTCAACAATCTGCATAATATATGTAATTATGTATATACATTCAGAATACCAGGAGAATGTGTACCATCTGAGAGAAGGAAGAGACCAGAGGGGAAAAGGACAGGGTAGGACAGTGAGAGGACGAATATTAGCCCAGTACAATTCTGTGTTTGTGTAAAAATGTTATAATGAAAGTCACTATATTGCTTGCCAAATACAAAGTTACAAATAACAAATGTAAAATCAAAATTCTAATGTACTCCAAAGAAAAGCAAGGACAATGTGCAATATAAAAAACAACCAAATTAATCTTGCTGGCATTAAAACAAATATATTTGCCTCAATGATCACTGCATGACATCTGCTCTGTTATGATTGAAACCGAGATGTCCAAAGCCTAGACATAACTGCATTCACACAGTTCTTCCTGGTGTAAGTAGTGGGAACCTGCCTCAAGTTAGATGGGGAATTAAATGCAATCTAGTGCATTTTTTTCTAAGAGTAGTCTAATGCTTTTTTCTAAGAATAGTCTTAGAAATGATTTGATTTTTCAAGAGATATTTTCAAATTAAATAAAATATCTTTAGTGCAAAACTAGAAAAACAATGAAATTTTTTAAAATTTTTAATCATTTTTCTCTCATACTGACACCAGCTTCCCCTTCTGTAGGTATAATTTTCTGTCCTGCCAGTCAGCACCCAAATAACCACACAGAGACTTATTAGTAATTGTAAATGCTGGCCTATAGCATAGGCTTGTTTCTCTCTAGCTCTTATAGCTTAAATTAACCAGTTTCTATTACTTCTTTACTTGGTGCCATGTGGCTCATGGCCTGTTACCTCATTTTGTACACATCTGTTTCCTTTGCATCTGATTGGTAACTCTCTGTGGTCTACAGTGACTGATGTGCACTGTATGGAGTACAATTCTAATGAAAAGTTCATCTTTAATTATGAACTTTGGCAAACCAACACAGTGTCATTACAGATTGGGTATGAAAGGTCCACTTATTACTAAGCTGACCCTCAGCGTATGGTGCTACTGGGAGGTCAGGAGACACAGGAGGAGAAGCAATGACCAGATGAACACAGTCATATCTATACAACAATCTCTTTCTCAATGCCAATTGCATGACAAGAGTGGCTCCAAATGCTGTGTACATCCACCATAATTCCATGCCTGATCAGAGACCAAACAAACACCAAGCCATTCTCAAACCTCTGAAAACTGATCCAAAACAAGCCATTACCACTCCTGAGCCCATTATTTCAAATATGTTCACAATGTTGGGTAGCTGACCAACACAGTTACTCTTCTGGGATAGAAAGTGGATTTTCCTTTTTGTCCTTTTAAATTAAACTTATCTGGATGGTAGAGTGTCTTAGTCTATTTTATTTTCTTCTATTGAAAGCAATCAGTGAAATAATCTAAGTGTTGACTATTTATTTGAGCACCTTCATGAGACCTATAAGATATGTATCTTAAGTATACATTCCAATCACATCACTGGAATTTTCAGAATCCAATCTGTGTCTTATCATGGTCCACATAAATTACAGAAAATGCATCTAGTTGAAAGACAAACTGCAAGCTCTAGTGCCTGATGTTTCCTTTACCCTTGTTGTCCATAACTTCTCCCTTGGCATTTGGAGCATTTTCAAACAATTCTGAACTGTTAAGATTTCTGAGTCAGATTCCCCTGCTTGATGCCCTATGATCTTACTCAGGCGTGTGACATATAAATGTTTAATTAGCCTACCCCAATTTTATTCTGCAGAGTAACATGATTTTTTTATCATAATGTTAAGTACTAGTTTGGGACCCCAGAGTTCTATTTTTTGATTGATTGATGTTCAAAATTAGTAACCCCATTATTGATTGTTTTGACTAGGTTGTATGAAGTATTTCTCTAGAATTTTTTTTCTGTAAAGGGTGTCGAAGAATATTAGCTCAGAAAGAGGAAGAAGCTGTGATTTATGTTCAAAATGAAAATCGCTACTTTTCAATCATGAGTCTGACATCAGTTATCTCACATCTCTCATTATTCTTTTAGACAGATAGTCATTGGTTTATAAAAATAAGAAATAATAAAATTTAATATTAAAATATTTGCAGGATATCATAAAAAGTCCAATGTCATTGGCTTCATGAAAATAAGAAATAATAGAATTCAATATTAAAATATTTGCAGCATATCACAAAAGACCAATAGCATGAATATTAGTAGTCAAGTTTACTTGCTGATATCCTTAGAAGACAGTCATACTGCAAAGCTGCATCATACAAGTTGTAGGAATGATTAATTGTTTTACAAGATGTTCAGACTAGTTTCTAATATAAATATATAAAATTGTGGAATATTATACCTGTGAAGTGAAACATTGAATTATTTTCTTTGGTTACATGATTAACTCTATCAATGCATGACCCAGGGAAGTCTTTCCACTCTTTAGTGTCTTCTTTAATCTTTTCAAACATTTGAAGTTTTCATTTGAGAATTGTCTCAGCTTCTTGATTAAAGTCATTGTGACAGAAGTCTATGCACTCACTCCTTTCTTTCTCAGCATGTTTGTTGTTGATATATAGAATGGTTAGTTATTTCTGTTATTTAATTCTCTTATCCTGCCACTTTGCTGAAATTTAGTTTATTTCCAGAAGTGTTTTCTTCCAAATTTAGAGTCCTCCTATGTATAATATATTGCCTGCAAAGTAGAGGTAGTTTAACTTACTGTTTCTCTACTTGTATTCTTTTAAGTTTCATTTTTAGTTTTATTGCTCAAGCTAATTCTTCTATGTCATTAATTTCTGCTATAACTTTTGTCATTTTTTTCCATCTACTGGGTTTGATTTTGTTTTGTTTTTACAGATTCTTGAGTTACATCATTAAATCGTCTATTTGCTTCCTCTTTGACTTTTAAATGTTAGTACATGGAGGTATACTTATGTTCCTTCAATATTTATATCTTTTTATTGAGTCCAGTTTTCAAATCCTGGATTTCCTTATTCATTTCATTCAGCTTTATGTTTTTACTTCTTTTGCAATCACCCGGGCACTTGTTGCTATTTTCTTGAAATTCATTGAACTGTTTGTTTAAGTATTCCTTAAACTCTGAAATTTTTGATGAAATTTGATGGTCTTTGTTTGTTTGTTTTTTTGTTTGGTGTCCTAGAGTTCATCTAGGTAATTCTCTTTGAAGAACATTTTGACAGGACTGTTGGATTTGTGGTAAAACATACTATTTTGGTCTTTTATACAGATTGTGATTTTATAATGGGCCATGGACAAGTGAAAATCCTTCATGATTTGTATATTTGTTGTCATATTTTACTTCATTGCGTGTATGATGTAATATTTTAGGTTGTCCTATGTAAAGTCAGCATACAGATTGTGCAGCAAAGCTTGGTGACTAGAGATGGAACCATTAGGCAATCAATGTTTCAGGGACTCATCAGATTAAATTTGCTCACTGGTTCTGTACTTCTGTTTGTGGCCTTTTCATTTCTGATAGTGTGCACGTGGACGGCATTTGTAAGCAGCAGTGTACACATAAAACTAATATCATTTGTTAATTGTGTTCTTGTTGAACTCTTTGCTATTAGGGGTTACTTTCAATGAATCCCACAGTGGTTCTCACATTCCTATCCTTTCCATAAAAATTTGAGTTCAGGAATTCTGAGCAGGGACTTGCCACTTATCCTATACAAAATAATATTAATTGTGGCTTTCCTTTGGAAGTGTCACCCTATGGTTGTCAGGTGATTCCAAGAAAATTAAGTTCCATTTGGAATCTTTTTTTTGTCTCCGGGAAAAAATTGAGAATGGACTCCAATAGAAACTCAGTTTGAGGACAATCTTATTGGAGGTTTTTAAGAAACATCCTGAAATGATGCTTACTTTAAATCTCAGTAGAGGCTCAGAAGAGGAGAATGCAGGAAAGGGAGAAAGAGCTTGCTGTTTAAGCCAGCATGGAGGTCAAAGAAGTAGCCACGGGAGCTATAAAGTGTAAAGATTCATTTATACCAATTATACTGATGATGCTATCATGTAACTCAGCAGGAACACGAAATATTTCAGTCTTCTGTTTTTAATTTTTATGCTACCATTTAAAGAAGAAACTGCAGCAATTCAAAGTTTTGATCAATTTTGCCATCTCGTATCAGCACTGTTGTTTCCTTTCTATTATAAATCTTCAAGTTTTTATTCTACCTATTGTGAATCCATTCTAGAGAAAAGGCAGGCTACGAAGAGGAGAACTAAGGAGACAGCTATGAAACAAAAGAGGCACGAGGAGAGAGGAAAACAACAGCACTTCATTATTCTACAGTCTTCTTCCTTTATTCACTCTGAACACGTTCCAGCCATGGACTTCTGTTTCTCTTTGTAGTTTTTACAAGGTTGATATTTCATACTAACTTAGTCCAATTTTATACTTAAAGTAACTTGAAGACATCACCTTCCCTGAATGACTGTATCAATGAAATTATACTGCTTTATTCCTTCCATGTATTTTTAAGTTTCTTATGTAAACTATATCAACAAATTTTTAAATTGAATTTTGATAAATAGTTATCATACATAATAAAAATTTATGGAGTAGGATCAGTATTATATAACAGGAGGAAAAAGTAGAATTTTAAGGGATTTTTAAAGGAAATATTTATGAAAGAAAATCACATAAGTTTATCCTAGCTTTTGAATCCAATATTTGGCCTATATAGACAAAGATTTGCCAGGGATTTTAAATGGCATAATGTATTATAATAATTATGGCACAGAATGCAAAACAAATATTGAGTGTTACTTTCCTTTGGGAGGGTCACCCTAAGGTTATCAGATGATTCCAAGGAAATTAGGTTTCATTTGGGGTTTAATTACATGAGATTATTTTCATAGTCATAGAATTTTAATTTTTCTAAAGCTTTCTCTGTCATATAAAATATATTAGTTCAGAAGGATTATGTCTCATTTTATGTGTTCATAGAATTTAAAGAACTGAAGGAAACAATCAAAATATTGGACTCTTTTATTTATCATTGTTCTTCCAGATTTTTAAATTAAAATATATTTTTCTGTTATGTGGATATCAATTTCCACATATTTAAGAATGCCTTGTGAAACTCTGTCCACTGTGGGCATAACATAAAGTTTAAAATGCATTTCTTTCTAGCATGTCTCACAGCTCCAAGGCAGTAACATTCAGACTTCTTTCTTCTTATTATTTGAAATGTATAGTACTTTACTGAGGCCAGTAATTGGGTCACTGCATAGGGCATAGCAGGACTTCTTCCTATACATTTTAAACAGTATACTCCTTTTAAACTCTCCCTCTGTCCCTCACCCTCAACCTCTCCCAGCTCATGAAACTACCTTTCTACCTTCAACTGCCAAAAGATCCCTTTTGATTTCTATTCTATACCTATGTGTGCTGGTATATTTTCCACTGTGTAGTTTATTTCCATTAAAAAAAGCAACCTCTAACTCCATCTTCATTACTTCAAGTGATAGCATTTCATTCTTACTATGTCTGAAGAGTATCCCTTCCAAATTCTTGGCTCACAGAAGTTTGAGATGTTTACTCCATGTTACCTTCTTTTCTGTATATATACTTATGTATACATTTTTAAACTGAATGTAACATTTTGTAGAAAAATTTGTGCTTTTTCCTATGTTGTTATAAAAGAGAATTTATTGAGTTACTTAGGTTGTGAATTAACCTGGAAATAAAAGGAAACACATAAAATGTAACCTTTCTAAGTCGCTTAACATCAACATGCAAAATTCTGTATGTTGTGAATATGCATTGCTTTTATTGGTTGATGAATAAAGTTGTCTCCGTCAATGTCCAGGAAAAATATAGGCAGGGGAGAAATCCAAACAAAGAGGCAGAGAGAAGGAAAGTGGAGTCAGGAGATGCTATGTAGCAGCCGAAAGAGTAAGGTGCCGAAAGAGTATCGCTGGTAGGCCACAGCCTTGTGGCAATACACAAATTACGAGAAATGTGTTAATTTAATAGAGATAGCTAGTCAGTAATATGTCTGTGCCATTGGCCAAACAACTGTAATTGATACTGAGCCTCTGAGTACTTACTTAATTTATGTCATAAGTGACTGGAGGGACCAGCAAGTGGGAGAGAAACCTGTACAGAGAGATCAGTGGTAAGGAGAAAAACATTCAACTACAAATATGCATTGAGTAAGGAAGCTTACATTTACAGCATAAACCTTTATTTATTTGTTTGTCCAACTTCTATTAACTGGTGCATAGATTACATTGAACCAAGGCCCAATAGAGTCCAATAGAACTTAGAGAAGAGTTACTTTTCTGGGAAGTGTGTTCCTTTTACAAGTAATATAATATTATCAGAAAAGAAGTGTCTACTTTCTGAGGAAACTTTTGTGCTAAAACTGATAATGTACACTGCTCGCCATAAAAAATTCCTCATCTGAGAAGAGAAGTGGAACACTGAACAAAAAGCCTTGTGGGACGAAGAATCACCAAGGACTCATTGAACATGTGACATCTGTGCTCTTTGTGATCGCAAACTACACATAAAACAGGTTTCGTGCATAAAAGACGAAAAAAACTTAAAACAGTTTTACATGCCTGAGAGATGCTCACTACATGAGCCTCAGGTACGTGGATGAATGTATTTAAAATTTAAAAATGACTGAGCTAAACCAGTACCCAGAATTCATTCCTTTCTTGTTTCATCCTTTTTAAAATGCAATGCCTGGCAGAAATTTTTGAATGCTTAATTTTAAATTCAATTCAGCCAATTTGATGATAGAGAGTATTGAAGGTGAGAGAGACAATGGTATTTCACAGGCAATAGGTTAGCTATACCAGGTCTCCTTGAAAAATGCCTTAACAATTGAAATAAGAATTTTCAAGTTCATAAGGAAGTGAATGTTGAGTGGAATGTCAGTTTTAATATGGAGAACAGTGAAACCTTGTTTATTTAAATTATTTTTTTTAATTTTAGAAAAAATAACCCCAAATTAAAAGTGATTTGCTTTCTGCATAGGAAAGGCAGTATGGGGATTCTAATGGAATGCCATTTACAGACCTGGAAGGTTAAGGCCCCTTTGGGTGCATACAGAGACCATTAGTGGGGGAAAAAAAAGAAGTCAGATTGAGCCTAATTAAAGCAAGAATTTATACTTATTATAATTCCTATATTTCTTCAAAGCCACTGTGATTCTATGCTGAGCAAAACTTGTTGGAAGCCTTTGTTCTGTGAATAAAAGGCTGATTAACTGGTTAGGACTTTGATATTTGTAGAGACTTTGGGGAGTTTCGAGTCAAGAGGCAAAGAATTGTTAGCTCCCTTAATAGCCATGCATTGTCCTTCTCTGTATGTCTCCTAACACGCTTGTGCCTGCTAGGAAAATCCTTTGGAAAGTACAGACAGAGAACAAGAATCCCCTCATCAAAAGGCTAACAAAGCAATCAAAGTGCCCCTGAACTTTCTAAGTTTGGGAGAACCTGCTTACCCAATATTTCTCCTAAAGAACTTGAAGACTGTCTTGGTTTTAAAATTCTCTTTTCTGTTATTATGGATGCTGCATGAAACTGGTACCTCTATGGACAAGAAAGTTAGAGAAGCTGGAGTCTGCACTCCTGGACCATTGTCATGCCTACTTGCCTCTAGAAGAAACCATCCCCTAACTCTGCTGAGGTTAGAGTTGTGTTTTTGTGTTAACAGTTTCCAGTAAAAACAAGGGAAGAGAAATCATAGGTTAAGGATTTTGGTAATCACCAATAGTGAAGCCCACAGGGAAGATGTTGGGGTGCAGTTAGAAAAGTCTGAACTCTGAATGCATCAAATTATGAATTGCATTATCTGGAAAGCACCTGCCCTCAGGTAACTTTCCCTGTAGATGAGAGATGCAATTTCTTCACTGCTGTTCCTCTAAGTGTGATGTCTGTCTTTTTTGTGACTCTAGGGTGATCTCAGAACTTCTCAGGAAACTGTAAAATTTACCAAACACCTGCTGATTCCCAGACATCAGGCTAAGTGCTGAGACATCAGCAATGAACAGACGATGAATATAAAAATGTAAGGGATAGTTGAAGATGGATTTCTGTAGTGGTCAAGAGGAGAGAGCAAGAATTAATTCTGGAGAATTTTCCACAGTCGCAACTGCAGCAAGCCACAGAATCAGCTGTCAAACACCATGTGGCATCTCAGAAAAAAAAAGGTTATTCTATCCGTGGCATCAACCTGACCTTCAATATTTAATCACAAAGTCAAGTTGCCATGCCATGGGTCTGAGCGTTCCTTCGCTGACCTAGAGGTTTCTGAACACTGAGACCAGGTCACTGAGAGGTGGCTGAGGACTCGCACGCTTGCCTACGAGACTTTTTAAGGGTAAGTCTCTGCTCCAGAAATAACCCACTGCCATCAGATGAAGCAGGATACTGTCTGCCATCATAATTCTGATGAGTTATAAGTTAACCAACAATGCCAAACAACTGTGTCTTGGCTAAGAAAGTATAGCTATTGACTGACATCTTCTTCTGTGGGTCTTTCATTAGCATTGTTTACCAGTGTACATGATGGTAAATACAATCCATGTGTAGTTTGCTTCTCATGCTAATTAAGAAAGGTGTACAGGGAACAAATCAGGGTTGGTATTACTAATTACAACGCTTCTAAATGTTACAGTGAAGTTGTCAGGATGACTGTGACCTTTCAGTAATTCCCTAACACTGTGTGCAGTGGAATTTTATATGAAATCTGAAGTAAAACACATGCCTACATTTTCAAAAAGGCTGCTGTATTCTGGTTGTATTGTTTTCTTGTGGAAATCACAAAGAGAGCACAATGGGTTATGGAGGAACCATGAACTGTAAGTTCAGATGTGGAGTACGATCTGTCCTTTAAAGAAATTACAGCTTGTCTTTGATTGAAAGGATTTACTTGTCAGTTTGGAATAAAAGTTTCAGACCAAACAAATGTTAAATGACAGTGGTTGCATATGTGTGGGATGGGAAAGGGAAGCTGAATTTGGCAACATACTAAGGCAATTCCTGCTTAAACGGACTTTGTCTTGTTCACAGTGGGATCTTTAAATATTGGGGCTGCATAAATTGCAACTCTAGCACCACTGGAAGGTCAATGGGATCTAGAAAGATGTGAGATGTAATGCTGCAGACACCTAAGTGTAATTATATCAGTCACCTTCATTTGATAAAAACCCAGGGGATATCCCAAAAACACCACTCTTGCAGTGTTATAATTCCATTCCAAGCCTTGCTGTAACTACCCTGTTTATCCAGCAACTCAAAAAAAAAAAAAGAGAATGCCCATATAAGAATCTGCAAAAGCAAAATATGCCTGCCTACATAAGACCAATAATTTTAAAGTCTCACAAATTATATGTTGAAAATACTTTTTTGGCCTATATCTAACATATACATAGCAAAATGTATTTGTATTAAGATGACATAATACATATTTATTGTAAGAATAAACAGTAAATATCAAATAAATGGATTATGACTGATATTTCTGACCTCTGAGAAGACCATCATGTGACATAAGTCCATTCCTTCCGTACAGTGGTCTTAGTGAGTGCTATCTACAGCTTTGAAGAAATAAGTTCCCACCATGCTTCAAGGTTTCAATTTCTCCTTACAAGATCTATATTTAAAACAGAGTAGACAAAGGTTAAGATAGAAACTTTGGTTCTATTTCTTCTTTTTTACAAGCAATAAATGTATTTGGAAAACCTAAGAAAAAACTATGTATCAGTTGTGCATTAATTGTAAAATTAAAAAATTACATAAATACACACACACACACACACACACACACAGCAATGGAGAAAGGACTCAGGAAATGTTCCTTGATATCAAGAATAAGTTCCAGGAATATTTTTTTAGTATGGTACTATAGTGATACTATTTATGTGTACTTTGAAACATGCTAATGATAAAAGTTAAGTATTTTTCATATACATATTTTTGGGCACCTAGACAAATATTAAACAACACATGTACTATAATATATTACAATATATTGCCACATAATTTTATTCCCTCATTTAATAATTCAGTTTTAATATTTTTGCACTTATCTATTGTGGGGCATACATGCAATCTTCTGCATCTACAGGTCAGAGGACAGCTTTTAAGAGGCAGATTTTTTCTTCCACCATGTGCATGTGGCTTCTGGGGAAGCAAACTCAGGTGGTTATGGCTGGTAGCAAGCATTTTTGCTTGCAAAGCCATTTCACTGGCTCAATAATGTAGTCTTAAATGGTACATGGTTAAATTGTCTTTCCATTCTACACTTTAAAGGATGAATTAACATGGAATGGGATTTTATTTTGCTAATTCTTGGTTAGCATATGGTTGAGACAATGTAGAGTCATAGGATACAAAAATCAGTGTTTTTTTATGATTTGCTGTTGTTACTAACAAGTTTATGTAAACTGCTAGAAAAACGACAGTGGTATCACTTGTCTTATTAAATTTGTAGAGCAAAGAAGATTCAAATGAAGACTCAACTAAGAAATAAATAAGATGCACAATCTAATGAAAATCCATAAATGTTAGTCTTCATTATCTCTTATTCCTGGTGTGAGAGGTCAGGAAAATGAAGCAAAAATGATTTCAGTCAGTATGATGAAAATGTTCAGTGTATAGTATTCATTTTTACAGTGTGAAAATAGCTCAAAATGTTAAGACAATTACAGACAATGAACAGAAAAGATGTAAACCTGAGATCTATAATTTTGCTACAAATGAAACTATAATAAATGGAAATCTAAAGACTGAAGGAATTGTCAGAAATATGCTCTTTTTCACATGTCAATGTAGTTTATTGGATCACAATAGAGATAGGTGCTTGTTAAAGGGACTGGGGTTATTTATCACGCAGGCCTTATTGTCTAATGCAAAGCACTACTTTGGTCTTTATTGTCACATGGTATCTGCCATTTTATCCGTTTTTATATGTTTTTCCAAATCACTGGAAGAAGTAATAAAATAAACTTTTGTCGACTTTTCTACTGTAATTTCATTAACTAAGGTAGCTATTTATATGTTGTTTCCAAGATGTTAATGTGTCAGTAAACCCTGAATATTAAAGCATAAATCTTTCCCCAAAGTCATGCCAGTTTGCACAATTGCCATTTAGGCAACATGGAATGATAATTCTCATCTGCTTAACTTTGCTGAACATCCAGGCTAACTAGCTGCCAATTTATTTTTTGTAACATAGTGCTCAAATTTAATGGAGACTTAAAACGAAGACAAGTGCTGGATACTTCTTGTGTGACTGTTCTGTTACTCTCAAGTTTCATAATAAAATGTTCTGAGGAAGAAGAACTGAATGTAATATTTGATTTGTCTATTTAAATGCATGTTGCAATTTTTTCATGGATACAAGATGACAATTTATAAAATTTCAGAACTAAGTATATATCAATAACAAGACATATATATATATATATATATAACTCTTAAGTTTATACAAACGTAAAACATGAAATGTGTTTCATTTTTTGAAACTTTGTCTAAGACAAGATTGTGGCTGAATTTAGGAAGGTGATAAATCTAATTTCAGAAAACAACAAAGTGTTGGCTTTCTTGTTGCATCCCAACCAAGCTCTTAAGTCATTTCTAGATCTCTAATGTAGAACACAAATCTTATATTTGAATAATAAGCAACATAAATACCTTTAATGTTCAAAAATTAAGTTCTACTCACCTCAATCATGAAAATGAAACAAGTACAGGACTAATCTCTTTTACTACCTCAATAAAATAACTAGGTGTCAAAATCACATAAAGTGTGATTTTATATATGATCTATGTGCATGTCTTTCTATAATTGTATATTCATTTCAAATAACTGCACTCATACAAATATTTCTTGAAAAAATAGCAAAAGCATTCTTAAAATCCACCCTATTTTACTTTAATCAATCATTCATGGAATGGATACTGTCAAGTCTTTTGGAAAAAATGATTTATTAATTCTTAGAAAAGAAATGAATACCTTTTATGCAATACAGCACTTAATGAAACTTACTTTCATATACTCCCCTGAAGAATGTGATGTAGGTTGGAAATTGGCATAAAAACTGACTGGCTGAAGACTCTACTAAGACACAGCAACCTGCAGCAATGACTTAAAGAGATGCATTCAGTTATGAGGGAATCATAAAATTGGTGACACATTTATTATAAATCCTTAATTATTTTCTTAGCTTTCAGCTTACTCCCAAATAAAAATCGCCATTTTTATACACAAATTTATTTTATTTACTCTTTTATTTAACGAAATTCCCTTTCCAATTACCTGCTTACTTCATTTCCTAAAAATGTCTCTTAATAAAGTCTACAAAACAGCAACGATTTGCTAGACAATATATCCTCAACGATGCAATAATGGCACTTTTGTTGAAAGGTAGAGTCTGGAGAAAATGAGGCAAATATAGCACTCACATGCAGTTCTCAAAACTGTAAAAAAGTTTTAAACAGTAGTGTGATGTTTCTTAATAGCCTATGGAAAGATCCTCCTCATTTCAATCTGAACAATGTAAATTGAATGTAAATAAGGAATGTGCTAATTCAATTAGTTACATAATTCAAATGAATACATATTTTCCACTCCTGAAAATTTCACACAATCCCCAAAATTGTATAGTTAGTATATTTCCAGACATTTATTCTTTGAAATAACTTAGAGATTCCAAATTATTCAAAAGAAAATTAAATCCTGAAAATTAAGAAAATGTAAAAGTTATAAATAAATAAAATCATATATTGTATTAATGAATTTAAATAAATAACCCCTTTTAAATGTTCATTCTATCTAAAGTAAACTATAGATTCAATGAAAATGGTTTCAACTTTTCATGACAATTTTCAGAAAAAAATCTAGTTTATTAGGAAATACGGAATATGCTTGTCTTAGTCACTGTTCTATGGCTATAATGAGACACCATGCTAAAAGCAACTCTTATTTAAAAAAAACCAAACAACAACAACAACAACAAAAAAAAAAAACATGTTTAATTGGAAGCTGGCTTACAGTTTCAGAAGTTTAGTCAGTTATCACCATTGAAACATGGCAGCTGGCATGGTACTAGAGAAGTACTTGATCCACAGACAGAGAAACTCTGGGCTTGGTTTAGGTTTTTTAAATCTCAACCCCCACCTACCACACACACATACACACACATACACACACACACACACACACACACACACACACTTCTTTCAACCAGGACACAACTATAAATATTTCTAACTCTTTCAACCAATTCCATTCCCTTCTTACTGAACTTCTAAATGTATATCTCTGGGGAGGCATTCTTATTCAATACACTGCAATGGCAAACAGAGTAACAACAATCAAAAAGCAGAAAATTTAAGAAATCACATTACCTTATTTCTAAATATATTAAAAAGTTCAAATAATTAAAATGTCACAATACTAACATTAAAACAGCTATATTGACTAATGGGTATAATTTTGAAAATCAAAAATAAGCTTCCCTTTTAATAGTAAATTAATGTTCTACAATGTTACCTGGATCACAGGATGGGGGCAAAGAATAGTATCTTAAACAAATTTGTACAAAGCTAAAGATCCATATGCAGAGTAAAATTTAACTTTTAATGTTACACTATCTATGAACACAAAGAGAAATGAATTAAATGTCTTGTAAAAACTGAAGCTATGGAAGTAGGAATTCATATGAATCATGATATTCTTCTGGCTAAGCAATGACATTTTTATGTATGAATCCCCAAAACACATACAAAAAGCAAAAAAATAGAAACATGCAATTCTGTTCACAATAATTACTGAAAATATTTGCAAACATTTATTTGATAAGTAATTAATATCCAGTACATAAGTAACACAAAAGACTCACTAGCCATAAAACAGTCTAACTTACAAAAGGTAAAGGACATGAAAAGACAATTTGAAAATAAGACACACAGATATCCAAAAGGTACACAAAAATGATGAAACCCTTAGCATGAGAAAATGTATATTCATATCTTTGAAACTGAGATTCTTTCCTGTTAGAATAAAAAACAAAGGATAGCAAATTCAATTGGGTGAAGAAAAAATGGACAATACAGAAAGGTTGCTCCCTAACCTTCTGTTTCTTAATTAATTAATTAATTTGTTTGTTTATAAAAATTTCCACTTCCTCCCCTCCTCCCCATACCCTCCCATTCCCCCCACTCCCTCTCCTCTCCCCTCCACTCACTCTCCTCCTCCCTCTCCAGTCCAAAGAGCAGTCAGGGTTTCCTGCCCTGTGGGAAGTTCAAGTTCCTCCCCCCTCCCTCCAGGTCTAGGAAGGTGAGCATCCAACCAGACTAGGATCCCAAACAGCCAGTACATGCAGACAAAACAAGACCCAGTGCCATTGTCAATGGCTTCTCAGTCAGCCCCCATGTCAGCCACATTCAGAGAAACCGGTTAGATCACATGCTCGTTCAGTCCCAGTCCAGCTGGCCTTGGTGAGCTCTCATTTGATGAATCCCCTTGTATCAGTGGATGAACGCACCCCTCGCGGTCCTGATTTCCTTTTTCATGATCTCCCTCCTTCTGCTCCTCATTTGGACCTTGGGGGCTCAGTCCAGTGCTCCAATGTGGGTCTCTGTCTCTATCGCCATCCATCCTGGATGAAGGTTCCCGCTGGTCCTGCCTATCTTGCTCACGTTTTCCCTCCTTCTGCTTCTCATTTGGATCTAGGGAATTAAGTCCAGTGTTCCAATATGTGTCTCTGTCTCTATCTCCATCCATTGCCCGATGAAGGTTCTATGGTGATATGCAATATATTCATCAGTATGGTTATGGGCCAAGGCCAGTTCAGGCACCCTTTCCTCTGCTGCCCAGGGAACAATCTGGGGACCTCTCCTTGGGCCTGAGAACCCCTCCAGAAACAAGTCTCTTGTAAACCCTAAAATGGCTCCCTTAGTTGGGATATATACTTGCCTGCTCCCGTATCCATCCTTCCTCCCCCCATCTCAGTCCCCCACGCCATCCCCAATTTTCCCCCCTCTCCCTTCTCTCTAACCATCTCCCCTTACTTCCACCCCCCACACACACTCCCCCGTGCACCCAAGTTTGCCTTGCAATCTTGACTACTTCCAATATCCAGGAGGATAACTATATGATTTTCTTCAGGTTCACCTTCTTATTTAGCTTCTCTAGGATCACGAATTATAGACTCAAATACCTTTAACTATGGCTAGAATCCACTTATGATTCAGTACATACCATATTCCTCTTTTTGGGTCTGGGTTACCTCACTCAGTAAAGCGTTTTCTATTTCCATCCATTTGCATGCAAAATTCAAGATGTCATTGTTTTTTACCGAAGAGAACACCACCAGCAATCTCTGTTCTTTTGCTAAACTAACTCTTATGCAAAAAGAAAAATCATCATTTTTCAATTGAAAAGGAAAAACCTAGAATATAAATGAGTCTTCTTGAGAATAAAACCCTTTATGTTCATTAATTCTGACAGAAATTATTCAAGACACTTAAATGGCTATTTTCTAATTGAGTCTGAAGGGAGCCCATGTGTGAGAAAGAAATGTTATTTTAAAATTATCACAATGAGCAGTTCATGCATGCCAAACTCAGTGTATTGTGATTCTTATTTAAAACATTTAGGCTGATTTTTTATTTAATTTTTAATAAAAACTTTTTTCATATTCTTTCTCATCACCCAATATATCTCAGGTTCTTTTACCTCCCTACTCACCCAACTTCAAGTTTTTTCTCCCATTCCCTCCCAGTGTCAAAAACAAAACAAAGCAAAAAATGAGTAAAAATTTCAAAATAAAAAAAGCCCCCAAATACATAAGTCCACTTTGTGTTGGACAGCAACTCCTGGGAATGGGACCTGACCTGGACTGTGGTTGATATACCCAGGGACACTCTGTTAGTGACAAAATTCATTTTCTCTTTTCCCAACATACATAAATTGCAGCTAATCTCTTAATTGGGGTGGGACTTTGTTTCCACATCCACTTCCACGTGCTGGGATTTTGTCTGGACTGGGAGCTCCTCTGTGTACTGTCACAATTTTAGTGATATCTTCCTTTGCCGCAGTCAGAGCCTGTATGTGTGGAATATGACGTTATTTTTTTAATCATCCAACAGTTTTGCCTTTTACAAGATTTCTGCTTCCTCTTCCACATTTAAGATCTCTGTGCATTGAGGAGAGATTCGATGAAGACAACCTCTTTAGTGATGAGTGTGCCAAAGTCTCTCGGTCTCCACATTGTCCAATTGTGATTCTTTGTGTAATCACTACAAAAAGCAAGAAGAGGCTTCTCTGCTGATGGCTGTGCAATGGGCTGACCTATGGTTATAGCAATATTTCATTAGGAATTATTTTATTGTTATTTTCTTTTAGCAAAATAATAATAGTGGGGTTTTCCATAGATCTCATTGACCTCTGTTGTGTCAGGTTTTTGTCTCCATTAGCGGTGTCAGGTATGGATTCCGTTTTATGGGGTGAGCTACAAATCCAAGTAAAAGTGGTGCCACTGTCGTACATGTATATGTGACTCACAGGTCATTGCTGTTTGTCATAGGGTTTGTGGCTGTGTTGATTACTTTTCTCTCCTTGTAGCATGTAGAATAACCTCCAACACCATGAACTATATTAATAGCTGTGAAACTTCTGGTTGAATCTTGTTGACATCTAGGTCTAAATAATAATACATAATTAAATAACCAATGTTCCCAGAAAGCAAATGATTCTAAGAAAGTCTCCACCAAAATATCACTTAAAATACCCATATTTGTGTAACTTCTTCTTGGGGGAGTTAATACACTAGACCATTTTGGTTTGGGTTTTTTGTTTTTCAAAAAATGTTGATAGTCATATTTTGAGAATATGACAAAATAAGAAAACAGTTTTAATATGGAATCCAAGATGAAATAAACTTAAAGGAAAATGATGTGAGTTGGTAGCCACAAATACCAACAATGGTAAGAGCAATGAAGAAAGCCAAAGCATAAACTAAGGCTTTAACTATTGGAAGATTTATGAAAAAGTCTTACTATTTATATTTAGGACATTAAGACTGCCTTTGTTTCTTGAAGAATTTTTTTAATTTAGGGTTTTAAAGATTTTAGATAAAACAGTCTTGTCTTTAAGATGCTCTTAGGGACGTAGAGACTCAAATCTGTAAAAAAAAAAAAAAAAGAGTAACTTTTTAAATTAATTTAATCTAGGTGGCATAGGCATTTATCCACCTGGAGAAGCTGTTGGTAATATCAAGCTCAATTTATATCTTTGACAAGGCTCATCTTTCAGCATTGTTTAGCTACTATATTTTACAGCAACCAAGATATCCCTACATTGAAGATTCTAATAGGAGAGGTAAGCTATGTGTCTCCATGGATGTTCCCAGTCCTTTAAATTAGGAGTCTCTATGCTGTGTCTTGTTATCGGGCCATATATAGACAAATTTCCAAGCATAGATCTGTCATGAATACAAAGTGACATAAAAGCATTTATCTGAGAACACATATTGACAATACAAGTAACACATTTACATTAAATAAGAGCATATTTACTAAAAGCAAAGTAGAAAGTTTTATTTCTACTTCCAATAGAAGGAAAGAATTAACTCTCCGGGGATTTATAAGTCTGTCTCTGATTTCTCTGCCAGGTAGTCTCATACCTGTCAGGGATTGGTCCTTTTCATTTCTGGAAATGGGGACAGCTGTCTTTCAGTGTTAAGCCTCTTTGTCTTTACATATTGGACAAAGATTCAGGTGTGTCTGGGTTATTCTCTTTCCTGTTCACCTGGGTTTAAATTCACAGAAAGAGCTTAGATGTTTGGGACATTTCAGGATTAATGAGGTGGCTGCTGGCACCTACAAGAGATAAGGGTACTTTCTTACCAATTCTCTGTCTCTCATATCTTTCTTCAGATCTTGGTGTGGGGATACTAGGAAAGCAATGTCCAATAGTTGAGTTTCTATTTTCTGAGGAATTCTAGAATAAAAAAGAATGGAGGGAAAGATGAGACTATATGCTGTCAGGCCTCTGTCATCGTTCCCATAGGCACTTGCCCCATTTTTCCAGGAACACTGGGAAAAGTGGCAGGATGAAGATAAAGAAGAAAGAAAGAGATTGACTGGTGAGATGGACACACTAGGTAAGGAAGTGGAGAGCAACTTTGTGACTCTTTTCAAGGGCTATGGTTCTAGCAGAGCTCTCATCATGTCATCCACATTCAACAGGACCCAACTTCTGCAGTTGCAACCAATGTCTCAGGAGGAGAAATTGGGAATGGTTTATACTAACCCTTAATCTTACAATTTTACTCATAAACCTGCTAGCTCAGAGAGACTGATAAGCAGCCAGCTGACCTTCTTCCTCAGCAGAAATATCAAAAAGAAGGCTCTCCTGACTTTTGGGAACCTATTCCCTATTATGGGATAACTTGTTCAGCCTTGATCATCGGGGAGGAGCTTGGTTTTGCTTCAACTTGATATGCCAGGTTTTGTTGACTCCCCTTGGGAGGCCTTATCCTTTCTCCGGAGTGAATGGGGGAGGGGCAAAATAGGTAGGGGGACTGAATAGAAGGAGAGAAAGGAGGGGAAAACTGTGGTTGATATGTAAAATAATTTTAAAAATTAAAAAAGAATAATAATATTTAATTCTCTAAAATAAGAAGAAAGAGAGAGAGCTGTCTTTCACCATCCCAAACCATTACCCAAACAAAACGTAAAACCCAAACTTCCCTCCTCACTACTTCCTGTACATTTCTCTATCTGTTTTCCAGACTCCTTCTTCCTCTCTAAGGCTACTTCTGTCAAGCAGTTGCTGGCTCCACTTCTTGGCCCAAGGTAGATCTTCTTTAATTAACACAGTTTTGGGTTTCACAGTATGACCAAATGTTTCGCAACATTTTCCCCTTATTGTCTAAATAAAAAGGAAAAGTTTGAACTCTAACACAGTAAAACTATATACAGTAAGAACAAGTATCAGTTAAAAATCACATTAAAAAAATATCTAGTCCATTAGTATTTGAAAAAACAGAGGAAATACTCTATTATCTATCATAACTTCATGAATCTAAAGTTTTATACTTAAATCACTTTCTATCATAACATGTATTACCAATCTAAAAATATCTCTTAGACTTTAAAACACATTTTTAGATAAACAACTTAAACTTTTATCTCTCTAAACTTCATAAACTTTCAATCAGTATATAAGTTTCTTTTCTGAATTTGGTAGCAAAGAAAACTGTGAAACTACCTAGTCTTCAATACCCATCAGGACACAATAAGAATTAAAATATTACTTGTGTAAACAGAAAGTACAGAGCAAACAAATTCCTGGCAAAATTCAGACATTTTTTTCTACTGTCCAGTGTCTCTCTATAGCTGTCATTCCTTTCTTATTATCATTTAAAAATTTAAAGTTAATAAATGAAGAAAGATGCTTAAAAAATCCTGCACTAACTGAGAATTGAGTATAATAGAATGTTATTTATTTAGGGGTAGACTCACAGATCACAGTCCTCTGCTGGAATGGGGAACAGAAACCGAATCCTACAGCTGGAAAAGAGGCCAGAAATGCACTTTACATCAGCATCAATAGTATAAGAGGCCACGCCCAAATGGGCTGGTAACTTAAAGCTACTGGTGGTAGGAATTACGATAGCGAATAAAGCACTGTGTAATCTCTCTTTGGAGGTCTTTATTGTTCCTTTCTGTTTATGAAGCATACCTTTTATAGTACAATAGATCTTTCTCTAAGATTGCGTGGTGCACCTGTAATATCATTTATGTTATAATATAAAAAAATTTTTACTAGAGACATATGCAGGAGTATTGTCAGTATTAATTTATATAGGTATCTTCATAATAACAACAACTTATAGTAAATATGTAATTACAGTCAGCCTTTTCAGGACTTAACTGCTCATTGAAATCCTGAATGTATATGTATAATATGATGCGTACACATTAATTTCACATACTCTGCAAAATGAAACATATTTCATTGAAATGTTATATAAAATTGCTAAATTTCATTTCATTGGGCACCTTTTGAGTTACTTCCTGCATGTAATGGAATTTGATTATACAAAGAACAAAGAGGGCATTTCCTTATAATTTCCTTGCCAAGTGATGGGAAAATTATTTCTTCAAATCTTTGCCATTAACATGGTGTTTTTATGAAATTTTGAGTCTTATAAGATATTTCCTGTTAATAGCTGATCAGTTTCATTATTGCCTGGTGTTAGATGGCCTGGTAGACCTGTATGAATTGGATATATGTTATATACAAAGGATTATTTCTCTTTCTGATTATTGTTTGTAATTGAATAAATAACAAAGTTAATTCTGAATCATCTGGAATATGTTTAGCAGTTTTAATACACAAAGCAACTCTTTGTGCATATTAACAGTCAGTAACTACATTAAGAAGTTGTGGGAAATCTAATAATACCATGATAATAGCATATAACTCTGATTTTGAACTGAATAATAAAGACTTTGAGGCACTTTTCTTATTTTTTTTCTGACTTATAACCTGTTTTTCCTGATTTAATTCCAACAGTATATATAACAAAGGTGCTCCAGAAATTGAAACTTTTCTCATGATATGGCAGAGAATTCAATTAGTGCATTTTATAAACTTGTTTCTTGCTTTGGGGATATCTTTGCTAATCTCTTCTTGCCCCCAAATTTCTGAAAGTTCTTTGCCAATGTTCGTCAACTTCTACCAATTAAGGGGCAATTTCAATGTTACTAGAAGGTACTGCAATATCTGTTTAGTCTATTCCTGCTAATTGATGAAGTTTCAATTTTCCTTTCAGAATCAATTCAAAAACCTATTCTACATAGGTCTTTAAGAGTTTACTCCATTGTGTGCTAAAATATCCATTCTAAGGTATTATCTTCTCTCTGAATAAGAATTCTTGTGGGACAATGAGAAGATAGATAACTAGAATGAAATTGAATTCTGGATCTAAGTGATCTATAGGTGCAGCCTGCAATTTCTCTTCTACCAGAGCCAATTCTCGCTCAGTCTCAACTGATAATGGACAATTTAGTCCATAAAAAAAATTCTTTGGACTCTTTAAATAGTCTTTCGAGCTATTTACATGCTTATCACCTTGTAAGGTGTGAAATAATTTGCTTAACTCTTGCTTATCTAACTCAATCTTTGGGTCATAGCCAGTTACTATCTCCCAGAAAAATTTGAAAATCATTAAGAGCATTTAATTGATCTCTCTTGACTTGTACTTTCTGTGGTTAAATTTTCTGTAAACTTATCTTTTATCCTAGGTAATTAATCAAATCTCCTCTTTCTATTTTTTTCCTCAGGATGAAATTGTAATCCCCAACAAGGCAAAATTATCTTCAGTTCATCAAACATTTTTTCTAAGGTATCTACATGTGGATCAACCAGTAAAATAACATCCATACAATGGTAAATTATTAAGTGAAGAAACTATTATTTATGGTTCTAAAATTTTATCATTCTTCATTTTCCAGTTCTTTTTAATGACAAATACAGGAGAAATTCAAGCATAGGTCAATTCTTAAATTGTTGAGTATTTAGCTGCTTCTGTACCAACTGTTTTAGTGCCTAAAAGTTTTCTGATCTCAGAGGACATTATTTCACCCACACAGGTTTGTCAGTTAGCCATTTTAAAAGTATGGCTGTAGTCATCTTTGGAAGATCAGCATCTATTGGACTCTGCTTATGTACAGACTGAATGGTCTGTGACTATTCTTGATAAAAACCTTTTGATATTTTTTTCAAAAGTCTTCTTTATTTTATAGTTTGTTTCTGAGACTGGAGGAATGTTAATCTGTGTTTTCTATTGTAGCAACAAATGACTTCCTCATAAAATCGTTGCTATTTTAGCTACATATATTTATTTTCCCCATATATCTTTCTGGTTCTATACTCTTGACCATTTTATTTGAGGTAAAATTCCAATTCTCAGAAGCTGAATATTTACCTCCTCACGGGGCTGACAGGAATACCAAGATTTTGGTGAAATTATTGTTAAATCTGAACCTGTGTAGAATAAATCTTCAATTTCACTGTCATTTAATTGCATATTTTTTTGATTTCTGATCATTTATAGAAGTTTGTCAAAATACTTGTTTTCTGGTCTCTCCTGAGTTTTGTTTTATCTATTGAAGGCGTTCTGTCCTTGATCACATCTAGGGCAATATTGTTGTTAACAAAAGGCATGAAGTCTCTTAATTGCTATTTAAATGAGTTTATCTGATTCTGGCAGAGAATAATTTAACCAAATTTCATATTGGGGCCTGAGAGACAATGTGCTCTAAGGTATTTCCCAATGACAATGGGTCACCTTGCTGTTTCTTGTTGATCTGCATTCATTAGTCCAATACTGGTTTTTGCCACACCTTTAACATACTCTAGAAGGTTGGGGACTATCTGTTTAGACGATCTCTAAAGAATGCATCGTTTCTAGGAATGCCGTGTCAACAATTCCTTTTCAAATGTTCTTGCTTATCACAATGAAAACATCTCACTTTACAATTTTATAAATTGCTTCTTCTATCAAATTATCCAATATCAGCCATATTTCTAAACCCTTCATCTATTCATGGTAATCTTGCCTTTAAAGGCCTAATCACCCCTTTGTATTTTAATTTAACTTTTCAAGCACAAATGATTCAATAAACATTTGTCTGACTTCTTGATCTGATACAACTATTTATAGATGAACTCAATCTTTGCAAAAAAACAATCAAACAAATAAAAAAAAAACCCACAAAGGCTTCTTTTCGGGTCTTGTAGAATTTTAGTAACTCAGTCCTCTTTCCTGATTCTTCAACCTTGTCCCAAGCACTTAAAGCTGCTATATTTCATAGGGCCCAGATGTGATCATCAAACTCAAATTGTCTTTACAACTCAGCATATTGACTTCATCAACTCTCCTTTAGATATTAATACTTCTAGCTCTATTCCATTGTTCTGCGACCCCCAGCTTCTTCTTTCTACCTTGTTCCCTGTTTTACCTGAGGACTAGGATCCAATAGTGCTGTGGCTCAATCTTCCCAGTCTTGGGGGGAATAATTCTTTTTAGAATTGCTCATAGATCTAACATCTGCTTTAAATAAGGTGAAAATATACCATATGAAAAGATTGCTTCCTTAAATTCCTCAAATCTAATATTTCTATAGGATTTAATTAATTTAAGTACTTCATAACCTGGTGATGTCTATCATCCACTCATCATTCTTGTATAATAATTGGATAAGCTAAGATTGGTTTTCTATAACCTTGGGCTGCCCCTCTTAAGTTTCGGCATGTGGAGGTACAGTGGTTGATTGTGTAAACTCCTCTGCCAGTGTCTTAGCATTTGTGCTATTTTCATTAATAAGTCTCTCTAAGGCTTGCATTTTATCAGTCAAATTTTCATATTTGGCGCATTCTTACTGATAAAATATAAATTACCAGACTGGTAGTGACTACAATTGGTATTATGTTAATTTTTGCTAAGCCATTTATCCCTTCACTCACTGCTTTCAGTTTAAAGCTATTCAAAGTAGCATTATACAGGGTCCTAACTCACAGCAGTGACATATTTCATATCCTTAACATGGGAAAGATTTTTCTTTTTAATGTTATTTAACTCTTTCCTTAAGACCTATCCAGGTATCTCACCAAATATGCTGACTTCTCAGTTTGTCCATAGCAGCGGTGACAGTGGTAGTTGCCAGCAACGGTGGTGGCCAGCATGACCATTCTCTTTGTATGGTCAAGGCAGGCAGCGATAGTGCTGGCTGGCATGACCACTCTGTCTATGTGGTCAGGTCATGAGTTGAAGCACTAAATATTGTTTTTATGCTGAATCTCAGTCTTACAATTTTACCAATAAAGTTTCAGGAGTCAGATGGGATGAAAACCTGTTAGAGTAGAGAGCTTGGAGAGCAATCAGCTGAACTTGTTCCTTAGCAGGCATCCCAGGAAAAGGGCTCTTTTCCACCATCCCAAACCAAAAAATAAAAAATAAATGCCAAACTCAAAAATACATCCTCACTACTTCAAGATTGTTTCTCTATCTATTTTTCAGACTCCCTCTAACTTTCTATGGCTACATATGTCAAATAGCTGCTGGCTTCATTTCTTGACCCAATGTCAAATTTATTTAATTAATGCAATCTTGGGGTTCATAGTATGATCAAATACCCTGCAACAAGGAAACAGAGGAAGAAGAAAACAAAGTATCTTGGATTCCTCGAATTAAACATTTTTAGGAGATTAGTGACGTAAATCTTAACTCTTAGCTAACAGATTGTCAAACTGTTGTAAGCATGCAATTGTGGACATTTAATCATGCTCCCATGCTCCTGTATTCTGAAGCAAAGAGTTTGGTCAAGAACATGAGGATAGTGGTAGAAACAGAGAGTTTATTTAAAAATTAAAGGAGCAAGAATGCTGGCTTTTCAGTTTGGAGCATTTGTTACTTCTATTGCTTCCACCTGCCTCAAGTGGCTCACAACTGCCAAAACATCCTGCGCAGTATAAATAACCTCTCCTGGACTTCATGCCTTAACCCACGTGCCATACACAGACATGCACATTTACATAAACAGAAATAAATAGTAAATCATTGCTTTAGCATTCTTATGAGTAAGGAAATGGGTAGGGAATTCAAAAGATTATCCAGCAACCTTTGGGGCCAAGAGAGTTATGATGCCAATGTGTTGTAGCCATAATGCTCTACTGTCTCCTGCACTTGAATACCATGGACTTTCTCTCACATGTAACACTTGGGTGCAAACATCTAGCTTTTTCCCTTGTCATTGGTTTTGTTTGTTTGTTTGGTTGGTTGGTTTAGGTGATTTTTGGTTTTTTTGCATTAATATTCATGCATCTGGAATATTCTTTTCTGTTAAGATTTCCTGACTCAGTTCTACAATAAATCTAAAATCCATTTACAAAAACATCTTCATAGTTCAGTAATGGAAAGTCCCACTTTAGAATGTTTTTAAAAGATCATTTTAAGCTTTTAACTTTAAAATAATATAGGTCTGTAGTTATTGTTTATAATTTTTTTTGAAAGTAAATTTTATTAAATTATAAAAGTTTCCATTTCCGCCCCTCTTCCCAACACCCTCCCACTCCCCCCCACTCCCTCTCCTCCTCCCTCTTCGTCCCTTAGGGCAGTCAGGGTTTCCTGCCCTGTGGGAAGTTCAAGTTCCTCCCCCCTCCCTCCAGGTCCAGGAAGGAGAGTATCCAAACAGACTGGATCCCCAAAATCCAGAATATGCAGAGGAAACAGGTCCCAGTGTCATTGTCAATGGCTTTTCAGAAAGACTTCGGGCCAGCCACATTCAGAGAATCCGGCCAAATTCCGAGAATCTGGTTAGATCACGTCCTCGTTCAGTCCCAGTCCAACTGGCCTTGGTAAACTCTCATTAGATCCGTTTCCTTGTATCAGTGGGTGATAGCATCCCTCGCAGCACTGATTTCGTTTTTCATGTTCTTCCTCCTTCTGCTCCTCATTTGGACCTCGGGGGGCTCAGTCCGGTGCTCCAATGTGGGTCTCCGACTTTATCGCCGTCCTTCGCCAGATGAAGGATCTATGGTGATAAGCAAAATATACATCAGTATGGTTATGGGCCACGGCCGATTCAGGCACCCTCTCCTCTGTCCAGAGAACAATCTGGGGGATCTCTCCTTGGACCTGGGATCCCATATATAATCAAGTCTCCTGTAAACCCTAAAATGACTCCCTTAGTTGAAATATATTCTTCCCTGATCCCATATTCATCCTTCCTCCCTCCCCCCCTCATCCCAGGCCACCGAGCTTTCCCCATTCCTCCCCTACTCCCTTCTGTCTAACTCTCTCCCCTTCCATCAACCATCCCATCCCCCCATGCACCCGAGGTTACCTGGGACTCTTGTCTATTTCCTACCTCCTGGTGGATAGCTAAATAATCTTCATCAGGTTCATCTTCTTATTTAGCTTCTCTAGGATCACGAATAATAGGCTCAAAGACATTTAATTATGGTTAGAATCCACTTATGAGTGAATACATACCGTGTTCCTCTTTTTGGGTCTGGCTTACCTCACTCAGTAAAGCGTTTTCTATGTCCATCCATTTGCATGCAAAATTCAAGATGTCATTGTTTTTTACCGCTAAGTAAAACTCTAATGTGTATATGTTCCACACCTTTTTTAACCATTCTTCTATTGAGGGGCACCTAGGCTGTTTCCAGGTTCTGGCTATTACAAATAGTGCTGCTATGAACATAGTAGAACAAATGCTTTTGTAGTATGTTAGGGAATCTTTAGGGTATATTCCCAAGAGTGCAATTGCTGTGTCCTGAGGGAGGTTGACTCCCAGTTTCCTGAGAAACCGCCACACTGATTTCCACAGTGGCTGCACGAGTTTGCATTCCCACCAACAATGGATGAGTGTTCCCCTCACCCCACATCCTCTCCAGCATAGGCTATCATTGGTGTTTTTGACTTTAGCTATTCTGACAGGTGTAAGATGGTATCTCTAAGTGGTTTTGATTTGCATTTCCCTGATCGCTAAGGAGGTTGAGCATGACCTTAAGTGTCTTCTGGCCATTCGAAGTTCATCTGTTGTGAATTCTCTGTTAAGTTCAGTACCCCATTTTTTAATTGGGTTAATTAGAGTTTTAGTGCCTAGTTTCTTGAGTTCTTTGTATATTTTGGAAATCAGACCTTTGTCTGATGAGGGATTGGTGAAGATCTTCTCCCAGTCAGAAGGCAGCCTTTTTGTCCTACTGACAGTGTCCTTTGCTTTACAGAAGCTTCTCAGTTTCAGTAGATCCCATTTATTCATTGTTTCTCTTATTGTCTGTGCTGCTGGGGTCCTACTTAGGAAGAGGCCTCCTGTGCCTATATCTTGTAGACTACTTCCCACTTTCTCTTCTATCAGGTTCAAAGTGGACAGATTAATGTTGATGTCCTTAATCCATTTGGACTTGATTTTTGTGCATGGTGATAGATATGGATCTACTTTCATTTTTTTACAGGTTGACATCCAGTTATGCCAGCACCATTTGTTAAAGATGCTTTCCTTCTTCCATTGTATACCTTTAGCTCCCTTGTCGAAAATTAGGTGTTCATAAGTTTGTGGGTTAATATCTGGGTCTTCTATTCGATTCCATAGGTCGACTTCTCTGTTCTTATGCCAATACCAAGCTGTTTTCAATACTGTAGCTCTATAATAGAGTTTGAAGTCAGGGATGGTAATGCCTCCAGAAGTTCTTTTATTGTATAAGATTGTTTTGGCTATCCTGGGTTTTTTGTTTTGCCATATACAGATAAATCATCAAAGGAAGCAAACTTACAAAATATTGTAAAACACTTACATTTCAAAAAATATTTTCAATTCATAGAAATTTCTTTCACAAAACATTTGTTTCATATGGGTTTTCAAACTCAAAGATACATTATGTTTCTGGTTTCAATATCAGAATATGTTTCTGTTAGTATAAATATTAATAGGTATAATGAAAATACTGAATAGATATAGGGTACTTGAATTTGTATACAAATACCAGTATGGTTTTAACTAGTTTTTACTACTTTGGCACAAGATAATTAGGATCCAACTGTGTGGTTAGACAAATTTCACCTTATTTGATATTTCATAAAAATAGTCAAGGCTTCTCCATGTTCTAAATGTCTTGTATTATGAAATTAATGATATGTAATTATGTAAGATATGTGTTTCTATCTTCTACTTCTTTGATGGAAAGTATAGCTTATTAAAATGAAACTGTGAAGCAAACTGTATATATAATCTTTGTGCCTGTATTCCATTACAGTTTATGCCATGAGCATTTTAAAAAGTCATTTAATTTTCATGTTATGTGTCTCTTGTGTTAGTAGCTTAGAAAGAACATTTCATGATGCATTGATTTGTGAAAAAAATGCCGGAAAATAAATTGAGATGTATTAAAATTATCTGGGCAGTCATACAGCTCCACAGTATACCTCTCACACAGTTGCTTTAGATCATCAATAATAGCCTCTAGCATCTGTCAACAGCACACAATGGCAACACATCTGACTAAATTTTTGCTGTTTTGAAGATCATTAAGGGTGAATACCATCACTCTAATCAGAATCTGGTATATCTTAGTTGCTGTTCTATTACTGTGAAGAGACATCCTGACCAAGGTGATTCATGTAAAAGAAAGCATTTAACTCAGGGCTTACTAAGCGTTTTAGAAGTTTGGTCTATAAACATCATGGTGCGAAGCAGACAGGCATGGAACTAGAGCAGTAGCTGAGAGGTTTACTTCTTGATGTGCAGGCAGCAAGCAGAGCGAGCGACACAGAACTCAGCCTAGCATGGGCTATTGAAATCTCCAAGCCCATACTCAGTGACATAAATCTTCCAACAAGTCCACACTTCCTAATCCTTCCCAAGCAGTTCTACTAACTGGGGACCAAGCATTCAAGCATATGAGCCTATGTGGACCATTCTCATTCAAAACATTGCTATTCTATGAGCTAAACTGCTGTTATGGATTCATTGAAATTAATGGATTGTGGCTTTTCCTTTCTCTTACTGAATTAGGAAATTTAATATACATCAATGTGATAAAGAATTTTGATATATTGTAATAGTAGCAGACGGAGAGAGACAGAGGGTCTCTTGTTAGATTGCTTCAAGACATTCAGCACCCACCTAGTGACATTAACTGAAAGAGTCCCACATGGGTCAACTAGATGCTTCCTCATATGGAATTTCTCTAATCCTACTGATGAAGAGAGGAGAAAGAAATTGGCCAGGAAGTTTATATTTGGGAATCTTGAGAATTGACCAATTTTGTTTCCTGTTTAGGACAACTTGTCAAGTTTAGGTCAAAGGCAAGAAATAACAAAGACTTTCAGGGCACTGATTCATATGCTGGTTTCTTGTTTTCATCTTCTCTTTTTGCATAGATATTTAGTGAGTACAACCATAAGAATCTTTCCATGATAAGACACGTGACTAGCCCTGGACGTTCTGATCAAAACTCCTGTGTGGACATCAGGATGGAGTAAATATATGAACACATCATGACTAGGACAACATAACTGGCCACTTTTTTCCCATTCCTCAAGCCAGTCATTGCTTATTAACATCTAGGTAGGGACCATTTATGGCAGCCCATCCCTGAGTGGTACTATTTTGATACAGGAGCTTGGCTTGCTCCTGGTCTCTAAAGATCTTACACATAATTATAATTCTCTCAATCTTACTTTTCTTCCCTTCATTAAATTCATTCTTTGAGTTTGAGAGACAAAGGAAATGGAAGTAATTGACCAGGGAAGGCTTAGTGGCCACTTACTATCTGGTATCCTAGACTTCTGGGTTATGTTCATCTGAACGAACAAAGCCTATGTTACATTCTTCTTCCTTTCCCATCATTCCATTTGCAATCCATTGGTCAGGAATTCAGACAAGTAGGTGATGGACAAGTGTCATATTTCTTTTCTCCTTTAACTTTACATTATTTATCTCTCATATTTCCATGCTGACACTAACTTATGCTTTCCAACTGCAGTGGCAGAAGTAAGGAATGAGTTATTTTGGCATTAACAACTTCAGATTACACACACACACACACACACACACACACACACACACGTGTAAAACACCTTACTAAGGGGTTTTACTCTGAGAATTCTTATGCTTGTCTTCTTATGGTAGACTTTAAAACATAATACAGGTTTGAAGACTATGCATTTGAGAGGAAGAAATGGATCATGTGAAATTTCTAGGAACACACTGGAGACTCAGTGCTAAAAGAAACCATGACCCTCCTTGCTTCATATAAACAATGGGAATTGTCCTGCTTTTTTGGCTTGTGAGGTTTAATATTTACACCCAAATATTTTCATTGGTGATGAGTACAGCATAGATAGATTTAACAAGCAAGATCAAATTCAGGAAAAAAGGTGTTTCAAGGTGTTATGTAATAACATAACAATGTAACAACAGTATGGTGTAAAGACCATGTTAGCAATGGTGACTAAGACAAAGTACTTCATTTTCCCTTATGATAGATAGATATGAGGGAGGAGAACACAGATATTGGTAATCATAATTAATTCAAAAGCCAACCTTTCCTCATAGTAGCAGATTAGGAGATGAGAAATATTATCAGAGGATTCTCTGGGTGGAAAACAGCAAGAGAACTCCAGGAGGAAATCTAGCATCCTCATTTTATCTTATAATAGATATCCATTTTTTGTTTATTTGCCTAATTCATTTTCAACAGCTTCATATTTCTCTACTATGGCAGAACCAAAATATAAACTAAAAGATGGTGCAAAGTGGCTCCCAGAAGAAAATAGCTATCAATCATCATTCCATATTACCCCACCTCGTGCTTTAGTAGAAGGGATCACATTCATTTGTTCTTAAGATTGTCTTCTTTCACTAGTAAGTACATACTGATTGCAGGAGTAAGCCTTAAAGAAGTTAATCTATATTTCATCCCAGGAGTATCTAAAGATAGGTTTTGTTGAAGGTACATATTCTTGATGACTGGATAATCATGGCCTTCAGCTGTAATGTACTCTAAGCTGTATAAAGTTTAACAATAAAAGTGAGTGAAACTTTGAAATTAACAGTTCCCTCTCTAACAACTATTCATGGCTTTTGAATAAAAAGAAATGATCTCTGGGTAGGTTCGGCAGTTACCCATCTCTTGCTAATTCCCTTTTCCAGTGCATTAATTCCCATTTTGAACAGATGATAAGACTCTTCCAGGTCAAAGTCCTCAAGTTATGAGTAGGGCAAGTGTTCTGGGAATTACCTGGTTCCATTCAATGTTCTATTTTCATTTCTGTCACTGGTAAAATATCCTGACCTAAATCAAATTAAGGTGGAAAGAGTTTATTTCCTTCATAATTCTAAATAACAATTAATTACTGTGAAAAAAATCAAGAAGGGAAGTTAAAGTATCACATCCAGGTAAGAGTAGAGAGAAGGAAATGTATTTAATGCTATTGACTTGTAAGACTTCTCAACCACTTAAGGTCAAATAATACTTAGGTTGTTTTCCTAACAAATATTTGATATACATTGTTTTGTACATGGTAAGGGTGGGTAATATATATGCTCTAAAAATCTGCACAAAATAAGAGCAGGTAACTATTTTACAATACAAACCTGTTGAGTACAATCACACAGCAGCTTTTACTGTTCAAGTAGCAGATATCTGTATTTCTATGCCACATTTTACATGTAATCTTACAAAACTGGCTTTCTCTATTTTTAGCATTCCACCTTAGATGAAAAACGTTATCCTCTTTAGTTTGCTATGCTATGAGATAGCACATTTAATTCCATTTAGATGGGGAGATAGATTAGTCCTGTAGCAGGAATGAACAAAGAGGATATAAAGGGACTGCGAAATAGTAGTTGTCATAATCAGACCAAGGCACATCTTCAGAGAAGAAATGTACATACAGGAGCCATTGAGGTCAAGAAATGAGGCTCATTTCTGACATGAAATTAAGCATTATACGTGTTGAAGATCCTGAAAGATAAGATAACAGGTGTCCCTGGTGACTCAGTGAGAGTGAGATGCAAAATGCATCAGAACCTAGCAATAATAAATGACAGACTATAACAATAAGATTACAATTCTGTCATGCAATGATATCACCACTGGCTTAACCCTTGATGCAAACATACTGTTTTACAAATTGAAGAAATAAAGAGAATAGAGTCTCTTTCTATTAAATTAAATTTCTTAAATTAAGTTAACTGAATTCATCATTTTTGAAAAGTTAGATTGTTAGAGGCTTGAAAATTAGACACTGTACTTTAAAATAGTTTTCTTTAGAATTCATTTTTAAAATAACATTTTAAGTGTTTCTTACATTTATATCTCCTTATTTTCAGTACCAAAAGCAAACCATATGCTTATTAAAACATAAACTGTTACAAACAATAAAATAAAATTCATAGCTATGCCATAATTAATCTCTCTGACAATATTAAGTGGAAAAAATTATGTAGCACAATATCCAAACCATATGAGAAGAATTGATTTTATTTTTGAAAAAGTGCCCCTTTCATGGAATCACAACCAGAAAAAATGATATTGGATAATAGGCTTAAAATCTATAGATCTGGTAATATACTACCAAATACAATAGACTTTCAGAAAAAATCATGTAATGGTAATAAATCAATTATTTTTATTGTCAATAAAAATATTATACAATGAAAATATTGATTTATGAAGTTTACATGTGACTTAAGAAGTAGCAAATAGTGTGTGTGTCTGTGTATGTGTGTGTGTGTATCTTTATACGTTACCAAATTTCTAAAAACAGGGGTACAATGTTTTCAATTTTAATGTGTAGAAAATTAGATGTGTTTAAGGTATTTAGTAAATCTTACATAATTTTAAAATTAAATTTTATCTGTCAGCTCTTCACAGATTCCAAGTAATTAGAACTCACACAATGGTGACTGTGTCTACAGTTTTATCCTTTAATATCCTTAATATCCACATGAAGGCATTTATTTTTATCTATGGCTCAAACTCTTCCTCTTCTCAAATTAAAACAATGCTGAATGCAAAATGAAGTTAAGGATTACGGTCAAACATAGAATTAGGAATCAAATTTGTCACTAATTTATAGCCATTTCTTTATTTTTATGTTTCCTTCACTTACATTTGAAGGCATTCTGAATTACTGTATATACAAACTTTACTTGCAGCATTATGTTACAAGTATTTTCTTTTGTTATTTATGTTTATGAAACCTTAAATCATATCAATATATTAGAATTTCAACTTTTTGTATATAGTTCATTTTTGTTTCAAATGAAAATCAAATGTCATATTTTAAGTATTAAGAATCACTTTGAACTCTGAAGGGAATTCATGTCATGATTCATATTACCAATTCCTGAATTTTTATTTAGACATTTTGTTATTATATTTCCCAGCTGAAGAGCTACTGTTATTAGTGTTCTTGGTGTATTAGAAGAGACCTTTTCCATGTATTTTCAGGCACAAAACTTATTGTGTTCATTGGACAGCTCGGGAAGATGTCATATCTACTTTCTCTTTTTAAACACATTTATGTTGAGATTTTTCAGGAATCTATCTATTATATGACATATATGAAATTCTTCCCAATTTCTTTTACTTTAGTTTTCTATTTATTAGGTGCATTGGCATACATGGCTGAGTTAGAATAAATATACAAAATGCAGAAATTATAGCCTAAACTTACTTTATTTATTTTATTTATATTTTAATAAATAAAGCTTGCCTGAATATAAGAAGGGCAAAGCTAAGCCACTAGAGGTCAGACAGTGGTGGCACACATCTTTAATCAAAGGATTTGGGAGACAGAGGCAGATGGATCTTTTTGAGTTCAAGTCTACCCTGGGCTAGACAAGATTAGTTCAGAAATAAATCAAGGTGGTGGTGACTCACACCTTTAATCTCAGCTTTAGGGGGAATATAAATTGGAGGAGAGAGAGGTTATGGTTGATTAGTCTGCTTACTCTGCTTAGTTTGCTTAGTTTGCCTAGTCTGCTGTCGCCCAGCCTTGGTAGAGGTAAGCCTTCTCTAGTGTTTTGGCTGCTTTGCTTTTCTGGTTTTTGGGTTGAAACACAATATCTGACTCCGAGTTTTTATTATCCATGCTATACTTAAATCACTATAAAATCAGTGACTTATATGGACATGCTCTTCACAGTGGAGAGCTGTTCACAGCTCTTCACAGCTGGAACTGTTGGTCTTCTTGAGTTCAGGTCAATGTGCCAATGGGACTATAATCCTTCTTTGGTTCTGCAGAAGAATCGTTCCTTAGTTTTCTCAGGCTATAGAGATATTCTGCATAACTTAACTCATGACCTTGCTCATATTCCCTAGCTGCAATGCTATTAATACTAATTTTCTCACACAACTTTGTGTTTCCTGTTCTTTATTTTATTTGTATGTGTGTGTGTGTGTGTGTGCGTGTGCACGCGTAAGCTATAGGTTAATATCAAGTATTATCATCAGCCACTCTCAATATTATTTTGTGAGACATATTTCATAATTTTTGAAGTTTGCTAACTTCATAACTTTGATCTTTGGCTAAAATAGCTAGCCAGTAAGCTCCATAATTATCCTGCTTCTACCTCCCCAGTGCTGGAATTATGTACACATGCCATCATCTCTGTTTTTAAATTAGTGCTGGGAATTAAAACTCAAGTTCTCATGTTTATGTGACAGGTAATTTGTCAATGGAGTCATCTCTCTACTCCACCAAACCTTCGTTCTGATGTTCATCTTCCTGGCCACTTTAACTCACTTATAAAAAGAACATTTCACCCTGTCTTAATAAACCAGGATAGCTTTTGAAATATAGCAATCATTCATTTTATCATTTTTGAAGTTATCTTTGCTAATTAAGATAACATATGCCTAAGTTCCTGGAATTAGAACACAGATGTTTTCGTGAGTTCATGTCTTGCCTCCATAATTTGTAAATTGTGAACTTAAACACTCTTCTTAATTATTTATAACCCTTCAGAATATGAAGGAGTTTATTTCATAGACGTTCTTTTCCTTTTATGAAAATTAGTGGGAGATAAATACTTTATAATTTTTTGAGAAAGGATACTTTTAACAAAGGTGTATAAAAGTAAGGCTAGTAAAAGAAGGCTTCCTATTCTTTCTTTATCATAAAGTAAGATTCTATCCAATACAATATATTACAAAAATAAAAAAAATACTTTTATTTATTATAATATTATGATATGCTTTCAACACACATAATGAATGAGGAGAGAGTTTGGTTTTTTTCTCACAGTGTACACAAATAATCTGTAGAAATAAGAGATGCCTATGCCCTGTCTAGTAGAAGCCAGGGAGAAACTGAGTAGAACAATAAGGGACATGTGGATGATAAAGTACATTTGGGCAAGGCCACATGTACTCAGATATTCTTGATGGAAGTACACTATATCTGGAAAATGATGACATCTGCAGGAGGTAAAATAACTTTATAGTTAAGTATTCTGACACACATAAATGATCATCAATACCCACTCAGAAGCTTGGTTTGAAATAGTCAATGTATGAGGAGACACTTTCATGGCGAGAAGACATTATGTCTGTCTACTATAAAGAATAGAGAGTAAATATTTCCACATATTAGGAAGACAGATCCCCTCACCTGTTTGTCGCCAGAGTACACGAGTGTACCGAAACATATCTCCAAAGATGGTTCCTTAAGAGCTTTAGTCTTTGAGCTTGATTATAAGTCAACAGAGTGTAGGAAATTGGCTTAGAATGAGGAATTTTCCCTGTTGTTGTGATGAAAGTGTTGGAAAGACCCATTTGCTAGACATGATGATATTCACCATTGATGTGTTCTCTGTCAAGGAAATTGCAATTTTCATCATTGCACAGTATCTCTCAAATAAAAGACATTCCACGGGATAAAACAAAATATTCAGAAACACATTTGCAGCAAGAGGATATTTCTGAAAAGAGCAGCTTTTGTTATAAATGCTATAAAAGCCTCACTTTATGGTGTGGAAGATGTCATTTAACTCATGAAAATGTGTTTGAACAAGCTGCATTTTAATGTTCAGTTCAGTTCCCCCTACATTCAGCACATATAACCCAAACTGTTTACAACAGACTTCTATTAACTCGTGAAGAGGACTCACAGAGTGGAGAGTGGAGCCCTGGAAGAATCAGGAAATTCATATGAATTCTATGCATTGTGTCAACTCCGAAGGCAGCTTACCTGATCTCACCCAGCACCCTCAGTGCTGGAGTTCGGACATGGTAGAACCATGTTCAGTGATTGGTCAGCCGTGTCCAGTCTGTAGGTGGTGCACTGTGTGACATCCTGTCACTTTGCTTCAAACACCAAGAAGGCTTTTGATCATCCATGGCTTTGGATGATGGGGAGTTGTTCCTCCTCTACATTCTGTTTTAAGTCATTAATTATGCATTACTTCTATTGCGTTGTGTCTCTTTGACAATTTTATTTACAGAGTGGGATTATATCCAAGTGCCCAGGAAGTCTGAATTTAGAATACCTGTAAAGAAGTGTTCATATTTTTTAAAATAGAGCATCCCTACAATAAAAAAAACTTTTTCAATTAGCTTTTTCAGTTGTTCAATATACCTCCTTCTCCAAGACCTAGTTGTGCCACCTTTGACATGATCCACTGTTCTTACTTGAGTATTGTCTAGTGGATGTTCGTTCCTATAGTAGCTGTAGAACCCAGCCTTTGTCCTGTTTGTTCAGTCTCATGCTCTCGACTGGTTTTCTCCCTTCTGACATTCATTTATATAAATATTCTCTCTCTCTCTCTCTCTCTCTCTCTCTCTCTCTCTCTCTCTCCCTCCCTCCCTCTCTCTCTTCCTCTCTTTCTTCACTCTCTCTCTTTCTCTCTCTCTCTCTCTCTCTTTCATCTCTTCTGTAGTCTATATCTCCCACAGTTCTTCCTTTAACAGTGTAATTTACTGTCTTCTAAGCACTGAGGAGAAAGAACACATATATTTTTTTCTTTCAATTTTTCCTGGCGATTTTACTTATTTCACAATAACTGCATCTTTATTTTGCTTTTTATTTTGCATTTATTTTGAAATTACTCATTTATCTTATCATTCTAAAATGCCCGTAATTTCACTTGCAGTTACTATCATATCAATATGGATAAATAATTGCATATATATTTATTATAAAATGAACAAATATAAGCATGAATATGTGTTTATTTTATTTTACATGTATGTGTGCTTTTCTTGCACGTATACCGTGTGTGTGTAGGTGCCAGTGTAACCCAGAAGAGGGTATCAGATCTCTGGATCTGTAATTAGAGTTACAAAGGGTTGCAAGCTGCCATTTTTTTTGCTGGAAATTGAACCTGTGTCCTGTGTAAGAGCAGTCAGTGCTTTTAACTAACCACTGAGCCATCTCTCCAGTCCCCTTGTTTATATTTTTAACCCATAATAAAAGAACATAATGAACTATATTATTAGGAGAGAAATATGTTCTTATTTTCATAACGCTATTGATATTAACAGTCCATTTCCATAGAACTTTGCACTTCATTCCATATCATAAGGCAATATTACAGACCATTATTCATTTGCCATGTCTTCATATTATTTTCTTTGTGAGTATAAGACCAACACTTTGATATTAACATTCTTTATTTCATTTTAGTGAAGAGAAGTTGTCCTTATACTTTATCACTTATTTAAGGTGACAAGGACAAAGCACTATGCCAGACAACTCACAGATTTCACTTAATCATTATTGGGATCCTGTAGTATTGCCTTAGATTCTCAGTTTTGATTAGCTGAATTTTATTTAGTTTAAAAGAACTGAGTCAAAAGTAAGTCTTTCTTCAAAGATACAGTAAAGATTTGAATCTGAAAAGCCAAAAATTTTCATCTTTCTCTATTTCCAGGTGTGAAAATGCACCTTTTTCTCTTTCAGTAAGGATAATAATGTCCCTATAGCTGCAAGCATGGTATCTCCCTTTAAGTGAACTTCTCATTATCTTAGTACTCTAGCACCACCTGAGTCCATGAGCAATTAGAGAGAGAGAGTTACACAGAGACTGTAGGGGTTGCAGAGCAAACTGCTGAAATCTCAGGTGGGGTCAAATGATCCACTCTTCCCTATTTGTATGAGAAAATGACAGTTGTCAACAGGTCTGACCTTAGGGTATCTTGTAAATAGTCACCCTTGGTATGATGATGGTTGCAAAAGAGCAGTGTTCTACAACAGACACTTAGAATGTGAAAAGTAAAGAAAAGTATTTCACACAAATAGAATCCACAAGAAATCAGGAATAAATGTACTTATTTAAGATAAAATAAACAAACCGTAAGTTGTCAATAGCACAAAGGTAGAGAACTATGTAATGACAAAGTGGAAAATTCAGTCAGCCAAATACAATGACTCCAAATAATTCAAAATTGGATTTAAGCAACAAAAATAAAGACTGAGTGTATCAACACTAAACAGGGCTGTAGCAGCCACTCTGTCATTAGGAACATCATACTCTTGCAGTGCATGGAGGTTCAGCTCCCAGAATGCACATGGCAGTTCACAACTGTAACTCCAGTTACAAGGAATCCTACACCCTCTTCAGGCTTTCAACAGATACTTCTCACAAGTGGTGCAAATACATATATGCAAGAAAAACCCCAAACACATAAAATGAAAATACTAAGAGGAAATAACAAAAGTAGCAAGATTGTGTGTAACAATCAAGACTTAATCTAGCCCCTTATATGTTGCATGTAAAAAAACAAAAACAAAAAAAACAAAACAACAACAACAACAACAACAAAAACTCAGCGGGCATGGGGTTGGCATAGAGGTCAGAGTGCTTGTTGTGCAAACATGGGGACTCTCTGTGTATATTCCATCTTTACATGGCTTATTTTTCTTACTCTATTACTTTTTCTACAAGTTTAATATTTATTTTATTATCTTTAGTCCTTTAATCTATGACTGTCTGTATTCTCTTATATCACATTTAGTGTCTTTTTACTCTTTTTCTTCTCTCTCTCAAGCCTATGTACACTTTAAAAACACGCTGTGTCCTGCTTAAAGGTTTGTTATGTTTGAATCCGTCCTATTGAGTATCTGTAATTATTTTCTGACCAGAATCCATTTTCCTTCAAAAATAAAAAATCAGATCTCCCAGTTATATCAACCAAATAAGGCATAACAAGACCCAATAAGACTAGTCATTTACTCTTTTATAATTATTTATTTATTTATTTATTAAAAATTTCCACCTCTTCCCCGCCTCCCTTTTCCCTCCCCCTCCCCACCCCCCCTCCCACCTACCCCTCTCTCTCTCTAGTCTTAAGAGCAGTCAGGATTCCATGCCCCATGGAAAGTCCAAGGTCCTCCCCCCTCCAAACAGGTCTATAAAGGTGACATCCAAACAAACCTGGCTCCCACAAAGTCAGTCCATGCAGTAGAATCAAAACCCAGTACCATTGTCCTTGACCTCTCAGTCAACCTTCATTGCCAGCCACGTTCTGGGAAGTAGTCTACAAGACATAGACACAGGAGACCACTTCCTAGACAGAACCCCAGTAGCACAGACAGTTAGAGAAACAATGAATAAATAGGACCTCCTGAAACTGAGAAGCTTTTGTAAAGCAAAGGACACTGTCACTAAGACAAAAAGGCTACCTTCGGACTGGGAAAAGATCTTCACTAACGCCTCATCAGACAAAGGTCTGATCTCCAAAATATACAGAGAACTCGAGAAACTAGACACTAAAACTCTAATTGACCCAATTAAAAAATGGGGTATTGAACTGAACAGAGAATTCTCAACAGAAGAACTTCGAATGGCCAAAAGACACTTAAGGTCATGCTCAACCTCCTTAGCGATCAGGGAAATGCAAATCAAAACAACTTTGAGATACTATCTTACACCTGTCAGAATGACTAAACTCAAAAACACCAATGATAGCCTATGCTGGAGAGGATGTGGAGTAAGGGGAACACTCATCCATTGTTGGTGGGAATGCAAACTTGTGCAGCCACTTTGGAAATCGGTGGTTTCTCAGGAAACTGGGAGTCAACCTACCTCAGGATCCAGCAATTTCACTCTTGGGAATATACCCAAGAGATGCCCTATCATACTACAAAAGCATTTGTTCAACTATGTTCATAGCTGCACTATTTGTAATAGCCAGGACCTGGAAACAACCTAAGTGCCCCTCAATAGAAGAATGGTTAAAGAAGGTGTGGAACATACACACATTAGAGTTTTACTCAGCGGTAAAAAACAATGATATCTTGAATTTTGCATGCAAATGGATGGAAATAGAAAACGCTTTACTGAGTGAAGTAACCCAGACCCAAAAAAGAGGAATATGGTATGTACTGAATCATAAGTGGATTCTAGCCATAATTAAAGGTCTTTGAGCCTATAATTCACGAACCTAGAGAAGCTAATTAAGAAGGTGAACCTGAAGAAAATCATATAGTTATACTCCTGGATATTGGAAGTAGACAAGATTGCCGGGCAAACTTGGGTACACGGGGGTGGGGAGTGGAAGTAAATGGAGATGGGTAGAGAGGAGGGAGAAGGGGAGGATTGGGGATAGGTTGGGGGAATGGGATGGGTGGGAAGGAGGAAGGATGGATATGGGAACAGGGAAGTAAATATCTCAACTAAGGGATCCATTTTAGGGTTTGCAAGAGACTTGATTCTAGAGGAGTTTCCAGGTCCAAGGAGAAGTCCCCAGATTGTTCCCTGGGCAGCAGAGGAGAGGGTGTCTGAACTGGCCTTGTCCCATAGCCATACTGATGAATATTTTGCATATCACCATAGAACCTTCATCTGGTGATGGATGGAGATAGAGACAGAGACCCACAATGAAGCAATAGACTTAGCTCCCTAGGTCCAAATGAGGAGCAGAAGGAGGGAGAACATGACCAAGGAAGTCAGGATCACGAGGGGTGCGTCCACCCACTCAGACGGTGGGACTGATCTAATGGGAGCTCACCAAGGCCAGCTGGACTGGGAGTGATGGAGCATGTGATCAAAATAGTCATTAACTCTTATATCCCTGTTTGACAAGGGAAACCACAATGACTCAAAAGCAAAAGAGTCAGAGACACCCCACTCTCACTGGACGGAGTCCAGCAAATCCCCAAGCTAAACAACCACAGCATGTATGCAAAGGATCTAATGCAGACCCATGTAGACTCTGATTGCCGCTTTAGTCTCTGTGAGCTCCTATAAGTCCTGCCCAATTGATTCTGTGTACTTCTGGTGTCCTATATCCTTCTAGCTCTCAAAATCGTTCCACCCTCTCCCCTATGGGATTCCCAAGCTCTGGCTAATGTTTGAGTGTGAGTTTCTGAATCTGCTCCCTTGTAATGCCCTGTCTTCCGTGTTCCTCCAGGCCAAAGCACAGGATGCAAGAAATTTTTAAGCTAACCAGTTTAGCTTCCTCTGCTTGATTCTGCCAACTGGAGGGGATTAGTTCAGAACCTTGTTTCTGTCTTTGCTATGGTAATTTCACCTGCTAAGGAGTGTTCTCACAGGTGCCCTGAATCTCCTCCTATCTGTCTGTCAGAGTTCCTAGCCGGCACCCCCTGCCTGAAAGCTCCTGCCACTTGGAACCAGGTGCTCAACACCTTGATCTCACCTCTGGCTGGGAGGGGTTTCCGTTATTGGGGCCAAAGGGTATTTTAACCCCGGATTAAGTTAAATAAATGGGCGTTCTCCTCTGGGGAATGACTCGAACTCTCTGTCTGTGTCATGTGTGTCTTGTGCTCAACCCCTAGGACATTATAGAGCTCGTGGAAGGTATGGAACCGAGGTCCATACCAGGTGGGTGGTGATGCAGATCCCGTGGCATGGAATGACCGCCACACTCCCTGATGGGAAGGCTGCTGGAGGAAGTTTTTCTGATGACAACTGGACTACACACCAACCTATGAGTATAGTAGAATATTGTTAAGAATCACTTCACTCAGTTTTTATTCCAATCATGTTCGGTTCTCTCCTTGCTCTTTCCTGTTTCTAGTTCCTGGCCATCCAAGCAGGGTTTGGCATGGGCTCCCTTTCCTGGCTTAGGCCTCAGGTTAGCACAGTCATTTGTTGGCAACTCTTACAAGCTCTGAATCACTATTGTTCCCCACATTTTGCAGGCAGTACAGGTGGTGGGCAGAAGATTTTGTACCTGGATTGGTGTCTCATTTCACCACTGAAAGCCTAGTTAACTTAAGGAGGATGCCTGATATAGGCCACATATCCATATCCTCCATTACTAGGAGGCCTCACTAAGGTTACCTTTGTAGATAACAGAAAATTTCCACTGCACTAGGTCTCCACATGGGCCCTAAATGTCTACCTACTCCTGTCCTCTTTTCTTGCTCCCTCCTCTGACTCTTCAGGACCTGATCCCCTCTGTTCCCATCCCCATCTGCCCCAACAAATTACTTGTGAGTCGCCTTACCACTGAGCTGTATTCCCAACTCTAGTTCATTGGTTGTATTCTTATGACTTGAAAAAGACATTCATGTACTTATTATAATTGAAAAAGAAATGAATTAAGATGAATGGACTTATAGCAAGTCATAAGTCATGGTATGACCTATACTAAATAACATGACTTTTGTTATCTCTAGTTCTCACTTTAATATTAATGTTTTGAATTCTTAAATACAATGTTTTCTGGTCTTTACAAGAAATATCTAACTTTAAAAGCATCTGCATTACTTTTACCAAATGCATAAAACTGTCTTTAGACTGATACCATTTCATTAGCAAAATGTCCCTCTTAAATAGCACAGTGTCCTGCATAATTTCAATAAAGTTTCATTTAGAGCAACTATAAAAAGAAGATTGATATTATATGGAGCAGGATTTTACAGACTACAAAATGACTCAAGAACAAATTTCATCTGTCATAACCATTAAATTTGGTACCTGAGTTGCAAACAGTGCTGAGAATTATGGATTGCAAATCCAACATGATATCATCTAAACTAGGAGATCAAAAATTAAAGGATATTTGCATAACATTTACTTTAGAGTTACTATGTACTTTTTCAAATTTCAATGTTATTCTCTTAACAAGTAAAGCTAAAGATATGAAAATTTATAAATTGTTCTTTAACTGTCAGTTTTTAAAACTAGACTAAGACTTTTTATCCACTGCTTATATATTAGTGAAATCTCCTTATTCTTCATTCTGTAATGAGTCAAATTAACTCCATCATAATTTTACACATTTAGAACACAAATATAAGGAGGGGAAGTCAAAGATGACCTTTGTTCATATTACACATGCATAAAAATAAGATCCCACAAACTAAGTGTCTTTCAAATATAACAAAAGCTCTCCCCAATCCTTCCCTTCTCCCTTCTATCTCCCTCTCCCCTTTCCCCCACTTCACCCCACCCCCACCTCCATGCCCACAACTTTTACCAAGCGTTGTTGTCTGCTTCCAATTTTAGGAGGATCCATATATGTTTTTCTTTGGGTTCACCTTATTATTTGGCTTCTCTAGCCTTGTGACCTATAGGCTCAATGTCCTTTGTTTATGGTTAGAGTCCACAAATGGGTGAGTAATTATCATATTCATCTTTTTGGGTCTGGGTAATCTCACTCAGGATAGAGTTTTCTATTTCCATCTATTTCTATGCATAATTCAAGATGTCATTTTTTTTACCACTGAGTAGTACTCTAATGTGCATATGTTCCACACTTTCTTTATCCCTTCTTTCATTGAGGGTCATCTAGGTTGTTTCCAGGTTCTAGCTTTACAAATAATGTTGCTATGAACATAGTTGAACAAATGCTTTTGTATTATGATTGGGCATCTCTTGGGTATATTCCCAAGAGTGGTATTGCTGAATCCTGAGGTTTGTTGACTTCCCATTTCCTGGGAACCTCTCTATTTAAGGGTAACAATAACTAAAGAAATGAAAGATCTATTTGACAAGAGCTTTAAGGCTTTGAAAAAAAGAAATTGAAGAGGATACTACCAGAAAACGGAAAGATCTTCCATATTCTTGGATTGGAAGGATCAACATAGTAAACATGGCAATTCTACCAAAGGCAATCTATAAATTCAATGCAATCCCCATCAAAATCCCAACAAAATTCTTCACAGAACTTGAGAAAACACTAATCTACTTTATATAGAAAAACAAAAAATTCAGGATAGCCAAATCAATCCTATACAATAAAGGTACTTCCAGAGGCATTACCATCCCTGACTTCAAACTCTATTTCAGAGCTACAATAATGAAAACAGTTTAGTATTTGGCATAAAACAGAGACATTGACCAATGGAATCGAATCGAAGACCCAGATATTAACCCATAAACTTATGAACACTTGATTTTCGACAAAGGAGCTAAAATTATACAATGGAAAAAAGAAAGCATCTTCAACAAATGGTGCTGGCATAAACTGGATGTCAATCTGTAGAAGAATGAAAATAGATCCATATCTATCACCATGCACAAAACTCAAATCCAAATGGATTAAAGACCTCAATATAAATCTGACCTCACTGAACCTGATAGAAGGTAAAGTGAGAAGTAGACTGAAAGACATGGGCACAGGAGATCCCTTCCTACTTATAACCCAGTAGCACAGATCATAAGAGCAGTAATGAATAAATGGAACCTCCTGAAACTAAGAAGCTTCTGTAAAGCAAAGGACACAGTCATTAAGACAAAAAGACAACCTACTAAATGGAAGAAGATCTTCACCAACCCCACAACAGACAAAGGTCTGATTTCTAAAATATATGAAGACCTCAAGTAGCAGGAGAGACGGCTCAGGGGGCAGAGCGCCCGACTGCTCGGCCCTAGAACCCGAGTTTGATTTTCGGCCCGGCACTGCATGTAGTTCCGACCTTCAGTCAGCATTGCCTGGCGGCCTGCAGAACGACCCGCACACACAATCTCTCACTGTCCACCATAGATCCACATAGAGTAGTAGGCAAACTAGACATTAAAATTCTAAATAATCCAATTAAAATATGGGGTACTGACCTGAACAGAGAATTCTCAACAGAAGAAGTTCAAATGGCCAAAAGATACTTAAGGTCATTTTCAACTTCCTTAGGAATCAGGGAAATGCAAATCAAAACAACTTTGAGATACCATCTTACACCTGTCAGGATAGCGAAAATCGAAAACACCAATGATGGCCTATGCTGGAGAGGATGTGGAATAAGGGGAACACTCATCCATTGCTGGTGGGAATAAAACACATTCTTCCAGATAGTGTCAATGTGTGTTAGAAAGCAGTGATGAGCCAGCTAACATGTAACAAGGAATTTATATAACAACTTTAATCCTTAATAATCTGAAAATGATTGGGAAAGTAGTTCCACAAAAGAGAGAGACACAGAAACCTGAACATAAAACCAGTATGAAGTCTGAAATGACATTTCCCTTTTTGCTTGTTCATTTTTGTTTTGAGTTTCCTCTCGTCATAATATCCTTACTATTACCATGTCCTCGAAATTCTATTTGCTATTGTGCTCACAAGGCTTGCAAACAGAAAGCAACATAGGTGTTATGTTTTGGTCAAAGATTGGTGGTATCGTCTTGGGTCACCTGAAAGCAGAAAAGAAAGTAGGAGGTTTTCTGTTCATTTTTTTTGTTTTTGTTTTTGTCTTTTGATGTTGTGGGTTTTTTTATTTTATTTTTTCTTAAAGACAAGATATTTGTGAAAACTAAATTTGCATTTCACAGTTGCCTTGGGAGCTGAGAATATTTATTTTTTTTCAAAACAGCTTCACATATAAGAATTACAAAAAAGTGTCAAAAACACAGTTTAAACTTCAAAGTGAAGTTAAACATTTCATGGAACTGTACTGAACTTTCCAGAGTTCTTTCCAGGGATTATTGAATATTTGAGGGAAAGACTGATTGTTTGTATTTTTCAGACATGATGTTCCCAATAATGTTCCAACTCGAGACAAAGGAGAGTAGTAAATTTATTTGTCTGTTATTGTTCCAGTTTTTGAGGGAATATATTATGTACATCATGCCAGTAAGAAGAAATCGTCATTACTTTAGGATTAGATAAATGTCTAATAAATAAACTTAAGTATTTCTTTTGTTTTTTGAATATAAGAAAACAATTCCTGGGAAACCGATAGCAGCAGAAGCAAAAAATAAGACAGGAAACTCTCTTGCCTGTAAAATAGTTTGCTACAAATTTTAAAATAATAAGGATGTCAACAGTCCAGGTGAAAGTGACAGTACTTTAAAGACTGAGTAGAGTGGCATGACTATAATTCTAATGGTAGAAATCATAATGAGACATGTTTTACAAAATCATTTATGAACTACTTACCTGGAGAAATAAACTCACAGGATAACCTAGGAAAAGGAATGTGGTGGTCATCATGGCATCTCTTAACATGGTTTTCAAGCTTCCAACAAAATTATAACTTCACATGTAGCTTCTACTGTTACTCCACCAGCTAACTAAATCAAATGATGTTATTTTTTTACAAATATAAATTTATTTAAAGGAAACACCTGCCTGAGATATCAACAAACACAAGATCTTATGGGGTTTTCTAGACTGTGAATTGTAAAAGCAATTGAAAGTATTCATGTTATTTAGAATTCAATTTGGTGCATAAAAGCCTTTATTTGAAGCATCACTCTCATAATTGCAACACTGGTAAACTGACACATCTAATTACAATTCCAATTATGTGTCAATTTTTATTTAGGTTTTTAATGGTTACTTTAATGGCTACTTTTAATTATGATCCTTCAGACTACCCCTAAAGAAATCATTATGGAAAAGTGCTAATATGGTTTTCAAATAAATAGCCTCAAAATATACAAGCTGTTCTCTTTTAAAGATTGTAGGAAAAAATCCTTAAATTAAAATTGATCATCTTAGCCAGTTGTGGTGGTGCACACTTTTGATCCCAGCCTTTGGGAGGCAGAAGTAGGAGGATCTATGTGAGTTCCATGCCAGCCTGGCCTGCAGAGTGAGGTCCAGAAGAGCCATGGCTGTCACATAGAGACAGCTGTCTCAAAATAGACAGACAGACAGACAGACAGACAGATAGATAGATAGATCTTACACACACACACACACACACACACACACATATATATGTATATACATATATATATATATATCATGATTCTCTTAACAATCACATTCACAGTTCACTTCATTCTCTTTAATATACTCTCCATGATGTATGAGTGTGATGTCAAGCATTTACACCATGTTCCATGGGCAGAAACTGAAATGTTCCATATATTTAACACCAAGTTTTTATGACTTCATCTTCCGATCCTTGGGCAACCTCCACTCTACTTTTGTCTCCATGATTCTAACTATTCTAGATACTTGTGCAAATCAGATGAGATCTGTCCCTCTGTGCTAACTTTATTTCATCTAACAAGTTTTTGGAAGTTAATCTGTGTTTATAGCATAATGAAATTTGTATGTTAGGTGTCCTACAAATGTGTTTGGAAGATGTGATACTTTCTGCTAATTAACTTTCTATTACTATGTCAAGATACCACAAAAATAATTTAGAAAGAAAGATTTACTCTCACTATTGATTTCAGACATTTTAAACTGTCATTGTAAAGGTCTTCTATGTTCAGGTATATGGAATGCAAAATATCACAGGAAAAATGTTGTAGAGCAAGAAAACATAGAGGAAGAAAAGAAAACAGAGGCCAGAGTTTAACAAACCCTTTATGGACATGACCAGAATGAATTCATTTGCTTCCATTGTAGTCTCCTCCCTTAAATTCTACAGCTGCCCAATAACAGCATGGAAAGCAGTCAAGCATTCAGGACTTTGCTTTGGGACATAATAAGATCGAAATATTAACAGACCTAGTGAATAGGGCTGATGAAAACAGTGTCATGTCCCAAGAACAAATTGTTGTATCCTAATTTCTTTTTTTCCTGTGAAATAATACTTTTTGTACTCTGTGAATATGCATTATTCTCATTGGTTTAATAAAGTGCTGACTGGCCAATAGTTAAGCAGTAATAGATTAGGTTGGAGAGCCTAACAGAGAGGGTGCTGGGAAAAAGAAGGGTAGAGTTACTGAGAGTGGCCAGCCAGATGCAGAGGAAGCAGGACATGTAACAAATGAAGTAACAAGTAATGAATCATGTGGTAGCACACAGATTAATAAATATGACTTAATTTACAATATTAGAACTAGTTAGTAATTAGCCTAATCTATCAGTCAAAAATTTATAATTAATAGTAAATCTCTGTGATTATTTGGAAGCCAGTTGGCAGGACAGAGCTGACTGGTGGGAACGGAAAGTCTGCCTCTACATTTTTATATTTTTTCTTTGATTTCTAATAATGAGATAGTTTTAGTTTTTATACTCAGAATACCATGCTCAACCTGTCTAATTGCCTAGTCAATAATTCCAACACAAAATAGATCAGAACCTCTAAAACATATGATAAATCTTTATCAGTTACTTTTACCATTTCTTTCTTTGTACATGTATGACTATGTAGTGTATGAGTATGTGTACTCATCTGTGTGCAAGTACCTGTGCCCATACATCTGAGTCCAGAGTCCAGAGAATGAAAGTTGGTGTCCTCTTCTCTTACTGTGCATCTTATTGTCTCTCAATCAGTGAATTTGGAGGTCACCATATTTCAGCTATGCTAACCTGGTAGCATAGAAGCTTCAGGGATCCATTGCTCTTTGTCTTTTCCTTCCAGCACTGGGATTACAGCTGCATAAGATCATATACAGTTTATCACGTGGATGCAGAGGATCTGAACTCTGGTTTTCATGCTATGCAACGATTGCAGTTACTCACCGAGTCATCTCCAAGCCCTGCTATTTCATTAAGGCAGCACAAGGACATAGCATGAGTAAGAATTCCTTGTTTTTAAGGTGGATAATATTTCATTTATGCATGTAATGTATTTTGTTAATCTACTGATCCACTGTTGAACATTTGTGTTGCTTCCATTTGTGGACTGTTTTGAATAAAATTGTTATGAAGATGAACATCCAAACATTTTTACATTGCTCTGTATTTCCATTGACTAATTAAACTATCTATGATGTGTAACGTTATAGTGTGTGTGTTTGAGAGAGAGAGACAGAGACAAAGAAACAGAGAGACTGACAGACAGAGAGACAGAGTAGCCTTTTCTTGGACTATGACTAACTAGATCTGATCCCAATGACAGGTTTTACTGTCCTGTTTTCCTTATTTGAATGCACTATACTTGATTAATATGGATCCTTTCTAAGCTGTGCTCCCTTTACAAACATGATACTTTGCTGCTCCGCCTACTAAAAATATATGCCATGTAAAATATGAGGTGTACTGGCCAAAGAGGCAAAGTGAATAATTTTATGTGTAGAGAGGTTTTCATGAACCAGTCGTCATTTTGTATCAAACCATATCAAGCCCAAGACAAGGCACTAGAAGGAGACACTCACTCATTCACACACTCAGGAGTCCCATAAAAGTACTGAAGTGAAAAGTGTAAATTGTACACAGAGAACCTGGTCCAGATGAGTACAGGTTCTGTGCTTGCTGCATCAGGCTCTGTGAGATCACATGAGTTTTATTCAGTTGAGGTTTTATTTGAGAATGGTGACCGCCATTCTCTCTGGTTTCCACACTCCTTCTGTCTCCTCTTCTGGGGGATTCCCATGCTCTGAGGGGAGGGATTTGATGGAGCCCTCCCATTTAGAGCTCTACAAAGTCTCTCTCTGTGTAGTGTTTGGAAATGGCTCTTTGTATTTGTTCCCATCCACTACAGTAGGAAGTCGCTTTAAAAATGATTGAATAAGGCACCGATATGTGAATAGAGAAAAATATCATTAGGAGTCATTTTATTTTTACTACTTTTTAGATGAATAGTAAAATATTAGTGAAAGTGAGAATGGAATCAAACTTCATTATAAGTAATACATATTTGCTTAATGTGCTTGTTTCACATTTATTGTATATGCATGGATGCTACATGTACATGTGCGCTTCTATTTGTGCACTGGTAGAGGTCAGGGTTCTATATCAAATGTATTCTTTCACTACCCTCTACTTTGTTTTCTGAGAAAGTCTCTCACTGAATATGACTAGCCAGTGAGCCAGCAACAATCCTTCATTTCTACCTTACACCACAGAGATTACATGAGCAATGACACGCCCTGCTTTTCACTAGATGCTAGGAATCCAATTTGCCCAGCATAAGCACAATAGCTAGTAATACATGTCCCTAGGTTCACAGTACCCATTGTTCATCTGTTTACACTTAACACTCTTAAATAAATGACTTTTACCTATCGCTTTTGGCAGTGTTTATTCCGTTATTCGCTGTTGTACCACATTTTAAACAAAATGGACTGACTGATACAATTTGTGTTTCCATGAACATCAGAACAGTATAAATATATGACACCGTTTGTGACCTGAGATAGGATGACACTTCTGTGGCTAAAAATTATATGTTATTGATGACCTGATATAATTTCAAATAATAAAGTGCCTGAATTTTCCACATTTCTAATCTAAATTAAGTGAGGGACATAAATGTCAATTCCTTATCCAAAACAGCCAAGTGCATAGCTTTTTAGTATTCAATCAAATATTGTCAGCCAACTAATTTAGTCAATAATGGAGCCAAGGGTCTTAGTAGAGGATCTGACATTGTTTGGCATCATTGTCCCTTGCGTGCCTGAGAAATCACTCAACAAGACAGGAAGCATCATGTTGTATCATAAACAACTCTTCTTCATGATGGATGTAAGTGCTGTGGCCCTGTGGGAGTCAAATTGTGTTGAAATAGCACTCAAAGCAAAGCCTTTGTAAGCATGGAGAGCAACAGATGTCAGTATGTTCATCTAACAGATAATTATAAAGTCTACACGTGGCATAACAAAGGACACATATAATTTATCAACACACACACATATGTTTTCACTCTTACACAGTTATTTGTGTTCTATCATGTTTATATCTTTACTAATTTTTTTTAATTTTTGTAACAATGTGATGTTATTCCTTCCTTGTTTTTCCAAATAATGAATGCTCATTTCCGAATATATATAAACTGTGTTATACAGCTAATTCTTCTCCTCTTTTGTTCCAAGATTCACTTGTAACATAAGATGGAATACTTAGGCTTCACTGTCTGAAGACAAGGTGTTCACAATAGAATCTAAACGTCGCAGAAATTGTGAAGATGGATGACTTTTAAAATATCACTTACATCTATAAAAACATACCATGACTATTCAGTTCAATGGGATTTGATTTACTGACAATTATTTGAATTATTTCTCTCTCCCTTTCTCTCTCTCTCTCTCTCTATCTCTCTCACTCTCTCTTTCTCTTGCCTATGTCCATATAAATTCTATGTATAACATAAATCTATGGGAACATTATCCATATTGCCATTTTAATTGGTCCCTACCTATTGATGAACAGTATTCCATGACATGAATTTACCCAAATGCCTTGTTGGTTCTCCTGTTGATAGGTTGTTGGATGTTTGTAATTTGGGATGTTATAAATAATACAACTCCACCACTAATATTCTTACAGAAGACATTTAACTTAACAAAATAACAATAAAACCTGAGATTTTTCTTACATATATTTTAAAGAAATTAACTTCATAAATGAGCACAAAAAACTATGAAATATTCTATGTGACTGATTTAGTTTCTATTTCAGTGAATACTATATTAGTTTTATACGTTGTAGCTCTCCACAAAATTCCAAGATTGCATACTCTCAGACTATTTTTTAGTCAATCAAATTAAACATATAATACAGGCCCAAGAAGTAACTTAATGTACTTTTATCATGATTAATTATATCAAGCAATTCTATTATTGTCAGTTATCTTCCATGCAAATATGTGTATGTGTCTGTGTGTGGGTGTGTGTGCGCGCGCGCGCCTGTACATGTATACCATAACACATGTGTGATGGTCAAAGGACGATCTTGTGTATCAGTCCTCATATCCTACCTTGTTTGAGAAAAGGTACATTTGTTGTTTGTCCATGTCCCTTTTTCATTTTCATTAAAAAAAACAACACTGCGTCCTGTTTGCACAGATTTGCTACTCTTAGATATGAGACATACTCTTGAATGTGATTATATATTAGAGATTGCATTCTTAAGACTGATATTGCCTCTCCCTGCAACTGTCAAATGTTAGTAGCTCCTCAGACCACAGTAGAACAATCTCCATCCCCTCCTCACCTGTTTCCCCCTGCCATATACTTTGCTGGGATTTCTCGAGCTTGGTCAGTTTCTTGTGGATTCTGTCACAGTCATCGTGATTTCATATTTATACCAGTCTTGCTGCATCAAAAAAACAAAAAAAAACAGCTTTCTTGAAATCATCTGCCATCACTAACTATTAATCTTCCCAAAATTTTTTCCAAGAAATTTCCAAGCCTTAAGGGAAGGGGTATGACATAGATGTCTGATTTAGAGCTGAGCATTTTGAAGTTTCTTATTGTGTATATGGTGGCCAGTTAAGGGTCTCTGTGTTAAGTGCCATACGCTGCAAGAAGAAGCTTCACTAATGATGGTTGAGAGCTGTACTGATTAATGTGTATAATGTTAAGTCATTAGATGTCTGTTTAATACTGTGTTCATTTAGAAGAATAGTAGCTGTAGGCCTCTAGCTGAGGATTTGGGCAAGTCCAGATGGAACAGGGTAAAGATGGTAGATTTTCTAGCTTGGCTGGAACATAGGGTTCAGCAGTCTAGCTGCATCTGGAGAATATGATACCAAATTTTTGAAGTTGATGTTCAGTGCAATTAAACACTAAAACTAATTTAGTATTGAAGAGGTAGAAATGTTGCTTGTTTTTTCAAATTTTAATATTTTGAACATGTTTTCAGGGTAAATGCATTATTAAGTAAAACCAATTTGGGTATCCTACATCTGACATAATGAAAATCTAAATTACAATTTTTTGTAACTCAATTCTAAACTGAAATATGCAAAATGATATTTCTTTCAAACACTAGTGGATGTGTCTATTAATTCTACTCTCACATCATTCTCTATAAACAACATAATCAGAAAAGATGTATTTAAAATGTAATAAAATATTTAACCTTTGAGACAGAAGTAGTTTGTATTTATAAAGAACATTGTTTTGTCTTACTTAATACAGCTCACCGTACAATCTCATGGCAGCACTTTTTCTTACTCAGAATTAATTCTGAGTGTAAGGGATCTCTTAGTCTGGAATCATAGAAACTCTATCAAACAGTTGCGGCATAGTGTAACAAAAGCCAGGATAAATTATGCACAGAAAACTCATTGTTATGATGAATGTTATTTGCCTCAAGAATAGGCTGCACACGCTTATATTTGATTCAGATACTGAGCATGGCACATGACTAGAAAAAGAGAGGTGATATGGTGGGCTCACGGGGGGAAGTCAACCTAAATAACCTCTAAAGCCATCTCAAGGTTTTTCTTCTCTCCTTTTTGTTGTTCTCTCAAGTTGAAATTTTGCAAACTCATAACAGTCACTAAATCCTGTTTCCAACCTAAGCAGACTCATTTGTCTTCGTGTTCCTAGCTTTCTAACCCTGAACGAGAGCTGAAAAGGCTCAAGCAAGAAACATTTTAGCATTTTAGATTTTGTTAGTATTCAATACCATAGATGTCTCCTGAAAAGACACCACACATTAATAATTTGACAAAGTGGTGGGAAATAAGACTAAATCTTCAGAATCTTATAAGTAGAGGTTTTCAATTTGTTCTTATATTTTTAAAATCTGATTTTTGTTTACTTCTTTTTTCTGTATGTTTGCTTCTCATTACTTCTATAAGTAATATCCTGTGGAGATACCTATTGCAGATTCAGGAGAACTTGAAATACTCTTTAATTTCCTCTATTGCTAAATGCAGAAAATCTGTCTATCTTCTCACATACAGCTGAGCCGATATTTCATTTGAATAATAAAGCACAACTTAAGGCATGGCATAGAATATGTAAATTGCGATCTTAAGAAATCTATGTTCTTTCTGTACATTTCAAGTGATTCAGTATTTTTGGACTACTACCCTCCAGAAAACCTTAGGAACTGAAGGAAAGGTCTTAAAAAAGGAGTGAACCAAAGCTCCCCTGTCCCATCTTAGCCCCCATCTCAGCTAGCAACCTCTGTTAGCCTTGTCAGTCATTTACTTTGAGTGTGTTAGCACCAGTGAAGCCTCCAGTTCAACATATCCCAGATAACATCATAAGAAAGAGAAGATTATATAGCTGATCCAAAATCCCATATAAGTCATAAGAAATCACAAAACAGTGCCTTAGTTTTCTATCTGTAAGCTTTGGGTTGATTTGTTACACGAGAGTATACAGCACAGAAGTGTTGTATTTTCTGATCTTGAGGTTCCCCTTCCTAAGTCTTTTCTCTCATGATGCTTTATCTTATCCTCTTCAGGCTGCTGCCAGAGATGATTAAATATCATCTTTTCTCATTGGCAGATTCATGTGCAAGTGTGTGTACACATGTGCCCTCAGAATAACCTTTTGTGGGCATAAATTTTCCTTATAAATGCATGTTTTAGGTCATTGTCTTAATAGGTTTACTGTCTCTGCTTTCATGCGCTTTTTAAACTCATGACACATAATACAATTTAAGTGCCATATTGACGAGAGAGTAAGAAGAAAATGTCTATATTCAACACAGATGCCACCCTATACTCAGTACTTTCTTTCCTTACAGTACCATTCCTTCTTCACTTATCCCCCTTACTTTTCATACTACGCGTTCTGTGCTTTCTCCATACCTCCTCCTATAACGTTTCTTTTATTCTGTCTTGTGGGCCCCTTTCTGGTCTCTTGGCTTTGTTACACATTTATTTACATTTCACTACATACATTTAGCCTTCACACAAGAATCTAAGAATAAATGGAACATAACTGAACAATAGAAAGGCTACACATACCAAACTTTCAGCTAACTTTAAACTAAGTGGGAGGAGAATTGAGATCATTTCATCTGAAATCTAGAATAAGACAAGGCTGCCCACTCTCCATGTTTATTCAATATATTGCTCAAACAATGTGAGATTCCCCTCTGTATGTTATGAATGTGCTTTATTACCATCGATTAATAAAGAAGCTGCTTTGGCCTATGAAAGGGCAGAATATAGTTAGGTGAGAAAACTAAACTTAACTCAGGGAGAAAAATGACAAAGTCAGATAAACAGAATGTAGCCACCCAAAAAGCAATATGTGAGGTAACAAACCATAAGACTTGTGATAAAATATGAAATAATAATTATTTAAGATGTAAGAGTTGGTTAATAAGAATCAAGTTATGATAAAAAGTAAATTAGGTACAAAACTTTGAACCTAATAGATATGGAGTATTTTCTCTGAATTTGTCAAGTGCAAACAGACTACACATTGTTGATGCATTTATTGTCTGTACATATTGTATACAGTCATTTTACTTATTTGTACAATTCTTTTTATATTAGTTATAGTCTTCTTTTTTATTTTTGATAAAAAGGGGAAATATGTGCATGCTTACTAATATAAATAAAAGACAAATATGCTACATGGAAATTTTTTCATCAATTTCATTAAAGTATGATATAATTCTGCTTTCAAAATGCTCTCATATTTGCAACATATTCCATCAGAAACTACAAAATAATTATTTTCTTCTAATTATTTTTCCAGAAATATTCTTACTCAAAAGTTTTCTTTAGTAATCAACTGTAATTTTTTTCCGACTTCAACCTCTTTTTAGTATTAAAGTGGACTATCTTGGAGGCACCACAAAAGATTTTTCAGAAGACTCAATGTGAAGTTGCCTGATCCTTTGGCAGCTCTGTCTCTGGATGGGAAGACAGGCTGCTCTATTCCAACTGCATGGAAACAGTTGCTGCCTGGCCTACAGACAAGGAGTCAGTGCTGTGACTGCTCCTCCTATTCTATTCTACCGCCACTTCCTGTTCTGGGGTATTCTTTTCCCCCGGGGACCATAACAATTGCAGTTTTCTTTTCATGGGAAACATAATGCACAGCTCAGTGTCTCTGCCATGGTTTGCTGTAACTCTCAGGTGGAGCATCGTCAAGAACTTTTATTCACTGAGTGGGAGAAGGAATTGCAATGGATTACACCCTTGACAGACTCAGAGGAGGCTATCACAAGTGTTTCCACTATGTACCGATTGTTTTCATTCCTTTTTTCCTAATTTTAATTTTCCCCAGAAATTTGTCATTGTATTTGCCTTTGTCTTCTTGTGTAAACACAGATATGTTTATATATGAATCATGATTTCCTGGTACCCAATAGAAGACATAATATAGACATGTTTTAAAAAGTTGTAGTTCCTTATGTAATCACAATATTTTCTCACAGTATTATATATATGCATATACATATACATTATAGAATCCATTTGTACAAAGCACAGTAAGTAAATTTATATATATATAAATATATATATTTAGTTATATATTATATATTTATATATTTTTTATTTATATTTTTATATTTATTTTATAAATATATTATATTTATATTTATTTATATATTTATATATATATTTAGTTATACAATGAAAGAAAGCTTAACATCATTCTCTCAACAGATGTAATGAATAATTTGACCTTAATTGATAACATTTATCCTTACTGGCCTTTCTAGGACTTGGCATAAAAAGGCATTGAAAGCTAAAATTGTGTCATCTACTTATTGGATTTATCCTTCACTCTGCATAGTCTTACCTTGGAACTGTGGATGTATTATGTGATGCTACTTTGTAAATAGCATGCTGTGTATCTCCATAGTAATTTTCCATAGATACTTCTTAGGTTTTCCCAGCCTGACATGAGGAAAATACTGGTGAAATAAGACGTTTTGCTTGTTTGCTTTTTATTCTTATTGTTGTTTTATTTTTCAAAGAAAGCCAATTCTTATTTTTCATTCATCAACACATATCTATACATATTTCTGCTTGCTATTAATAATTGTATCGATTCTTCCTAATTACAGACTTGATTTATAGGCAAATTATTTCAGACAATTATCATAGCAATGTAGTCATTAGTAATTAAGTAGAAAAGGGATTAGTGTCTGGTTTCTTTTTTAAATTTTAATTCTTAAATTTGTAGATACTGTATTTTGGTCACCTTTTCCTCCCCTATCTCCTCCCAGACTCCTTGCCTCTTTGCTCACCTAACCTCAGGCTCTTTCTCCTCTTTAAAAATCAAACGTGTGGCAAATAAAAAAGCACACTTAAATTGCAAGCGTTTGTTCTCAAAAGTCACTGGTCTGGTTTGAGGTCTGTGGTTTCTACCACACTATCAATGCTGGGCCCTAACTAGGACTCTTCCTGTGTATCCTGATGCCTTGTGTTGTAGAGATCCCGCAGCTTTGGGTCTTGTCGGTCAGGTTCCTTCACATGCTCCCACAGTTAAAAGGTGGGGTGGATGTTAGTGTAGACCTAGCTAGTTATAGCCCTGGGTCGAGGCCTGGGCAGCTGTAGGATTGGTTGCCAGATGTGAAGTGAGGACAGCTCCCTCAGGTTTACAACTTCCATGCTGGGTCACCCACCCCTGTGTTAACAGGATTGGGTCTCCTGCACTTGCATGGTGGAGAGCGCATGTAGGGAAGGAGAAACAAATAGAACCAAGATAAATAATGTAAAGAATACATTGAAAAAGGAAAATATATATAAAGTTATACATACAAAAATATACTAACTTTAAGAAAAAAAAAGACCCAAAGAATGAAGTGCCTGTCAGTGAGCCTTTTCTCAAGCAATTGGCAAAATAAAGATATGAATTTCACCCATTAAAAAAAAAGAACACACTTAAAACAACAGCAAAAATATAAAGTCTATTTTTTATTTGCTATCTACCTTTAGGCATGACAGCTACTTTAGAATGTGGTTGATGTACCTGATTCACTCTATTGAAAACATTTTTTTTTTATTTCCCAGCAGGTATCAATTGTGTGATGGTTTGAATGACACTGTCCTCCAACTCTTTGCGAAGTATTAGAAGGATTAGGAGGTGTGGTTTTGTTGGAGTGGGTGTATCGCTAGGTGTGAGCTTTGAGGTTTTAAATGCTCACAGGCCCAGTGCCACTCTCTTTTTCAACCTGCTGCATTTGAATCAGGTCTCAACTTCTCCAGTACCATTCCTGTCTGCTTCCCATCAGGATGATAATGACTTAACACTGTAAATTTGTAAACAAGATTCCAGTTAAATGCTTTCTTTTAAAAGAGCTGTCCTCTTATGGCGTCTCTTCACAGCAATAGAACAGCAACTAAGACAGATTGAAAATAACAAATCTTCTTCATAAGAGGAAGAACTTTGTATTGACATCCCCTTCTCTATGTTGAGATTTTCTATGATTTGTACTTGTGTAAATCTTGTACATGCTGTCATATCCTTTGTGAATTTACATATACCTCACTCCTGTTGTGTGTAGGTAACACTATTTCTTCAGGGTTACCACCTCTGGCTCTTATAATCTTTGCACCTTCAATTTTGCATAAATCCCTGAGACTTGAAGGGAGGGCTGTGATAAAGACATTACATTTAGGGCTTATTTCTCTAAAGTTGTTCAGGTTCTGCACACATTATACAGACCTATTGTAAGTCTTTTTGTTTATTACTCAATACTACAAGAAGCAATATCTCAGACAGATGTTTTTATTTTTTTCCCATGGGTGGCTTTCTAATTATTAAGCTTAGCATTGCATCAAGACATTCCTTCTAAGATGATAACCAATATTTCAGTTAGGAATCCCAGCACATACAAAGATAAGGGGATGTGGTAGTTTGAATGCAATTGATCTCCATAAATTTATTGGAAGTGGCACTATTATTAGGAGGTGTGACTTTCTTAGAGTAGGTGTGGCCTTGTAGGATGAATGTGTCATTGTAAAGGTAGATTTTTGAGTGTTCCTATTCTCAATATACACCCAGCATCTCAGTTCACTTCCTTTTGTTTGTGGAATTAAGATATAGCTCTTTGTCATTTCTCAGCTTCTTCTCTAGCACCATGTCAGCCTGCATACCACCATATCCGGACATGATGATAATGGACTGAATCTCTGAAATGTAAGCCACCCCATTAAATGTTTTCCTTTATGAGAGTTGCTGTGGTCATGGTGTCTTTTCACAACAACAGAAATCCTAAGGACAGAAGACTTTCTTCACAAGTTAAATAAACACAACCTGTTTAAAGTTTCACTTTTCCTTCATTGGGATGATTTTGATTTGCATCTTTTTAAGTGTGAATTAGAATGGGGAAACTTCTATTTAACCTTCTATATCAAACAAAGGAGCTTTAGCAGCTAAGTAGGTCTTATTTTATTTCTAAAGCATAAACTCAAACAATATAAAAACATAACACTTTGGTGTTTATGGTGAGGAAATAACCTCTCCCTTCTAAAATTAATTATCGGTAAGTTTCAGATATTTTAATTTTTCAAAATCGTAGTCAGAGTTTCTGGAAAGTCTTTTTGTTTTGCCTTTGCCTCCATTTATGGAGAGTACCATGTCTTCATTTTCTTTGATATTATTTCTTGTAGCTGCATAATACAAAACTTAAAATATTTTCTCATATAATATTCATGTCCAAAAAGTAACAACAGATAGAACAAAGTAACAGAACAAATACAGCCAATTATTTGCTATCCAGCTAATAGAATGTTTAATTATAGGTGAAAGGCAAACACTGAGGCATGTTGACAGAGGTTTCTGTCCCACTAGATCCCACAGCCATTTAGTACCAAATAATATACACAGAAGTCTATATTAATCATAAACTGGTTGGTCTAGTAGCTCAGGCTTCTTATTAATTAATTCTTACATCTTACTTTAACCTATTATTCTTGTCTGTGTTAGTCATGTGGTTTGGTACCTTTTTCAATGAAGCAGGCACATCGTGCTTGCTCTGTGTCTGGCTTCCCCTATGTCTGAGTGCTGACTACAGACTGTTTCCTCTCCTAGAATTCTCGTGTTCTCATTACCCCACTTATACTTCCTGCCTGACTACTGGCCAATAAACGTTTTATTAAAATACAATAGACAGGATACAGACCATTGGCCCACAGCACTGATAACTTTGTGATAAAATGGTGAGGGGTAGAATAAAAGTTATTTCTTTCAGTAGTTCAACTGAACACAATTCAGAAACAGCTTGAAGGAAAGAAGTATTTATGTAGCTCCTAGCCCCAGAGAACACAATACATGGTCTCACATGCCTTGAGAAGACATCACAATATCTGGCAGAGACCCTGTGGGCAGACTCTAATGAATACAGAGAGAAAGAACAGATTCAGAGACAAGATACCACCAAGAACTCATCAAATGGACCAACTTCCTCCAGCTTAGTCCTACTTTCTCATATTCCCATAGTCTCCCAATATGACATAAATACAAACTGGAGATTTAACGTGTGTACTTTGGGGACAGACTTCATATTGAAACCATATTAATAAACCATTGTAATTGTAGTAGAAATTTTGTGAACATAGAATTTGAACAAGAATTAAATGAACATGAAGGGTTCTTGGAATTTATTACTGCATGTAGAAATCTCTTCAAAAGTTTGTTCAGTAATGCTTATGTGGCCTATGGTTGAGAATATTTCTGAAATCTTAGTGCTTAAAGCCAACATTTTTCCATGTTTGGCCCATATTAGTTATTAGAATGTTCCATTCTTTAATATTTTAGTAAAATACAATGACAATAAAATTCTAGTCCAAGAAAATTTATCTATAATGCAAAGCAAGTACCACATCCAGTTTACTTTATCAGATAAGTCACTTTATTGATTTCAGTTTTCTGTGAATGGTGTGTATGTATGTGTATGTGGGAGTGAGTGTGCATACATATGCAGGTATGCACAGAATACAAGGGAAGAATGATGCCCTACTAAGTCACTCTCTACTATTCACTTGAGATGATCCCTTAACTGAACCTGCACCTAGGCTGGTGGCAAGAAAGCCCTAGAAATTGTATACACACACACACACACACAGAGAGGGGGGGGGAACAGAGAGAGAAAGGGAGGAGGTGGGGAGAGCTTAGGTTACAGGCACATATGCAACCATGCTCTGTTTTCATGTGAGTTCTAAGTATTTGAACTCAGGTCCTTATACAGGTTCCTTATACAGAAACTGTTGTTTTCAACAGAGTCATCTTTCTAGTCCTGATAAAGCGATTTTGTAAGACAGAAGTACCTTAACTTGGTTAACATAAAAAAAAAGAGTCAATATTTAGAAAGCCATTCTACCAGCGTAAAATTGTTTATTCCTATTCCTGCATATTTCTTTTGTTTTCAACTATTTAACAAAAACAAAGAAAGTAAAAGACACTAAAGTATATTAAATAATTTAAATAATTGTATCCATTTATAAAAATATTTATTTTTATGTGCGTGGATGGTTTACTTGTGTCTGTCTGTCTATGCTCCAGAAGAAAAAGTCAGATCTCTTGTTCTACAGTTACATACGGTCTGAACCACGATGTTGGTCCTGAAAACCGAACCCAGGTACTCTGGAAGAGAGAGCAGTCAGTGTTCTTAACTGCCAAGCCTCTCTTGCCCCTCACATCTTTGAAAATTCTGTCATCTTAAAGTCTTTTTGCATTTATCCCTAATTATTTTGATACAGACAATGTGCATAACTCTTATTTTGTATACATAAAGATTTCAAAGATTGAAGCAAGAAAAATATTCCGTGGTTGATCTTCCCACAGCATTTTGAAAAATTAAATTGTCCAAATATAGGGATAACAGAACAGTGCATATTCCTTTCAGTTTCGTCCCTACGTGTTTTGGCTACTGAACTGTGAAAACATCACTCATTTACCAGTGGTATTTCGTCTTTATTTAGTTGCAATTTGAATTTGATCTTTGTTGTTGTTGTTGTTGGCTTTGCTTCTGTGGGGTTTTTGTTATTGTTCTTTGTTTGTTTTTGTTACTATCTGATAATTTTATACAAGCTCAAGTCAGACAAGATTTCAATATGGAGACAGAAGAGCGTTCCACCCTTAGTTGAATTGCTATTGGCAGTTGGTAACTGTTGGCAAAAGGATATTTCATCTCCTTTAAGGGTGTGGCACCTGGTAAACAGTGTACACTCCAATGAAAGATCAAATAACCAAGAGACTATGTGCAACATGAATTGGATACAAAATTGAGTTAATTTGTATTTATTTTGACATTCGACCCTTGAAGTCAGAAAAATTCAGACTAACGTGGTTTATTTTCCTGACAACGCTTTCAATCAATTTTTTCTTTTTTTAAATTTATTTATTTATTAAAAACTTCCACTTCCTCCCCTCCTCCCATTCCCCCCCCTTCCCTCCACTCCCCCTCCCTTCTCCCTCTCCAGTCCTAAGAGAAGTCAGGATGCCCATCTATATATAACAATCATTTTAATGCATAGAATGAATTTCAAAAACTTTACGTTTATATACATCATTTAAGATTTGAGTCAACATCTCATATAAATTTTTGTCTCCTGACTTTAACTGAAAATTTTAACTTATACTTTTATAAATTTAAGCATATCATTCAAAAACTACATTTGCCTAGACACAGGAATAAAGAACACAAAAGAACAGTTCTTATATTGATTGGAAATAAACTCTATTAATTAAGAGCACTTTTATGTGACCCTAATTGTGCTTTAGGCAACACTTAAAAATGTGGTGAAAATAACAGAAAAAGAAGTATTAGAATTATCACTCCCTTGATGAGAACAGTCACTAGCATTGCTATTTCAACAAAGTTTTTTAATTTTTCACTAATTAATGGATTTTAGAATTCAAAACCCTGATATACTGCATATTTTATTAAGCAAAAATTGTAAGTTATCTGTATTCACAAAACACTTTCTATTTCTTTGTTTCTCTTTACCCATCACTTTACCCTTAAATTCTTGTAAATCTGTTGATGAACCAAATGAATTTTCTACATTCTAGTTTAAAAACACAATGAGCACAAAATTATCTTACCTACCTACAAAATTATGGAAATTACAATGTTTTATTCACGGATATTTTATGAAAATTCAGGTTTTAAGTTATGTATTTAATATGTATATAAAATACATGGTCTGTTAGAAAGAGAGAGAGAGAGTGCATTGTGATTCATGTAGTTTAAGTGGCTGTTATTTATTGTTGTAAATAGAAGAGCAGGATTTTATACAAAGCTAGGCAATCATTCTACAACTGGTGATTTCCCCTAGCCCATATATTCACTTTTAATGAAATTTCATAATTTATTCAGTATGTTGAAGCTTCCAACATATTTATAAATTTTATTTCAAAGCACTTTGAAGAAAATCCATTCCTGTATTCAATGTATTAAGTAAGATTGGAAGATCAACCATTTATTTGTTGTTACTTTGATACCAAATTGATGACACAATATCATTTATATATATATATATATTACAAGTCACATACAGGGTCTTTTGGAGAGAGTAGAGAAATATTTTCATCAATGAAGAAATAAATGTTCTCTAAAAATATCTTTAAAAAGAACAAAACCTTCACATATGCTCCATGGGAAAAGCAAATCACTCTTTGCAATCCATTGAGAGAGATCCTCAGAAGAAATGATAAAAGTACAAAACTGACTGGCTAATGCAGCATATGTTATTCAAGGGATAGCCAGGAACTGGAAAAAAAAAGCTGTTTTTAAAACCAAAATTTAGTGAAATTGCTTTGCACAGAGTATGGTCAGCAGGCAACAAGACAGTACACATATGGCTCATTTAATAATTCAGAGGAAATAGGAGCATTGCATTTTTACAATATAAATACAAAAAGGAAATGAATAAAGGATATAAAGAAAGTAAAAAAAAATTATTAAAATATTAAAATCTGGTTCTCAAGGTATTTTTTACCAGTACATCAGGATTGTAAAAAAATAGTTTGGAGAAAATGTTAGTGACTGAATGTCCAAATATTCTTCTTGGACTTTACCTCTTGGCTAGCACATTTTTTTTCTAGCTTTCTGCAAATTCAATTACTCAGCAGTAATATCATTCATAATCTGTCTTTACAGTATTGACCTAGGAAACCATATAACTCTGAGGTAGTTCCTGCTATCTTAACAGATTTTCATTTACATGATAGAGCTCTACTCCTAGAACAAAGCAAACAAAAGAATAAGCTATCTAAAAATTGAAAACCAAAATGTAGAAATACAAATCACACAATCATTGAAAGCTGATTATATTAGAGGCTTTTTTCTTCTACCCAGCACCTTGCTGATTAGACACACTATCATTGCAAAGGAGAATTAACTGATTGTTCCTACTATTTGACCTGAAACATTGGTTCAGGTACCTTATTCAGAAAGAAACAAGTCATCACGGATAAGACTGCTGAAGTTTACTTCATGGGAACTGGCCTCACTTTCCTTATAATACACAGATATCCATGCGATGATTATGTTGGGAAACAACAGAGGTTTCGGGGCTGAGCAACGGAAAGAAGGCCTGTTCAAGATTACCCTTCTATTAAGTGCAGAGTTTAAAAGGAATAAAACTGTATTGATTGATACACTCATTCAGACTTGAAAATAAATTATGTTATGATCAGTTCCTAACCAGTGGAGGCTTATGACAGCTGAGTGTGACCCTAGTAGAGACAGCTGGATAATCTAACAGAACCCCATGTAAGCAACACTGGCTTTCTAGAGTTCGTTTCCAAGACAGCGATGTGAGCTGCACATACTTTAGAGTTAAAAGAAAATAGACTTTAAGTCCTATAGTCAGGTCAAACACAACCTTTAAAAAAATGTGTCTGTAATTGCTACAATATAGTGCCTGAACTGCCCAAAATTTCAATGAAAGGTATAAAAAGGCAAATCCAAATAAAAGTATAACACATGCACACACTCACACACACACACACACACACACACACACACACACACACACACACACAGGAGTGAGTTTCATGAGAGAGAAAGAGAGAGAGGGAGAGAGAGAGAGAGAGAGAGAGAGAGAGAGAGAGAGAGAGAGAGAAGGAGAAGGAGAAGAAGAAGAATCTGCCTAAAAAACACTTTTTAAGTAACCAAAGGAGGACATTGCATCAGTTTTATCAAATAAGCAATATAAAATTGCAGAACCTAAGAACATGAATTGAAAATTCAGGAAGTAAATGGAAATTCTCCAGAGAGGCTGGACTGTAGATTTATAGTTGTAGGAAAAAGAATCCATGAACTTCAAAATGTGTCGAAAGATTGCATATTTTGAAAAAGTGAGAGAAAAGTCATGAAAGAAAACAATCAGAACAATCAGGGCCTAGAGAGCAGAGGGAATATGGAGCAGTATTAAACACGGATATGTGAACAAAGAGGATCAGAGCCACTGGGGATGAGACAGTGTTCAGCTAAAATATAGGGGTTAAATGTAAAGTAGAGTTTGCTTAGATCCTGGAAGAAGAGCAGCAAAGTCAGATGGGTTTTGTTGCTGTTGTTGTTGTTTTGTTTTTTGTTTTCTGTTTTGTTTTGTTTTCTTTTTTTCCTCCAGACAAAGATAGGATACATTTTAGTTGATTTCTGGGATTTTTGTATAATTAATCCCACTTTTTTACCCTTTAAGATGGGTGATTATTTCCTCTTCTGATTTACACATTAGCAAGTTACATTTAAAAAATCAGACAAATCATAAAATAGTTAATCAAAACTCAAGAAATGTAATATGTAAGTTTTTGCAATTATTTTAACCTCAAGTAGGATTGTCCCTACTAGAATATTTTTTATTAGTTAAAAATCTTCTACAATGTGTAGTTAGTTAAACAATGATAAATAAATATTTCAGATAGTTGCTTATTAGATTAGCATACAAAATAAATATGACATTCTTTTCCTTTGCACAGAAAAATTAAACTCTAATACAAGAAGTATTATAAATCAAACAGGTAAAAATAGTACTTTGGATGGACAGACATTGATCTTCAATATATTAACAAGATAATTGTTTCTATTCAGAAGATGTGTTTCTGTGTTTTATATATATATGAAATTCAGCCCAGGATGGTATATACTCACTGAATGGCCTTGCTGATACATATGCTTATGCTATTTTTTAATTACATACTTTATAGATGTCTCTTACTATTTTTATTTTTCTACCTCACACAGTTGTACCATTCCAATGATCCTATATCTTCTACTGAAGTTGTTTAAATATTTTTGATTAATGTGTACCTTTCTCTACTGATCTCTTTGTTACCTGTTTCGACCAACCTGCTTTGAACATCTTAGAGCCCTTGCCATACATTTGCCAACTATTTGTGACTCATGCCCACTACAACAATGTACAAATGTTTTCATATCAGAAATAAAGATAGAAGAGGACAAGATATTTGGTACTCACAGACATGAGGCTTTTGTGCCTTCGTTCCTATAATATGATGTCTAGAACTGCAAGAGAACAAACTTCCTCTAAGAAAGTCTAGAAAAGGGGATAGGAGGACAGGATGCTGGTTAGAGAAGAAAGAGTTCTAAGAGGAGGAAGAAAGAAAGGCAAGCAAACAAGAAGGTACACAAAGAGAAGTGAAAGGAAGAGAATAGCTTCTGGGTGCCACCAATATATAGTTGACATACAATATTCTGAATTATTTTCTTATTAATGAATAACTTAAAATTATGTCCATGTATAGAACACCAACATTTACACACTCACATCCCATCATTTCTATTTGTTTTAATGCTCATTTTTATTATTTCAATATGTATATGTGGGTGATCATGTCATGAGTTTTTGTGCTTGCAAAAATAGAGGCATTGGATCCTCCTGGAATTAGAATTAACAGGCAGCCATGAGCCATCCTCCCCTATTGTGGGTGCTGTAAATTAAACTCAGGTTTTCTACAAGAAGAGTATTATACCTGCTTAACTACTGAAGCATCTCTCTACTCCACACCATCACCATCATTTCTATTTCTAAGAACATAGAGCTGGTCCAATTAGGTGTTCTTTAGATGTGCCACAATTAATAAAATACAATTTTACTGTCAGCTTCATTCAAGATTAGGAAAGCATTCACCTTTTGTAATTATGTTTAAGATTTATTTGAATCTATACTAAGGGAAGAATTTAGTCAAGATATATATATATATATATATGTGTGTGTGTGTGTGTGTGTGTGTGTGTGTTTATATATATTTATATATAAAACACATATATAGTTTATATATATATAATTTAAGACGTTTAATTAGCGAAGCAAATAGCAGTACATAAAAATAGTGTGATGGTAACAACCTACTAGTTTCCACGAGGTGAGTTTTAGAGATGATTTTGTAAACATTTATGAGGTGGAATAGTATTCGTGAGGGCAAAATTATCCTCCTTTTCCTCCTAAATCATGGACAGTTGCATCCTCCTTTTAGCTAATTCTTTCCATGGTACTCTAGAAAAACCCAGAATGGGAATCAAATCTACAATTCGAATGGTATTATAATGAGTGCTGGATCTTTTGAGGAAGGAGAGACATGGTTGTTGTGCATGTTGGGCAAATGAGGAAGTTTTTAGTCCCTAAGTTCCTGAGAGAGTAGAAGGTACTAGCTCCAACTTCAGGACAAAAACACAAAGCTCCATTTTTCTTGGTCCTTCATATAAAACTCCCTGCCTCATGACCATGGGCAGCTACCAAGATCTGGTTGTAATTTTCCATGATTATCTCATATCTGAGTCCTTGCCAACCCATTACAAAAACCGCAGAGCATACCAAATTGCTAAGAAGTTTCCATGAAATTTATGATAACATAGAGATCTTCATCTATGTCAAATAATTTTCTGAACACCTTATAAAGAGCAATTCTTCACAAGATATAAAAATAGGGCATGTTTATAACTTTGAAAACTGATACATAAAATAGCTGACACTTTCAGATAAAATTGTGTAGATTAGGCTCCGTTGGAAGTCTGTATTTCTTCTTGCTGTTGTTGACAAAATTGTTGGAAACATTTTTTGCTGAAAGGAAGTTTGTTTTCTCACAGCTCTGGAGCCCGTATTTCAAGAGTTTTAGGGCAAAAACCTCAGCCTCAGGAGGCTCAAAGGAGTAGTTTGGTAAGACATCCTAATTCTCTCATTAAAGTGATTGTTGTTGCAAGGCAAAGATAGACATTTTAACCAATATGAAACACTGGACAGGACACATAGAGGGGGCCTGGACTCTAACTGTGCTTTGGAGCACTGAAATTACAACCCGCCATCAAAAATAAAGATCTCCTAAAGAGAGATGCTTGGACCTTTCCCTTTGACTGTTAGAACCGTTGTGCATTGATTTCCAAGGAACTAGAACTTCCCAAGAATACCACATTTAGGGAAGGGAAAGGTATAAGCTCTTTTGTATGAAAGGAGGAACTTTTCTCCCAGGCATTTGCCTTAACAAACTATGGTGCAGAGAAAATGGAACCTACACGGTGATGGACCAGTGATGGACTGGACCATACCTTGCCTAGTATTTCTTAATTATGCATACCTCTTTCCTCCTATTTAAACCTAAGTTTTGAGTTAGTATCTCAAAGACAGACTTAATGACTACTGTATCCTCAATATGATCACTATGAATAAAACTCCTTTCTCTGCTTTGGAGTCTTATTTGTCTTTTTAACTGGAAAGTTGGTTATGCATGACTAAGCTGGCTTGTTCAGGCTACCGATGCCCAGGCATCTGTGAAAACAACAATTACAGGTCTAAAAAAGAAGAATTGGGGCAGGGTTGAAAGAATGCACATAATTAAGCAGATTTGGGCAAGATATGATGTGTGTGACGGATTGGATCCTTGTCTCAGTTCCTGTTCTGTTCTGAAAGATCGAATTAAGGAAACCTCACAGGCATGCTGAGGACTTCATGTACAAGAGGATTCTAAATCCTGTCAAAGAAACAATAAATAAAACTTATTACAAATTTAATCCCTTAAGAACTCGACTGAAAATATCTACTTTAAGACATAACTTCTCTAGTCTTTCTTGTTAGAGACTAATGATCAACTAATAATACAAAATGCAATACATTAAATAGAAGTTTCATTGTTCACACTGTCTAGAAAGTCTCTTAGAGAAATATTTGGATATTTATTTCCATGGTGCTTTTAACTTCCATGAAGTGTGCAATTGATATTAGGTGTCAAACGTGTAGAACAGATTCCTCCACATAAGACTGGGAACCACATGAAATCTTCCTTCCACAATTGATGTTGTCAGGCGTTTCAGGGCAGCAGCAGGAAAAGTGACAAGCAAAAAATTGATACCAAACCATGGGCATTTCTGTAATAAATCTGATAGTAGGTCTTTAGAATGTTGGTGTTAGTTTGTGTGAGGAACACAGAAGAATTAGGAACTTTGAGCTAGAAAGCTTTAGCATGCTTTCCCATTCAGATGGGAACTCTTAAAACAAGACCTCAGAAGGAAATGTAGACCTAATAATAAAGACTTAATAGGGAAAAGGGCTATATAGAAACTGGACTAATGGTATTTGTGAGGCAATGAACCTGACTGCATTCTGTTCATGTCCTGAGAACATGAGTGAGGCAATGGACTAATTTGTTTAGGATGAAATTTCAAGATAGGCTACCACTCAGGCTATGGCATGGAAACTGAGAAATCCAAAGGAAATTTTGGAGCAGTAAGATATGATTGCAGAGTTTAGAAAGAAAAGTGATGAGACTGAGTTTAACCTTACAGACATGGTGATGTTTAAATCAACTATAATTTCAGATGTTCTTTGCGCCATTAAAGAGAAACTTCATATTTTGACAGGGAGAATAAAAAAAAATGTCCTGCAGACAAGACCCAATCCACCAAAATCTCCACCTCATGAAAATGCAAAGTTATTTGGAAGGATGGAACTTAAACAGAGAAGGCTGATAAATGGGCTCTATATTCAACATTGATTTCATAGCACAATGATTCTCCAGAGTCGGCACACAAAAGCAGGTATTTCCGTTATGCAAGAGATGAGGCTCCCATCACGAGTTGATGTTTAACTTAACAGTATCATCCACATGGTTCTTATTTTTCTGGCATGAAGGATAAAATGGTTATTGGGTCTTGCACCATGGTTCCTGAGAGATGTTGAGGCCACTGTGTGATAGAATTAGAATCTATGCAAGGAATCTCTGAGAAACCAGATTAAAGCTGTGAAGTTAAAGTCTACATTGCAATAGAGACCGTAGGATACTGAAGAACCACAGGACACCTGCCTAGGAAAATGGAATTCACAAAGTTGTGATTGCCTTAGAAAGACACTATTGTGATACAGATGGCAGATCTAGAATTGTGGAACCATCAAACCTTCATGTCCCTGGTAATTCCATCAAGAGTTCCAGATGCTGGATATTGAGCTGCAGTTTTTGGTGTGCTTACGTTACTATTTGTTTTGGTTCCAGTCTCTCTTTTCTATATCCACATTTTAACCTTTGTGAATAGAAGTACTTATTTGCTCTGTACCACCGTAATTAGAAAGGTACTGTTTCTTCAACATTATAGATCATAGGTAAGCAACTGTCTCTAGTCTCAGAAGAAACTTGGACATTTGACCTTTAAATAATGGGATAGGAGACAGTTTTAAATTAGTTTAAATGTGATTGGAAGATCCACTCCAACTATGGACAGCACAAATTCTAAAGATTCAGTTTCTAGACTGAATAAAAAAGCAAAACTGAGCTAAGCACCACTACTCATCACTTTTTCCTTCCCAATGGCAGATACAATGTGACAAAGACACTTCACACGTATGCTGCTATGTCTTGTCTACCATTGTAGATTGTACCCTCAAACTCTAAACCCAAATAAATCCTTCTGTACTAACACTTGTTTTGCTTATATTCTGTCAAACTCACTGCCAGGCAAAGACATTCTCAACAACACACAGGTGTACAGTCATGAATAGTCAATGGGGTATAAAATGCAAATCAAACCACATTGACATAAGAGCCCCCAATACTGACCCCTTCCTCACGCCAAGTGCTGCTTGCAATGCACAGAAATTGTAACTTTCACACACTTTCTGTCAGGCACAGAAGATGCCACCATTTATGGGGAAAATGGTTTCCAGTTTCTTCAAACCTGGCAAGATGCTTTAATTCTAGTCTCAACTATGATTCTAAGAGAAATTAAATTTACTATCAGACAAATTCTCTATGTTCTATATGGTTGCTAAAACTGAACATAACTACTATGTGATTCCGCTTATAAAAGATCATGGAAAATATAAATTGCACTGGGACCAAACCTATGGAATAAAAATTAACTACAACAGAAAAGTAAACTTATGAAACACTTTGATGATGCTATAAGACACGTGGCTGGAGCTACAGATAAGAATCCAGATTTGTGAAAAAATATTTCCTAAAATTATTCAAAATAAAAAAAATGAAATGAAAAACATTATGGTTAAAAGTTTTCAGTCTGGTGTAGTACAATAAAAACTACCTGAGCATTCTTTTCTAAAAAGATATATGACAAACAATGTGAAAGGACACCATTAAAATATTAAAATGAAACTCATTAGGAAGTCTAAAATTGAAAAGTCTGACCATACCAACATGTTGTAAAAGTGTGGAACAATATGAACTCACAAAATAGTTTTTATGCTCCTATGTTAGTCAGCATTTATCTGAGGGTCTCATCAGCCCTCTCAGCTGTTTACTCAGGAGGAATGGAAGCTGAATCTATAAAGCAATAACTCAAAGTATCAAGAGTCCAAACACAGATGACAGATAAACTATGTGTGATTTATTGTTATTAAGGAGTAATTTTCACCAAGAGCTAGAATGAGAAATTGTGAAAGCTAGGTGGACTTCAAAATCATTATTTTGAATGAATAGAGCCAATAATACAGAATCTACACAACATTGTTCAATTCATATAAATTTTCAGGAATTTAAAATCACAGAAGAAAAACAGAAACCACATCTTGAACAACACAAAGAGTAAAATGTAATCTAGGCATTTTACTTTTCAGTCAAGTGGAGAAAGTATCATTGTGTTCCTATGTGGTTTATCACGTGGAAGAACAAGAGTAATGTCAAGCAGATTCTGTTATCAAACTCTAATGTCTGAAATGACCACATTACTGCCAGGGGTGTGATTCATCAGACTTTATTCATCAAATGCCAACCACAAGCAAATCATGGGAAACTCCTTAGTGATTATCACTTAGACTGAAATATCAATCACCGGGCCTGAAAAAGACTGCATAGCTAAGGGAATGAATAAGGGCAGAATATGGGCAAGGATGGTATAGAGAATGCACCTTTGCAGAGGCAAGGGATTCTTCATCTTGTAAAATCAAGGCTGATGGATTAAGACTAGACAGTAAATGTAACTGTCAATAAAAAAAGAAAATAAAGAGAAAGGATGCAGAAGAACACAATAGTACAATATGGAAGAGAGAGGTAATGGTTATGAAAATAAAGATGGATAGCTGACCTCAACTTTTTTAGAAGAGAGAAATTTCTAAAGATAAAGAATCTGTATTTGTATAAAGACAAATGAACTACCATACAGTACAAAAGTTTTATGTTGAAGTTCAAGGTCAAATTCAAAAGAGTAAAGTTGTCTGTCATTACAACTAAATTGACATACTATAAAAGGCTATCATCATTCCTTTGCTGTAAAAGTTTCTTCACCTACAAGGTTGTTTCATAGGATGCTCTGTTGCCATAGATGTCACACATGTGGACATGCCCTCTAGTTAATTGTTCTTTGAGTGATACTGTCTTCTCACTGAATAAGACTCAGGAGTGTCATAAATAACTGTCCTCTGCAGGGCATTTGTCCTGAACTTCAGCATTCGTTTGTTCAGACACTTTCAATTCCCATCAGTCCCTGTTCTGATGTATACTGAAGCTGTTGATTTACATCATAAACAATATGTCTTATATGGGAAGACTTATGGACACCTGACTTTTTGATAAAGAAACCAAAAAGATAAAACAACAACAAAAAAGTGTCTTGAACAAATGGTGCTGGTATATCTGATGTTGGCATGTAGAAGCATACAAAGATAGTCCTACTTATTACCCTGCATAAAACTAAAGTACAAGTGGATCAAAGACCTCAACATAAAACCAGACACATTGAACTTGTTAGAAGAGAAAGTAGGGAATATCTTTGAAAACATCAGTACTGTGTTAAACAGAACACCGACAGCACAAGTCCTAAGATTGAAAATTCATAAATGGAACCTCATGAAACTGAAAATTTTATTTAAGGCAAAGGATACCAAATGGCAGCCTCCAGAATGGGAAAATATTTTCACCAACTACACATCCAAAATATGTAAAGAACTCAAGAAATTAGATATCAACAAACTAAGTAATCTAATTTAAAAATTGGGTACAGTCTGAAGCAGAGAATTCTCATTAGAGGAATCTAAAATGGCTAAGAAACCAATAAAGAAATATTCAACATCCTTAGCCCTCCTGAAAATGCAAATCAAACAAAACTGAGATTTCATCTTACATCAGTTAAATGGCAAAGATTAATGATACAAGTGACAGTTCATGCTGTCAAGGATGTGGAGCAAGGAAAATTCTCTTCCCTTACACGAGGGAATGCAAACTTGTATAGTAACTTTGTAAAACAGTATGGCAGTTCCTCAGAAAATGGGAATCATTTCTGAGGATCTACCTCAAGATCTACCTCTTGGGTGTATACACCATTCTACCACTATGCCATCTACTTTAATATATATAATATTATTTTTATACAAGTGTATATATACATATATATATATTCACATATTAAATTATGTATTATATTACTATCTAAAATAAATACACACATATCTCTCTTATACCAATTCTATTCTTTCCAAATTCATGACCTCCTTTTTTAATAGTTACTATATGTGTGTATGATATATATATATATATATATATATAACTATTAACCACTACCTACTCAACCTATATAATGTTAATAATGTGTATGTTTTCAGGGATTACAATTAAAATGATGGTGTTTTAAAGATAACTGGCTTGTTTCAAATTGGCACATCAGCTGAACATTTTTGGCTTTTGTCTATATGTATATTTCCATTTTGCAGAGTTGCCTTAGAGAATGCTTTGCTTTAATTTTCTCTATGCTTTTGCTATCTTCTTTCCAACAATAAGACCCTGTTAACACTACCAAACATTCCATGGAAAAAGTTTTGAAATAAACATTATTTCAAATTACACAGTTTTCTTAATAAATTACATACAAAAGCAATGAGAAATGTGCTTTTGATTGCCTGTGATGCACACACAATTCACAATTGGCTCTAAACATGCTGCATTATTCTGCAAGCAAGAATGAAATGCATACATTTCAAAAACCATTTTACATTAAGTAAAATTAAGCTGCAAGCCTTTTACCAGCATAATACTTAATAAAAATAATTCCAGTTTTCAGCGTGAGCTTTTTTCTTTTGTTCTTTGTCAGAATTTTGAAGTATTCAAAACTTTATAAAATAACTTTATGAACTTAATACAGCTTTAGCAGCAATCACTCACTATAAAACATTTTAGAGGAGTTTTCATATTTATACTGATGTGTTCTTAAGAGCTGCTGGAATTCTCTAATGACTATATTGTGAATGTTGATTACAGACACATTTTAGTTTCTGAAGTTTTCTGAAAACTAGAGTTCCTGAAAGCAGCAGGAACAGGAAGCCATTAGTGGTACGTATTCAACAGCAAGGAGGACACTTGAAAATTATCCACAGCTTGTTCTTGGCAACCCTTCCTTATTTGGGGCATTGTGTGATTTCCCCAGCTCATATGGCATGCTTTCACCCTCAGAGTCAGAATGAGCCATTTTAAATAGAATCTTGTTCCCTCTTTTTGAAGGATGGCATTCTGTATCAAGGTCAACAGCATGCAATTGTTGGGTACACTTTACTATTGTCAACGAGAATTGCAAGAAAGATGCTGCATATACAAAGACTCACTGATCAGCACTGCAATGATGTGAAGATTTTAGAATGTTGCATATCCAGAGGCTAAATTCCAATTTTGGGTTAGCTTTGACCTTCTGAAGGACGTGTCCTTGCTTACCTATGTGTCTGGAACTAACGTCCTATGACAAATAGATAAAAACCCTTTTGGAATCCATTAGCAAATCCCAAGCTTTCTCCAACCCAAAGCTAAGCATATCATTAGATAATATGTGATTCTATAGATACTCTTCCCTCATCTTACTGTCTTTCCAATGTAAAGACTTAACTTCAATCTTTGTTTCTAGGCCATGGTCACTCAAATATGGCTCCAGAATAAATATCTCTTATTCCCTTAAAGACAAGAAGTAACTTGTTTTGCCTCTGTAACACAGTCATGATTTTCTTGTTCTGAAAGGTCTCAAATGACAGAGTACATATGTGTATACCCTAATTCACGTGTTTGTGTATTTATACAATTACATTTTCCATCTGCATCTCCATTAAGTTCAGCATGAGTCCATACTGAAGTCTCCAGTTTTAATGTATTATTACATGGATCATTAAGGCTTCCCCCATGCTTGGCCTAACCTCCCTACTTTAACAGTGAGAAACCTAGTTTCCGCCATCTGCCAAATATTTACTTAACTGTTCAGTTTCATTTCTCTGACAGATTCAAGGAAAGTTATTATTTTTCCACTTTTTATGTGATTTCTTATAAAGAAGAAAGGCTAACTCGTGTGAATTTACATGCTGAGATAAGAATGAATGTGAAATTATTTACATATTTTTGGGAGCATAAGTACACATAAAGACTGTCAGAAACAGGTAGTATAGATTAGTAAGGTCCCAGATCTTCTGCACTGACAATCGGAACCACATCCTTGTCTTGTCTTCATCTTATTCTCAAGAGTATTTCCTCTTCTAATCTATGCACCCTGCAACAAATGCCTCAGATATACTTAGCAATATTGTAGAAACACAGGACCCCAGTAGATAGCCACCTTTCAAGGATGACTTTACAGGAGAATTCTAGAAAAAAACGTAAGAAAGGTCTATGACGGCAAGGCCTTAAATGAACTGAGAACTCCAAACAGGGAAGCTGATCTACTGATAATATTGGAGGCAGTTACAATCCAGGAAGTTTCCCACAAGAAGGCCAACATACCAACATCCTTCTGTCTTCAGAGTTGGAGATTGCAGAGGAAGAGATCTGCAGGTGAGGTTTTCCATCCCAAAAGTTCTTTTTTCTGCCCTATAAAATCCTCAAGGCCCCTGAGCCTCACAGCTCTCTGTTCCCACAGAGAAACCTTTGCCCTTCACTGTTCAAGCAAAAGACAATCTGCTCTTGAAAAGGACCAGCTTTCTTCTTTTTATTTTCACATTCCTGCCATCAATACTGATCTTTCTCAATGGACTCTGACATCTGTCCTCTCACCAAGACAATTATGATAGCAAAGTCTCTACAATTTGGAACTATTTGAGAACTCCCTATGTACAGATCAAATGGTCTTATACCTAAAAATCATTATACCTAAAAAATATTAAAGCTTCACATACACACACACACAAGTACACACACTCACAATGGGACATACCCATGCACTTATACACACATATACTCACACACACATAAACCTTTTGAACTAGTGAATGAATTCATGGGAAAAAGAGAAGTCAATGTTTAAAAGTCAGTTATATTTGTATTAACTAAAATGGAAGAATCTAAACAGAAATTTAAGAAAATAATTAGAAGAGATTAAACTGGTAGTTAAGCAAGTAGGTAAAATATTAGATGGAGAAAACCTATAAATCTATTGATAATGAAAACAAAGCACAGCATCCTACTGTTATATGTTGGAACCTGAGTGATATGATAAAAACAAGCCCTCTATGACAGTGGTTCTCAACCTGTGGGTCACGATCCTTTTGGGAGATCAAACAGCCTTTTCTCAGCGGTTGCCTAAGACCGTTCATCAGAAACACTGATATTTACATTATGGTTCACAATAGTAGCAAAACAGTTATGACATCGCAATGAGAACAATTTAGTCATTGGGGTCTCCACAACATGAATAATCGTGTTAAAGCTCACAACATTAGGAAGATTGAGAACCACTGCTCTACAACTACAAACCGCTTTTATTGAAAACGTCTCACTTGTATAACACGTTACTGTGAATGGAAGCACTTCCTCCATGAGAAAGAGAGGCTCAGTGGGCAAAATGAAGGCCACATGTCAAGGAAACAAGTCTGGAAGATTCTTTGGGCTTCTTCTCAGGCGTATAAAAAGGATTAAAGAGGAGCTGAGGGAGGAGAGTCTGCCAAGAAGAATTGTGAAAAGATGAGACATTTCAACTGCCTAGCTGTCTGCAGGCTGGACAGACAGCTTCAGTTGCCACTTTTGAGAGTCTTCATCGAAGGAGGGGTGACTTCTTGGTCATGCAGCCATCTTTGAGTCATTCCTGATCTTTTAACCTTCTCATACATGCTCCTGCTATTAACCCCAATAAAAACGCAACATTTCACCATGTTAAACTTTTGTGTAATCATTTGTTGTTCTGTCATAATTTTCTTTGCTGAGGACAATAAACATGGGTGTATATTTTTTAAAAGTTTAACAATTTTTTTTAAAAAAAATCAAATTACTTAAACAGATTCATCTCCAAAGATACATGAAGGATCAAAAGTACATAGAATAGTGAAGGTGATCCAACTTACTAAACATTGGGTAAGTGCACCTGAAAAGTATAATGAGCTACCCTTCTGACCGCTTATGATTAGAAATAGCAAAAAACATGGGAGAAAAGATAGTTGACTAGACATGGAGTAACTGAAAGCTTTGTGAACTTCCAGTGTAAATATGAAATATCATGCAGCCAGTTGGGTAATGAAAGTTCCTTAGAATACAAATAATATTACCAAAAAAGCTCCAATAATTGCATTTTTTGTATATATATATATATATATGTGTGTGTGTGTGTGTGTGTGTGTGTGTATATATATATATATATATATATATATATATATATATATATATCTGAGAGAGTTGAGGCAATATCTGAAGAAAATATTTGCAACCAGTGTTAACACTTGCATTACTCACAACAGTCAAAATTCAGGAGTACACCAACTATTATTTGAAAGATGTCTCGTTACACTAAATGTGATATATACATAAAATAGAATATTGTCTACCTTTGAAAAGGGGCATTTTATAACATTCAGGAGCATAGGTGGATTGAAGGCATGATGCTAAGTGAATATCAGACAGAGGAAGAAATAACCTGTGAGATTTTATTTTTATAAGATACTTAGAATATTCAAAATAGAGTTTGGGGTGGCAAACGGTTGCAGTGATTATGAAGAAGGCATACAATTTCAGTTCTGAACAAAAAATGAACTAGGGATGAATCGTTAATAAAGATCATGATTATATATGTGTTTAACATTGTAGTGATATTTTGTTTGTAATCTAACAAATAAAGCTTTCCAGAAAATTAGAGTGCAGACGTAAGCTACTAGTTAGACAAATAAACCAGAATATCGGGGAACATATCTTTAGTTCCAGGACTTGGGAGAAAGAGGCCAATAGATCTCTGTGAGTTCAAGGCCACCTTGGATTACATAATATTAAATCTGTCTAAAAGAGAAACAGAGCTCACACAAAGGTGATCCCAGTACTTGGGATCACATGCCTTTAATCCCAGTACTAGGGAGGTGGAGACAGTAGCAATATAAAGAGGGATATGAGGTGGGAGGAGACAGGAGATTAGATGGAGTTTTAGTATTCATAGAGAGGGACGAAACCTGAGGTTTTGTAGAGAGAGACTCAATCTGAGGATTCTTAGAGACAGGGTAGCCACTTCAGTCTAAGCAATGGAAGAGGTAAGAACTCTCTAATAGTTGCCTGCTCTGATTCTCTGATCTTTCAGCTTTCACACCTGATAGCTGACTCTGAATTTTTATTAAGACCCATTAGAATTCATGCTACATAATGCTACAGATGTGTAAACCAAAAATTAAATTTGATTTGGTATGTTTCACCATAACAGGAATCTTGAGAAAATAGTTTACAAGTTAGAAAACCTTGAAAATAAGCGAAAGATCACTGAAATCAAAAGAAGATACAAACAAAATGTAGAGTGGTTGTGGTGGAAAAAAAATCATAAAAAAACATACTTGATTTTCAAATTAAGAAATAAAGGAAAAGTAATTACCTCACTGTTTTTTTTAGTCTTTGAATTTGTTTCCAGCCAACTTTTATCTCTTTCTTCACTCAGAGAAAAAGCCAACATCAAAATCTTTTCTTCCAACCTGTAGGATACTCCCTCTATATTCTTTCATAGCAATATTCCCTTCAAAAAGCATAGACACATTGTTTTCCATCTTACCATCTGCTTCTTAGAGAACCATATCTACCAATGTTGTAAGGAGGCTGCTTGTTCATTTCCTGGCTATTCAGACTCCTGAAATAATCACATAGAAACTATATTATTTAAATCCCTGGTTGATCCATTAGCTCTAGTTTCTTATTAGCTAGCTCTTACACATTAATTTAACCCATCTCCATCTGTGTATGTATGTATCGCGACATGACCGTGGCTTATCAGCTAAAGTTCCATCCAGTGTCTGTCTCTGGCGGGGCTACATGGTTTCTCCCTGACTCTGCCTTCTTTCCCCCAGCATTCAGCTTAGTTTCCCCTACCTAGCTAAGTTCTGCCTGCTGTAGGTCCAAAGCAGTTTCTTTATTCATTAACTAATAAAAGCATCACACATACAGATGGACTTTCTACATCATTTCCCCTTCTCTGTTTAAGTAAAAAGGTTTTAATTTTAACATCATAAAATTACATATAACAAAGCAAGTATCAAGCAAGAATTACAGTTACAATATTTATATCTACTTTATCTTTTATCATAACTAAAGGAAACTATAATAATAACTATCTATTCTTCAACTTCATGAAAGATATGATATTACCTACGTAAACAGGAAGTGCATTTTAAGCATCTTACAAAACTCTAGAAATGATAGAGACATCTCTCTGCGTGGATAGTCACCCAAAGTTTTTTTGTATCATTGGGGCATCCATCTTTAGTATAGATACTGCAGGCCCATAGTATCCAGCAGACTTTTCCATGAAGCAGGAAATTTCAAAGATAGTTCCACCTGTATTGGTAGTTTGTCAGTGATGTTTTTTTGTGTGTATGTCTGCAGAATGTCTGGTAGACGCTTTTATGAAGCTAGAACCGTGAAGGATAGTCTCACCTTTAAGCAAGTTCAGCAGTCATTTCTCTGTGGGTTTGCATGTCCAGTTCATACAGCATATCATCAAACAGTTCAGGCAAGAGTAGTTTCTTGCCTAAATGGCTAGCAAACTCCATATGGAGACTTTTTGATACTGAATTCAATACTGAATCCTCTTGAAGTAGATTGGAGATGCCAGAAGCAGATGTGTCTCATTGTCATGAAAATTCCTAAGTTCTTAAAACACTTTAAATGCCATACTTTGGAGGTCTCTGAATGATTTGAAGAATACGTATCTAACTGCAATATATTTCTGTACATCTAGAAAACCTAACTAACATGAATACAAGCTTTGACTATTATAGATGATTTTCTATTAACTTATATTTCTTAATTATACATTACATTTTTAAATGAGCTATACAAACACAATACCTTAATCAAAAGCAGAAATATGCATATAATAAAATTGATTTTAAATCAATTAAAACAATTGATTATTTGTTTCAATAAACTAAGATCCATACCAATGCAAATCTCTGCCATATCCCCCTTCAAATGTAAAAAAAAATTACAAACAGTATTTGGGAATATGGGCGTATTTCTCTCCATACTGCTTCCTGCCATTTATTGTGCAAGTAATTTCTTGAGGAATGATCAAGGTGACCTCTCTATGGGTCTTGGTAAATCAAATCACATTAGTCTGGAAAAATTCCACTGGTTCTCATCCTCTATGGAAATAAAAGAAGAAACTTTTTTCCAAAGCAACAAATCCTTAGACTCAGATTTTTAAGTCAAGAAACCTTTAAAACATATATGATGTTTTAGCTTAGCAGTCCTCAGAATCAAATGTCTCTCTGTAGTCAAAAAATTCAAAGAAAATATATTAATATATATAATCCAGACTCTCTGTGAATTTTCCATCTTTACATGGCTTATTATTATTATATACTCTATTATTTTTTAATTTAACCCATCTCCATTAATCTGTGTATCACCATATGACTGTGGCTAACCAGATAAAGTTCTGTCCACCATCTGTCATCAGCAAGGCGACATGAGTTCTCCTGACTCTGCATCCCTTCTCCCAGCATTCAGTTTAGTTTTCCCTGCCTAGCTAAGTTCTGCCCTTCTATAGGTTCAAAGCAGTTTCTTTATTCATTAGCCAATAAAAGCATCACATGTACAGAAAGACTTCCTACATCATACCAATATAGTTTTGGAAGTGTTCTCACAATACACACACTGGGAATCGCTACTTACAAAAATAATATATTAAAGCTACTGCAGAAGCATTCCAAACTTGCCAATTATAATGCCAATAGGAAATATGACAATTGGAAGCATAAAGCCCTAAGAGTGTTCTGAAAACAACAAGTTTACTCTATAGCTATTAATCTCTCAGGCCCCCAGGTGATACAGGGATCTGTATCCAACACATCTTAAGGCTAGAAAAGGGCACTTCCTGTTCCTTTCAATCCTTCACTTAGGTTTTTTTTAGTTATATGATATAATCTGAATTTTATCTATAAAATTTACATGGCATGATTTCACATACCTATTTGCCTAGTCAGTAGAGAAAGTCCAAGTCAGTATTTGCAAAATACTTCAAAAATTATATTGAATCATTTATCTATAGTATCATTGCATTTTATCATACAGTAAATTAGACAGGCACTCCTTGAATGTTGTAGATATTTGTATGCTATCTGAAGATGTATTTGCTGTGATTGATGCAATAAAAGCTGAATGGCCAATAGCTAGGCTTTAGGTGTAGGTAGGATATCTGGGGAGAGAAAAGAAGAGGAGGAGAATCTAGTAGTACAGGATACACCAGGAGACATGAAGAAAAAGAACTGCAAGATAGAAGAGAAGTAATGCCATGCGATAGAAAGTAGATTAATATAAATGGGTTAATTATAAGAGCTAACTGGGAACAAGCCTGTTAAGGGTGTTGGTACTATGATTCTTCTCCAGCTTCTCATGATAGCATGTTCTTATTGTGGATTCTATCTTATAGCATAAGGCTTAAAGCTTATTGTCTACACAAGAGAGAACAGGAAGCAACCTGATGACTTCTTTTGGAACTTCCTTAAGCAATAAATAGAATTCCGTGATAAATGAGCTGTGGCAGAATTACATCACAGCCACAATGCATAAATGATATGCTACAAGCCATCCTAGTACCATCCTATGTGAGAAACATTTGGTCAATAATGATTTTAGCAAATAACATGCATGATGGTATGATTGAGAACATGAATGTTATCTAGAATAACCTAGATTTCTTCAAGCAGCCCTATTATATTGACAAAAAGTCATTTTAATTTTGAGCCTATTACTGATCTAAAGTTCAACATTTTGTCATTAATAGGCATGTGTTTTTATGCTTACTATTGTATTACCATTCCAACAAATTTATATGTGGCTGCTCTTTGAAGAGTGTTCATTGTGAATTATTGTCTTTCCAGGAGCATTTTGTTGTTCTTTATTTACTCTTTGTATGTTGGAGGAATATCAATCTGTGTTTTACATTGCTATAATAAAACACCTCTCCACAAACTCATTGCTATATTAGCCACATATGGCTTTAGTCTGTCTTTCTGGTCTTATATACCCAACCTACCTTGAACTTTGTTTTATCTGAGACAAAGTTCCAATCCCTAAAAGCTGAATGCTTACCTCCTGAAGAGGACAATCTGGATGCCAAGATTTTGGTTAATTTATTGTTACATCTGCCCCTGTGTCTACCAACCCTTAAATTGCAATGCCATTTATTTGTATTTTTAAGCTTTGTTTTTAATCATTTATAGATATCAGACTCCAACAGTTTTATTAATAATAGAACAATTTAGACAAATGCTTCAACTAGGTGAAGAGCAATTAAGACACATCACCAATATGTTGAAAAGTAGAATTAGACCATGGTCAAGAAAAAATTCACTGCTTTCTAATTTTAACAGACCATATAACATGTGTGAAACACTTCACATTGATTTACTGTTTACTGTTTGACCATCTGGTTTGCACTGTTCAGAGACTACTTAAACAATGACAAAGCAGCAATCTCGTGATGTGGTTGACATGGCAGCAGCTATCATGTGTGTTAGCCACCATGACCGTCTCTGGATAACTGTGGTTTCTTTTTCCTATGTAACTTCACAATATACTACAAATTAGCAAAACTATGTCACCTCCAAGGCAGTTCTCGTATGCTAACAATGAATTTTTCTGGAACAGCTGATAAGTCAGTAAAAATGCCGAAGATACAAACAAGGAGAAGGAAGCTATCACATGCTATTCGAAGTTCGACATATAACTATCTGGACAATGGAGTCCATATGCCATCTTTTGTGGTCGATGCATGGTTTATAATGGATGGTACTGAGAACCTTTTAGTCCACTGCACTAGTAGAGGGCTATTTCAGTCAATGTGATGTGATGGCCATTTCTGGGCGCTGTCTGCTTGACTGTCTGCTGACAGCCATTTTTCTACAGAAATACTAAAGGAATTAAAGAAGAAAAAGAGTTACAACTGGAAAGAGACATTTGTTTATCTACTTCTCCTTAATCTAAATAGATAATACAGTGAACCAGGATGACAAGGTAGAAACTCTAGCTCATCATGCTGTGTATATTATATAATTTGGTGTTGGCCAATGGAAGAAAGAATCAGGCTACAATTTTGTGATTAGAAATGGATATCAACTACTGGAATTTAGTGAAATAATGAGAAAGATTCAGATAATTGAAAGAAGAACTTCCACCTCCCATCACTGAGCTTGTTTTTCTGCTTGGCTGCTAATGCAATAAGAAAAATCAAAATCAAACATAAGCAGATACAGGAGAGGGGCATCTTTATATAGTTTGCTATGATTTATCTATAGCAAAGTTATTGATGAACAGAATTTCTAGACTTTGCAATCTGATTACTGGGGAGGTGAGACTCTAGAAAAACAGAAGGTGATATTATCTCTCTGACAGGAAAATATAGTTTAGAAAATGAGCACAAATATCACCCATTGCTGTGAGATGCTATTCCAGAGGAGATGTGAGCAAATGCCTACTCATTCTAGACAGGGACAGAGAACAGAACAATGTCTAGACACTACCCAGCACCAATTTGGTGAGCCAATGCATTTTACTGTGTTTACTTACAAAAATATGAGTGAAGAGTTATTTATAGGAGAAGAAATTATTCAAAGCCAACTGAGCAGGGCATACTGGACAGCATGAAGGAAGATCTACAGTTTTCAATAGTTTGGAGAGTGTCCTTTCTATGTATCTCAATGGGTCAGAGACTTTTCAAAGGAATTCAGTTGGTCTCTGTTTCTCTTAAGCAGTTTGTTTTGTTTCTTCTTCCAGGCATCTGAGCATGAGCTGGCATGATTCTCCGCAATCTTTACTGTTTTTATTCTCTTTGAAATGGCAGGGCCTAGTGAATTTGGTTAGTTTCAAAAACTTCATGTAGCTATTTGAATTATTTATTGCTTGTCTTAATAGAGCTTTCCTACTGGGTGGAATGTCTCATTGCTTAGAATATCCTGTTTTTCACCTCCTTGTAAACATTCCGTCCTAAAATATGCTGCTGTTTCACTTTCCCTTTAAATTCTATGTCTTAAGAAGGTTTCCTCAAAGATGGAAGATTTCTACCTCAGAGGAAACTTCGATATAATACCCATCTCATCTTTTCACCATCTGTAATGCTTGTCATGTCTTACAACTTCCTCCCTTCCTTTAGAAATTTGTGTCATGAAAGAAATATTGACAAAAACCTTAGGTTTGCCAGAGCACATACCTTCCCACCATGTGAGTACTCCAGGGAAGCTCAGTCATGCTGTGGAAATCAGGACAACTACAGATATTCTTCTCTTGTGTTTCGAGGACCTGATAAAAACGTTTTTGTATTGCCAACATTATTACCATCCCGACCATATTTTTTTTCTCTACCAATTAAATAACGAAAAAGCAGTCAAATCTCACACAGCATGAATACAAAGGTAGCAACTATTAAAAGTGAAGAAATACACAAACACATAGACACCTGCACACAAACATGAGAAAGAGATCCCACAAGAAACAGCGAGAGACCCCAAAAAGATTCACCACAATGTGTGAAGGCAATCTAAAAACTAAAGTGCATGCTGTCCCCACCCCATGATGACTGAGGGTTTCAAGTTATTTTGTATCTTAGAATATGGTCCTTCCCCTCAGTTCAGATTGGTCAGTTTATGCACAGAAAAAGAAGCAGAGAGACTTTTCATTTGTCTAAAATTCTAGCAAAGAGAATGGTTCCATTATGGGTTTTGAGGGGACTCTACTTAGCTCAAACATTGCAAGCATGGTTCTGGCATAACTTGCCCTTCTCCCTCATTCTCTTTACTTTGTTAAAAGCTATTAAATTTTGGAGATCAGACCTTTGTCTGATGAGGGGTTGGTGAAGATCTTCTCCCAGTCGGAAGATAGCCTTTTTGTCTTACTGACAGTGTCCTTTGCTTTACAGAAGCTTTTCAGTTTCAGTAGGTCCCATTTATTCATTGATTCTCTTATTGTCTGTGCTACTGGGGTTCTACTTAGGAAGTGGTCTCCTGTGCTTATATCTTGTAGACTACTTCCCACTTTCTCTTCTATCAGGTTCAAAGTGGTCGGATTAATATTGATGTATTTTATATTTTAATAAACTTAAAAAATATATTGATGTCTTTAATCCATCTGGACTTGAGTTTTGTGCATGGTGATAGATATGGATCTACTTTCATTCTTCTACAGGTTAACATCCAGTTATGCCAGCACCATTTGTTAAAGATGCTTTCCTTCTTCCATTGTATACCTTTAGCTCCCTTTTCGAAAATCAGGTGTTCATAGGTGTGTGGGTTAATATCCGGGTCTTCTATTTGATTCCATAGGTCGACTTCTCTGTTATTATGCCAATACCAAGATGTTTTCAATACTGTAGCTCTGTAATAGAGTTTGAAGTCAGGGATGGTTATACCTCCAGAAGTTCCTTTATTATATACGATTGTTTGGGCTATCCTGGGTTTTTTGTTTTGCCATATAAACTTGATTATTGTTCTCTCAAGGTCTGTGAAGAAGTTTGATGGGATTTTGATGGGGATTGCATTGAATCTATAGATTGCTCTTGGTAGAATTGTCATTTTAACTATGTTGATCCTCACAATCCAAGAGCAAGGGAGATCTTTCCATTTTCTGGTATCCTCTTCAATTTCTTTCTTCAAAAATTTAAAGTTCTTGTCAAATAGCTCTTTCACATCCTCAGTTAGAGTTATCCCAAGGTATTTTATGCTATTTGTGGCTATTGTGAAAGGTGAATTTTCTCTGATTTCCCTCTCTGCTTCTTTATCCTTTGTGTATAGGAGGGCAACGGATTTTTTGGAGTTGATTTTGTATCCTGCCACATTGCTAAAGATGTTTATCAGCTGTAGGAGTTCTTTGGTAGAGTTTTGGGGGTCGCTTATGTACACTATCATATCGTCTGCAAATAACGAAAGTTTAACTTCATCCTTTCCAATTCAAATCCCCTTGATCCCCTTATGTTGTCTTATCTAAAATATACAAAGAACTCAAGAAACTAGACACTAAAACTCTAATTAACCCAATTAAAAAATGGGGTACTGAACTGAACAGAGAATTCACAGCAGATGAACTTTGAATGGCCAAAAGGCACTTAAGGTCATGCCCTACCTCCTTAGCGATCAGGGAAATGCAAATCAAAACAACTTTTAGATACCATCTTACACCTGTCAGACTAGCCAAACTCAAAAACATCAATGATAACCTATGCTGGAGAGGATGTGGAATGAGGGGAACACTCATTCATTGTTGGTGGGAATGCAAACTTGTGCAGCCACTGTGGAAATCAGTGTGACGGTTTCTCAGGAAACTGGGAGTCAACCTCCCTCAGGACCCAACAATTCCACTCTTGGGAATATACCTAAGAGATGCCCTATCATACTACAAAAGCATTTGTTCAACTATGTTCATAGCTGCACTATTTGTAATAGCCAGAACCTGGAAACAACCCAGGTGCCCCTCAATAGAAGAATGGTTAAAAAAATGTGTGGAACATATACACATTAGAGTTTTACTCAGCGTTTAAAAACAATGACATCTTGAATTTTGCATGCAAATGGATGGAAATAGAAAACGCTTTACTGAGTGAGGTAACCCAGTCCCAAAAAGAGGAATATGGTATGTACTCACTCATAAGTGGATTCTAGCCATAGTTAAAGGTCTTTGAGCCTATAATTCGTGATCCTAGAGAAGCTAAATAAGAAGGTGAACCTGAAGAAAATCATATGGTTATCCTCCTGGATATTGGAAGTAGACAAGATTGCCAGGCAAACTTGGGTGCATAGGGAGTGAGGGGAGGAAGTAAGGGGAGATGTTTAGAGAGAAGGAAGAGGGGGAGGATTGGGGATGGCTTGGGGGAATGGGATGGGGGGAGGGAGGAAGGATGGTTATGGGAGCAGGGAAGTATCTATCTCAACTAAGGGAGCCATTTCAGGGTTTGCTAGGGACTTGTCTCTGGAGGGGTTCCCAGGTCCAAGGAGAGGTCCCCAGATTGTTCCCTGGGCAGCAGAGAAGAGGGTTCCTGAACTGGCCTTGGCCCATAACCATACTGATGAATATTTTGCATATTACCATAGAACCTTCATCTGGTGATGGATGGAGATAGAGACAGAGACACATATTGGAACACTGGACTTAACTCCCTAGGTCCAAATGAGAAGCAGAAGGAGGGAAAACGTGAGCAAGAAAGGCAGGACCAGAGTGAACCTTCATCTGACGATAGATGGAGATAGAGATGGAGACCCACATTGGAGCATGGGACTGAGCCCCCAAGTTCCAAATGAGGAGCAGAAGGAGGGAGACAGTGAAAAAGAAAATTAGGACCGCGAGGGGTGCGTTCACCCTCTGATACAAGGGGACTGATCAAATGAGAGCTCACCAAGGCCACCTGGACTGGGACTGAACGAGCATGTGATCAAACCGGAGTCTCTGAATGTGGCTGACATGGTGGCTGACTGAGAAGCCGTTGACAATGGCACTGGGTCTTGTTTTGTCTGCATGTACTGGCTGTTTGGGATCCTAGTCTGGTTGGATGCTCACCTTTCTAGACCTGGAGGGAGAGGGGAGGAACTTGAACTTCCCACAGTGCAGGAAACCCTGACTGCTCTTAGGACAGGAGAGGGAGGAGGAGAGGGAGTGGGGAGGAGAGAGGAGAGGGAGTGGGGGGGGAGGAGAGGAAGTGGGGGGAATGGGAGGGTATGGGGAGGAGGGGAGGAAGTGAAAATTTTTATAAACAAATAAATAAATAAATTTGAAAAAAAAGCTATTAAATTCCCAGATGGTGGTGGCACACACCTTTAAACACAGCACTTGGGAGGCAGAGGCAGGCAAATTTCTATGAGTTCAAGACCAGACTGATCTACAAGAGCTAGTTTCAGGACTGGCTGTAAAGCTGCAGAGAAACCCTGTCTTGAAAATACAAAACAAAACAAAAAACAAAAAGAAAGCAAAACAAACAAACAAAAAAACTGTTAGGCTGCATCCCAAGCTACCAAAACCTATTTCTTTATTTGCACTTTTCCTCCTCTTGAGGCTGGCTATCAAGGTCCAACTATCAAAGAAATAAAGTCCAGCAGTCAAAAGTTTCCTTTGGTTCACCTAACTAACATGCTCAGTCAAAATTAAATACCTCATTCAAACTTGGGTTTCTCCTTTTATCTTTATAAATTGCCATTTTTCTATAGGCCATGTCTGTCTGTCTCCTATCTATCCAGAGGCAGTCCTTTGTTCTCCAAACCCGGGACAAATATCCTTTTCCATTCTTCTTTGTTCCGTTCCCCTTCTTCCTCATCCTCTGTCTCCCAGGTTTGCCTCTTACTACCTGTCCATTGTCTTTCTGGGGAAATAAATATCCTTTGTTCTGGGAACCAGATGTTGTGAGTCCTGAGTCCCACTAAGTCTCTCAGGTTTTCCCATTTCCACCTAACTAAAATAACTCCCTACTGGGCTGCTTGGAGCCCTTCTTCCAGAGGAGTCTTAATCTCAGCCAGTTGATAAAAGAAATTGACCATGAAGGTTTCTAGTCTCTTAGGAATATGGGAAATATATCAACTGAAGGTGAATAAGAGAAATGAGGGCAAATATTTTGAAACAGAGGTAGAGAATGGTCACAAAGTAGTTAAAGAGAATTTCTATCATACATCAAACATGGTAAAGAATCCTTGGAAGAACAAATATCTACATCTGAAAAGATAGTAGAAGTGTATGATTTCACATTGATTAACCAAAATATGTAAATAAAGCAGTCCTAATTTTGGATTTGTTAATGAACTTGCTTGTATTGACAAAGATCGTTATACAGAGATTATAAACTGAGCTATGAGGAACCAGCAGAGCATACAGAGAACTAGATAAGCCAGGCTCACTTTATAAAAAGCGGAGTGGGGCAGGCTGCAGAGGGCTGAATTACCACTCTGCAAAGACCAGCTACTATCTGCAATTTCTTTCAGGTTTTAGAGGCTGAAGGACTATGATGAATTTCTCCCTTGTGTAGCAACCTGCAGATAGTCTCTGTGTTTCATGGCCACCAAGGGGACATTCTGTCGTGGTTAAGCATGTCTACAGAAGCAGAATTGATAAGGGCAGTTCCTGCAGCACATCTGTTTCAAGAGGCAGCTTTCACAAGTGTTAGCCCTCCCAAGACAGTGGGTTTCAGCTGAAACAAGCAAGAATAAGATCAGAATTCAGCATACTTTATCTTAACTATGTTAGATGTAACTTTTAACTCATTTTTAGCTTCCATGGTAAAAGGCAATAGTTTGATTCTGTCAGACACATATTATCATAACAAACTATAACATATTTCTCCTTCAAGGTTTCTTCTTTTTTGAGAACATCAGGAGAGAAATGCATTTGTATTTTCAAGAAGAATATAAATAAATTCACGAATCCTTTTTTTTTCAAATTAAAACTTAGTTGTCATAATAGTACCATTAAGCTGCCTCTTGAAAACTGCCGTGCAAAGGTAACTGCTTCCTGTGTCCTTAACACAATTTTTACTTTGCAAAGAAAGTAAAGCTTTGCAGTACAAGCGTTAAACAGATGATTTGTTTCTTAAATTTGATCACATTTCAAAAGAACCATTTTATAGACAGAGTTTTAGCGGGCTTTAAGATGTTAAGTCAGTATTCAGAGCATCAGCATCCAATTTAAAAAGACATTTCCTGGGCGCTGAAGATTGTGAGTGGCTTGTGATATACTCCAAAGCAAGCAGCCAGGTTGAGTAATTAGTGTTCAGGAAACTAACAAAGACACAAGAAAGAGACACAATGAAAAGCATGCATTACAAGCCTGGAAAGAAGATGAGCTACTCCACTGACTCGGATACAATACACAAGCACTCATTCAAGTCATGTGTGCTGCCAACTAAGACAGTGAAGGGTGCTTCTTAGAGTGTTTCCATCACTTCAACTGCCTTTACTACAGTTAGATTTCATAGTGTTCATGACCACCTGTTGTGTGGCAGACTTTTCCTGAAGCGACACTACACACACATCTACTCTTCCAGAAAGGTGGTCAACAACAGATAAAAGTATCGCTGTACCAACACCCAGCTGGGTGAACCAATGAGTTTTTATGTTACTTGGAGAGTTATGGGTAAAGGATAACTTACAAGGAGTAGGAACAACCAGACAAAACTGCATCCTCAGGAGGACGCCCTGGGATGGGAGATGACTTCCCAAAACAGCAAGCCTGGATCTCTCCATGCTGCAGCTTGCAGGCAGTTTCCTCATAGGTGAGGATCTCTCTCTTTCTGAAGTTTTGCTCATCAGCCTCTCCACCCCTCACAAGTGCTTCCTCCTTTTTAAACTGCTGGCTGAGTGATAAAATGCTCCCAGGCCTTTCCAGATGTGTGACCATTTTTCTTAACCTCCTAAGGCACAGCCTAAAGCAAATGTACAATTCAAAGAAACTTACCAAACAACAGCACAGCACTTATAGGGGTCATTGCTAGATGCTGTGTTCTCCAATAAAAGGCCTTTAAAAACCACTGCACTTTACTTACAAAACTTCCCAAATAATAATTACTCAAGAAAATAATCATAAAACCAAGTAATTATTTCCTCTGTAAACTCTACTAACACTGATACCCTGCTTCCGAGAAGAGCACCCAATAACCTGGTCCATGTGTGATGCTCTGTGACTGCTGGCTTTCACCTTGAGCAATCTGGGTTCTAGTTTCAATACCTCCTCATGCTACACCACAGTATATCAAACAGTATTAACTTTGAGGGAGAAACAAAATTTAAATATTAATTTTAAAAACACGTAAAAATGACCATATAAGACATTATAACATGCAATTCAATAATATTAAGAGCGCTGCTTATACTGTTGTGCTACGATCATCACTAATTCTAGAGCTTCCCATTCCTGCAAAAGGGAATGTCATATCCATTCTGTTATGACTTTGCTTCCTTGCCTGAGACCCTAATTGTCATCAGAGAACCTTCATCCAGTACCTGATAGAAACAGATACAGAGACTCACAGCCACAAATATTATGCCAAGCCCTGGATATCCTGCTGAAGAAAGGGACCACGGATTGTCATAGCCAGAGGGATCAAGGACATAAATAAAAAAGAAAGAATAATGGAAGGAAGGAAGGAAGGAAGGAAGGAAGGAAGGAAGGAAGGAAGGAAAAAAAGGAAGGAAGGAAGGAAGGAAAATCGAAAAACGGAACTAAAAACCCACAAAAACAACTAACCTGGGCTCATAGAAGTTCACAAAGTCTGAACCAACAACCAGGGAGCCTGTGTTGAACTGACCAAAGTCCTCTACATATATGTGAGAGTTGTGTAGCTTTGCTTGTTTGTGGGACTACTAACAGTGGGAGCAGGGGCTGTCCCTAATGCTTTGGTTGGCTCTTGGAAATCTATTCCTTATACTGAAATACCTGCCCCAGCCTTAATACAAGGTGAGGTGCTTACTCTTACTGCAACTTGATATTCCATACTGTCTTGAGAACCACGGGAGGCCTGTCCCTTTCTGAACAGAAACAGAGGAGGAGTGGGTGGGGATTGCGGGTGGGACCGAGGGATAGGAGGAGGGAGGGAATGAGAGAAGAGGAAGGAGAGGAAACTATGGTCAGAATGAATAATTAAGGAAAGGGAAGGAGAAAAAGGAAAGGAAAAGAAAGAAGAAAAAAGAAAAGAAAGGAAGATACCCAAGCAAGCTTTGAAATTGTCATCTTCCTGCCAGTCTCTGGAGTAGCTGTCCCACACTGGTGTGTGTTTGTGTGTGTGTGTGTGTGTGTGTGTGTGTGTGTGTGTGTGTGTGTGTCAGTGTGGTTATATCCTTACAGCATCACATAGAATGCTTTTCCTACTTTAAAGGTTTCCTATGCTTCACAAATTTACTTCCTACAGTTAGGATATGTTCCTGTTTGTGAACTTTTACCTATTACACCATACCACATGCTACAAAGCAGTAGCTTTCTCATACTTCCTTCCTTAGCCGACATATAAAAGTTGAAGGTTTCCTTGTAAATGGTAGCTTGCTTCATTTTTCTATTTGTTTTTAAACAAAAATATAAGTTTAATTTAATAATTTAAATAAAAATATTCAGAAAATTAAATATATTAATTAAAATAATTTTAAAAGTATAACTATATTTTTTAATTTTTATTTTAAACTGCTGAAAATAGTTCCTATCATGATTACACATGACCACATCTTTTAAACTTGAAAAATATGTTAAAGGCTTCAAAGTCGCATGGTGCTTTTCTTTGCTTTATCAGATCATTGGTGACAGTGACTGCTTTTAAAGCATTCTGTGAGTTTCTTTTTATAACTAGACATTTAAAAATAAAAATTACATGAACAAGTCTACATAAGTGGTTGTTTGATCATGTTTTTAATACTGAGCCAGGTCATGCTACATTAAGAAATCAATTTAAGAAAAATCTTGTTGATTATGTACTCTTTAATCTCCTACTATTGAAGTTGCCCCTTGTGCTCTCCTCAAGCTGACTCTTTCTCAATGACTAATTGTCACTCGGGGAGTTTTCTGAGTGTTTGCGCCGTGATATGGCTCTGCAGGAATTCCTACACAGAATATTAAATTGAGCAGCAATGTGCGAAGATCGAAGATTAAGAGTTGCTTTCAATTTTCTAATCACTGGGAGGGCAGCTTTCGCTGAGATGCTGCCTTTAGCAAGTGAGAACCCCAAGAGCCGTGTATTTTAGCCCCTCTTTCATTTGACTGGAAACTGAACTTTTGACTTAGGATAGGAAATTTTAATGCGCATAGTGGGGTTGAATTATATTAACCTGGTTTGGAATTTCATGTCTTAAAGTAGAAGACTGTTAAAGAAATAAATTAGATAGTGTTCATAAAAAACACTTTGAAGTACTGGGGAGAGAAGCATTTGTCTTCTGAGTTTTGCCTGTTAAGAACACAGTCATCATTCAAATCCCTTGCACTCTCACCTTTTCTGTAAAATGTCACTGTATTGTGTGTGGGAGGTTGGGGGATGGAAGATGGGGTTCTTACTGATCCCATTTTCCGATCTCTTGTGGCCATGTCAGGGCTTCTTTCCATCTATATTTTACTAAGTTTCAACGACCCTTCTCTTTCTCTGATCATCTCGGGAGTCCAAGATAACTGCTGTGTAAATAACAACAGTGACAATAGTTGAAATTGTGTTTTCAAATTCTTCACGGAAATTTTGATGAGAAAAATTATCACCCACATTATCTCATTCACAGTTCTTCTTCATCTTATGACAAGCACCTTCTTTTAGCTCACTCCTAACCTTTAATGTCTGAGGTGCCACTGATCAAAACCATGTCAACAAACTCATGCTAATAACTCTTGAAATCAGTGATCATTAATCACAAATGAAAGCTCATAGGCTCTCTTAACATTTGTTTCATATACCTTTCTAGTCGATTTAATCAATTATTTCTGAATCAATTCTACTGTTGATTTTAATAAACACCATACTTTGTTGAAGAAAATAACTGTTATATTTATATGGAAATGTCTAAGTAAAAGGAAAAAAATTGAAAAGTAAACAAAAGTGCAAAATAAAAAGTGCACTGGAAATTGTTATATTCAGTTCCTCTTTCCCCACGGTGCGGATTTAAAAGGCAGAGACATTGTCTCAATTTAACATGTGGATGATGGAAAGACACTGAGTTTGAATCAAAATGAAGACACTTTACAAGAATAGCATAATTTACCTTTCTGTTCAACAATGCATACAAAAACTATCATCATGATTTTAGCTTGGAAGCATCCGAGCTGCTGAGCACACCCTATTGTATTTTCGAAGCATGTGTATCAGATGCATAAGATTGCAAAGCATCTGAAAGTTTATGAGTGTTATTTGTTATGTCACACCATAGTTTATGTATAGCATACTTTAAAAAATGGCAAAAAACTACATAAACACAATGAAGAAGGCATTTGCAAGACAATTTACAACTGACATGAGGGCAATAGCAGTGGAGAGCTAGCTTTGTGAATGCCTGCAGAGATTCTCAGTCCCAAGAGAGAGGATTGTTAAAGAATATTTTGAACAAAGTCCTCTTTTCAGAAGACAAAGGATGAGATCCTCTCTGTAAAGGTCTGATAATTGTAATTTTTTTTTTGCTAGATGGCCTAAGAAATTGCATTTATCTCATTTATCATGGTCCCTAGACAGGATTTTATAACTGCTGAGCAATAGATTATCTGAAAATGACAATGCTTTTGTTATTTATTATTATTATTATTATTATTATTATTATTATATTCTATGCTATAACCAAATCCTATCTTCCATGTTATCTCTGGAATGAAAAAATTTATTGCATTTAACGACATCATTTAATGCTTCAAATAAATTTATTGTATACAATTTGCATGACCATGTATTTTTATGATTGTTTTTCATTGTGTTTCAGGAAGCTTCCAGTGAATACAAGAAGCTTTGTAGCTGAGTCTTCTATAAAATTCCTCTTTATGGCAGAGTTGAGGAATCAGTCTTGAAAGAGTAAGTGACTTTCCTGACAATTGTTATGAAGGCTGGCACTTGTTTTTCTGTAGCAACAATCAGTTATCTTTCAATGTAGTATGGAGATGGAGACAGTGACAAAATTAGGGGATGCGCATTATCTCTGGCCAATGAGGGGACAGTGCCATTTCTCTGTCTTTTTGCAAACTGGACTTGAGGAACCCTCTAGACTCCTGCAGAGACATGACCTCTGTACTCTTAGAGAAGTTTATGCATAAATTACACAATCACATAGTTACCATTTCTATAACACAGTCTCACCTCACCTGAACTGAGAGGTTCCCTGCAAAGAAACTATATTTTAAATTTCTTCCTCCAGAGCTGAGATCAATGCTTGAATCAGCAGCTTCTAACTATCTATAAAATATTTCAATAAATAAACTCTCATTAGATTCATCAGAGAGTTTTCTTCATTCATTAAAATCTGTAGGAAATATGTAGTTCTAAGTTAAGATAGCTATTGATTAGTTCATTTGTCTACATCTCTGACTGTTGTTGAAGCTTTTGATTTCTGTGATTGGTGAATAAACACAAAGAATTTCCCCAGAAATCTAACATAAGGTTTGAGGGTGGCCCTGTCTCAAGACACCAAAGTCATGAACGCCAGTTCTAGGCATATGCTTACCACGGTTTATTTTGTGGTTAAACCCATTAAACTTCTCAGGTTCCAGAAAAATATGCCATGGCAGGCAAAAATCTGGGTGGGGAAAGGGATCTGAGGGGTAGAACCAACTGACTGCCTGAAGCACATTTTTCCTGTATATTTCTTTATTAGTTGGGGTAAGGAAGTGAAGAAGGGAAGAGAAGAGGGTTGTTCTCGACAAAGCTTTCAGCTTATAAGGCATACAGACAAGGCAACAATCCCATAGGTGATAACAATGGTATAAGGCTTGCATTTTCATAGTAACAATTTTGGTGCATCTGGTCACAGAAGCATCTTAGGTCACAGGAGGGGCATGGCTGTGATGTTCCCCAGATAAGGAAAACAACAACAACAACAACTCTTCTGGGGACTTTGTGTTTGACTCCAGCAGAGTACCCAAGAGAAAATTTTCCTCTCTGAAGCTAGTTTTAGTGACTCAGGAATTTTTTCCTGTGTAAACAATTAATTTCCTGGGCTATGATCTTATGTTAGTTGAAACCACGGTGAAGGGTAAATACAGAATATCAGTAGCCTGTTAAGTCAGAACAGAAGACCAGTAGATTGCACACCATCCTGAGTCTGTTGTTTGGGCAGTCATATTGCCCCCTGTATGGGGCTCCTTTCTAATCAGTGAGTACTGTCACTAAAAACAGTTTGTGTGGGGCTACTTTTATGTGGATTTTGGCTGTGAGAACAAGGTTTGTCTGAGTGAATGCCTTCATACCAAGGCTTCACTGTGTGGGGAAGGTATCCAGTTGCCCTACAGGAAAAGCCAGTTTTATACACGGTTGAGATATTATAGAAAGGAGAAATGCCCTGATTTCACAAGGTTTTTACAGAATTGTCATGACTTACCCAAAAGACGGGTGTCCCCACAGCTCTGTTGATATGCAAGTCCTCTGTATATGTGTTGCTTCTATTGGTAAATGAATAAAAGAGCTGTCTTGGACTTTGATAGGGTAGAACAGAGCTAGGTGGGGAAAACTAAACTGAATACTGGGAGAAAGAAGGAGGAGTCCCAGTAACCATGTAGCCACCACAGGGAACAGACAAGCCATTACCACAGCCATGGTAGTGATACACAGATTAATAGAAATGGGTAAAATTGAGATGTAAGAACTAGTCAATAAGTAGTTAGAGCTAATAGGCCAAGCACTGATTTAATTAATACAGTTACCATGTGGTTATTTTGAATCTGGGAAACCAGGAACAAATAAGCGGCCTCCTACAACACTTTGCTGAAATGGGTTACTTCACATAGATATGTAGTATACACTTCCTGTAGATTAGTCTATTGGTTCATCATCTATACATTTACTGTATAATCATTGTGGGCTTACTACACATTCTTACACAGACTCGTTGTCAAGGTTAAAAATGTAGCTCCTTCCTCATTATTGAGTGTGTAGATGTCATAAAACATATTTATAATGTTCATAACTACAAAAACATGTTAATAGTACCATGAGAGACTATGAAAAGAAAGAGTAAAAAGAAAAGGAGCATACTTGTCATGGGCTTAAAAACCCACTTGTGTTGAGGGATACCCATCAATATGCTGTGAATATGGTTTATTAGCAGTGTTTAATAAAGGAACCTCATTGGCCTATAGCAGGGCAGAAAAGACCTAGGCAGGAAAACTGAAATGAATGCAAGGAGAAAGAAGGCAGAATCAGGGTGATGCCATGTAGCTGCCGAAGCAGAAAGATGCCAGAACCTTATCAGTAGGCCACAACCTCATGGTGATACATAGGTTAATATAAATTGGTTAACTTAAGATGTAAGAGATAACTAGGAATATACCTGAGCCATTGGCCAAGCAGTGTTGCAATTAATATAGTTTTTGTGTGAATATTTGGTTCTAATCAGCCAGGAAATAAACTTCAGTGTTCGATTACACATTTGTAGCCCTTTTATCTGTTATTATTAATTGTCCTTTAACAAATATTAGAAAGTCTCTTAAAAATATTTAAATAAAAGAGAATAGCTCCAAAATAATTATACCCAAAAATAAAGAATTCAAACTTGATCTTCCTTCTTCTAGCCCATCTTTGATTTTCCTAATTTATTTTCATTTACTGACTCTGCAGCTATATTGGAAACATAGAGTGGCACTGTGGGGAAACTGAAGATACCCTCTCCTGCCCTCTCTAGTCAGAAATTTCCCAGGTGTAAGCCCCCACAATCTACTTGACCATAGGTCTGTGATGAAGATCAATGACTATAAATATAGGTGTTTTTTTCATAAAACCAATGTGTATCCATCACGATGACAACTTTCTATTAACGTATAATTGAGTTAATAAACACTACTAGAAATTTTATCTTCTAAATCCATAACCATTACCAATTGTTTTAATTTGCTTTCTTTTGCTATGATAAAACACACTGGTCCCAAAGCAAATTGGCAAAGAGAGGGCTTATTTGGCTTAAACTCCCAGGTCACAATTTATCCTTAAGGGGAATCAAGGAATAAACAGAAATAGGAGCTTGAAGTAGAAACCATGAGGAAAGAACAATAAGTCAGGTCCTCCTAGGGCTATGACTAATAATGACAATCCTCACAAAAATGCCCACAGACCAACTGATGTAGGCTGTTCCTCTGCTGTAGGAATTCCTATTGCCAGTAGCCTTTAAGTTACCTGCCCACTTGGGTGTGGCCTCTTATATTATAAATGCCAATGTTAAGTGTGTACCCAGCCTCTTTTTGGGCTGCTAGATTCAGTTTCTGTCCCCTGTTTGTGCAGAGGACTGTGATTTGTAAATCTATCCTAAATAAATAACCCTTAATATGCTCAATTCTGAGCCAGTGTAGAATTTCTTTTTATTGTCCCTCTTTATCTGGCGCCCAACTGGATCAGAACTCCATACCAACTTAGTGATCGGCTTACAGGCCTAACCGGTCCACAGCCTAGAAAGTCTCCCACCCCCACATGCCTGTCTTGTTTTTACCTACTAAGCAGTTTAAAATCCCCACCACAGCGAAGCTGAGTGCATGCCGTAACTTGGAATACCCAGATTAATATTTTGAGGTCATCATCCTCATTTGTTGCACAGTTGTTTAAAAATTGTTTAATATTCTAATATGAAGACTTTAGTCTTTAAGTTTTATAGGTGTTAAGCATTATAGGTCAATAATCATCCATGTTTATCATACTTATAGTTAGACTAATCAGGTTCTTTAGATACATAGAGATTGTATTCTGCATAGATAGGTAATATCCAGTCAATTCAAAGAGCTGTAGAATATGGCAATTAAATAACTTAAGGTTCTGTTAACATGAGACACAATTGATCCTGGCAGAACCAATCTATTTCTGAGAGAATGTTGAGCACTGAAGACACTCAGAGTTTGTTTTCTTCATGGTAAAACGAGGCTTTGGGCAATGAACTGCCCATGCACTGACCACTGACAAAATGCACGATGTACAGACAGGACAAGCAGGATACAGGTAAAAAGACTGTCAAATCTTGTCAAGACAGGGTAAGATGGTTTTGAAAAACTTCTTGTCTCTGAAAATGGTCTGTCAGTTACTATAGGCCTTAGCCAAAGTTGGTTGCTCCAAATTGCAAATGAGACTTTGGGTGATTGCCCAGGTAGTCAGTTGTCTCTGTCATTTGTTGTACATTTTGAAAGTTGCTTGATTGCACTTCCTGTTTACTCAAGTAATATTATTTCCCTTCTTGGGTCTTTGATGTGGTTGAAGACTAGATAGTTGTAGTTACTTTCCACTCATGACTCCGCCAAATTATCTATAAACTCCTTAAAATAGGATAATTATTGAAACATTTACCATGTTTCTTTCTTAGAATTGTTTATGCTGGTTGCAATTCTAATTTTTATACCTGATATTTCTTTTTATTGTATATTATTTTGTATTAGGCTTAGAACTCTCTCATTTAAACAAAAAGGAGGAGGTGCTGTAGGAATTCCTATCACCAGTAGCCTTTAAGTTATTCACCCACTCAGGCATGGCCTCTTACACTATAAATGCTGATATAAGGCATGCATCCAGCCTCTCTTCAAGCTGTTGGATTTGGTTCCTGTTCCCTGTTTGTGCAGAGTACTGTGATCTGTGAGTCTATCCCTAAATAAAAAAAACACAAAACCCTTTTTACTGAATTCTGAGCTAGTGTGGTATTTCTTTTTAGGATCTGTCTTCACTCCTCAGTTGAACTTCTCATACAAGTTTAGGTTAACAAGGCTAAAGAAGATAACATTAAAGCAAATCATCATTTTATTATACCAATCTCAATTTTATTATATAATTAAAGTTAAAATGCAGATAATAACTCTTGATAACTTTCCTTGATTAGATTTAATTCTAAAAACACCTTGAGCTAATTTTTTGAGTCTGTTTTTTAGCCTTAATTTTATTTTATATTAATTTTCAACTAATTAAAATAATTAACTAACTAATTAATTAAGATCTTTGAATTTTAAAATTCTTTTAAAAGTCTCTGGGGCAATATTTTACAAATTGAGAAATATTTTGAGTAGCAGATACAAGTATGTAGCATAGCATTGTTTTCCTTAAAGTTTCTCTCTATGTAAATCAGAAGGTTATGCCTTGAATGAAATTGTAGGTCACAAGAGTTCATCAGATACCCACTCTAACACAATCATTCTTGTCATTTATAAGCAGCAGAGCAGCAGCTCTTGGGTTTGCATATATCTATCTTAGCTTAGCTATAGAAGTATATTAAAAATGGATTTCAGTTAATATTTTGTAATATACAATGTTTTAGATCAGAAACTAAGCAACTTATGGTGCAAAAGATTTTACAAAGTGCCTAGGTTATAACTTCTCTGTAATGTTGCTATTGTACAGTGAGCTCTATTATATTAGACACTGCTTCTTATTTGGGACACAATTCATTATCACAGTGTCACAAGACTAGTAATTCTGAAACATTTTTTTTTATGTTGTGGAAAACCTTTTTTCATCTTCAATTATGGTAGATAGCTTTGCTGGGTATATTATTCCAGACTGAGCTCATAGGTTAGAGCTTATATGACTGTTCTAGGCCCTTCTCTTATCCTGATTTTATATATATGTATATATATATATATATATATATATATATATATGTATGTATATATATATGACTTGTGCTTTTTTCCCCCTCTTGAAGCTCAGTGTTGCTATACTGTGTTGTGGTATTTTCTTTTTTTTTCTAAGAAAGGGATATTCTGCATATTCCTGGCTGCCCTGAAACAAGTTCCATAGACCAGACCAGCCTAGAACTCAGAGATCTTACTGCTTCTCTCAAGTGCTGAGATTAAGAAAAGTGCCACCACAGCTAGCTTCTTGTGGGAATGTTCTTGCCTGGTCTTGTCTGTTTGGTGTTCTGTGTGCTTCCTTTATCTGCGTGAGTGCATCTTTCCTTAGTGTGGGAAAAATTTCTCCTATGATTTTTTTTCCTTTTCTTTCTTTTTTTCCCTTTTTTTTTTCTTTTTTTGGTCTTTCAAGACAGGGTTTCTCTGTGTAGCTTTGGAGCCTGTCCTGAAACCAGCTCTTGTAGACCAGGCTGGCTTTGAACTCACAGAGATCTGCCTGCTTCTGCCTCCTGAGTGCTGGGATTAAAGGGGTGTGACCCCACTGTCCGGCCTCCTATGATATTTTTGAAGACTCATTTAGTTTCAGGATCTAGTTTTTAAATGACTAATTTTTCTTGATTTTTTTCTTGGTGTGTGTGTTTTATACATTTTAATCTTCTATCAAAAGGGCAGCTACTAAAGAATTTTTCTGCTCTGTGGACAGTCTTTTCACATGAGTGATGGTGTTCTTTTCTGTATAAAAACATTTTTGCTTCAAAAACTCCCATTTTTCAATTGTTTTGATGCATACACAACTAGTGTTTTGTAAAAAAATAAATAAATAAATTCTCTGTGTGAATGATTTCAAGCACATTCCCTACTTTATCTTCTGTCAGGCTCAAGGTATTAGGTCTTATGTTGAGGTTCTTGATCCATTTAGAATTGAATTTTGTGCAGCTGAGAATCTATTGGTAACTCATAGCTGCCACGAAAGGGAGGTTAATTTTTCTTTAAGGGTATGGTCCCTGATAGGTTTACTATACTCTGGTGGATGTCCACATACACAAGAATACATGAGCACCACAAATTTGGACTTGATGGGTTTAAAAAATGAATGAGGACACAAAAGTTGAATAAATATGAATCTGGTATGGATCAGGAATGAAAGTAGAAGGGGGTGAATGATGAATATAATCAAAATACAATGTATGAAATTATCAAAGAATTAACAAAAATTGTTTAAGGATTTATTTGCTTTTATTTTATGTGTATTAGTTTTTTTTCTGCATATAGGCCTGGATGCCACATGCATGACTTGTTCCCACAGAGGTCAAAAATGAATATCCACAGATCACCTGGAACTGTAGTTATAAATGATTGTGAATGATTATGTGGTTGCTGGGAACTAAATCCAGGCCTGTGAAAAATCCAGAAGTACTTTTAACACTGAGCCATTTCTCCAGCCTTTCAATAAGAACACTCTTTTAAAAATCCTTACTACTATTGTCTCACTTATATGTGAAATATGGTGCAAGTGGAAGTATTTTTTTGTACCTAGAAATGAAAATTTGAGCTATAGACTTAGTTTCTCTTTATAATGGCATCAAACCGCATTGCACATATCATATAGCTATATAAATATATTCAAGGTCACCTCTATAATAACTAGAAAATTTCAGTGAAAGACACAGAAAACTAAGAACTAATGAAGAAATACAATATATGAGAGCATTTAAAATCCAATATGCAAATCAGTTTGCATCTACAAGCATGGTATATGGTCCAATTAATATTCTACTCTGAAAAAGAACAACTATGCTTTGTGGAAATTGTCTATTACATTTTAAAATACACATGAAAATATGATGAGCTATAATATTAAGAAATCAGAAGGATAAAGTTAAACTAAGAAAATAAAAGACATAAATATTAGTGGAAAGAAATTAATTCTAGAATAAAGTAATGTATATCAGTAGTATAGCACAGCATTGTAAAGCCGATTCCTATGTCCAGTAACTTGTTTTAGAAAGAAAAATCATTGCAAAATAAAATAAACATATGGGAAATATGAACTGTAGTTTGTAACATATTATTCAAGTAAACATAATTCATAATCCATCTTACTATGGAAAATGAAAATGCTCCTAGAAGAAATATGGAATTATGTTCATGAAATTGAGGTGAATAAAGATTCCTTTTAAAACATTAAGCATATAAGACTGATTCTGTGGATTTAATTAATATTAACGCCTTCCATTTTTTGAAAAATATTTACAAAGTTTAAAAGATCACATATATGGAAAAGACATGCACAATATATTTCATTATATATTTATATTTAAAATGCTCTATAACTAAATGAGAGTATAAAAAGTTTTTTAATGAAGCAAAATGCGTGAATAGGCACTAAGAGGACTGATAAATGGACAATAAAGCACTGAGAAAAATTAACATCATTCATCAGAAAAATAAAAAGCATAACACTGACATGTTCATAAATATCTATAAAAGTAACAACAAGAAAATTCTAAGAATTGAAGTATAAAAAATGGATTTTATGCATTGCTAATTCATGTATAAATCATGTAATCTTTGTGAGAAATATTAGGTATTACGAAAACTAAGCATGCTGTCCCAGTTTGATTTCCTGGTGCTGTGATAAACAGCAATGACCAAAGGCAACTTGGAGAGGGAAGAGTATATTATTTGCCTTACACATCCTGATAACAGCGTATCAGTGGGCAAAGAATGGACAATATCCCAAGCAAGGCAGGAATCTAGAGGCAAGAACTAAAGCAGAAACACTGAGAGAATGTTTTTTACAGGCTTGCTTTCCAAGCCTGGCTTCTTATACAACCCAGGAACACATTCAGGGAGGCACCACCTTAATAGACTCTACCCTTTTCCATCAATAATTAGAAAAGAAACTTTCCCACAAAATTTTCTTCAGGCCAATCTGATGGAGGTGATTTGTCAATTGAGTTTTTCTCTTCCCTGGTTACTCTAGCCAGTCCCAAGTTGATAAGAGATTAACATACCAACTATATATACTAGCAATTATACTCCTAGACATGTAAGAAAGAAATGATTAGTATATATTTATTTCAATCAGAAGATAAACAAATACTTGATTTAAGAGATTCAACACCAATAAGCACAAGAAAATATAATAGAAAATCTAGGATAGAATAGATTATAAAATACCATACATTTAACAAATTAATACTTTTAAAGTTTAAAAAATTATGCCATTAAAATTGCATAGTATAAATTCATGCCCAAACTGAAACAACACGTATAGGATGTTCAGAAAGGCAACACTGGCATATGATGATGGAGTTTGGGATATAGTTGTTACCATGTGAGAGGCATATATGTTAGAAGAAAAAATGAGGAAGCCTGGGGTGACAGAAATTGTAATTTGTGGGATATGAAATTATGAATAATTTGAATATTCTTATCTGCAACTCAAGTATAAAGTACAACCTACGTTTTTAAGTTTTTTTGAAGTTTGGCAACTGTGTATATGTTGGTATTATCATCTAACACAATTTGACAAGGATAAGATAGTTCTCCAACGGTAAATGGAGTAGTATAACTTACATAAGAATTACTACTTCTATCAAAATGCTATTTCAAAGTTAATAAATATACACAAAAAGGGGAATAGAGGAAAAAATAAATAAAAATACTGCTTAATGCAAATTATGAGGGTTTAAGGGCTAGCTGAGATGAAGAACTTATAAATGAGTCTTTATCCTCATTTTAATGCTTCAATTTTTAAGGGGGAACAAATCAAATATATACATATATATGAGTTAGGAAGAATGAGGGTTTTAAAGGTGGACTCATTTCTGCTTGGTTGTTTATCTTGAGGTGAGATAAACAATAATTTAGGCCTACAATATAGCAAGCAGGATCTATTTCTTTTGGGAAGATGGCCACACAATCACTTTAAAAATAAAATTTATTAAAAATTGATAAAAGAAGAATGGAGGGTATCAGAATGATGCCTCAGAGTTTAAGAGCAATGACTGCTTGTCCAGAGGGTGAAGGTTTGATTTCCAGGGCTCACAAAGGAGCTCACCATTATCTGTAAGTCCAGTTACATTGGGATTCACACTCATAGTATATCTGTGCATGCAAAGCCATTTGGCATAGCATTTTTCTTTAGGAAATTAAAGAAAGTGTTCAACCTGGATACAGATGCAGAGTGGAGAAACTTTCCTGGAAGCACTACCTTTAATTGATTTTTAAATCTAATTGTACTTTTTAATCTTTGTCATTTTGCTGTAATATCTTCATTATTCAAAAGCATTTAAAGTATATATTCAATAGATCACACGTTGGAATACATCATTTAGGAAAGGGTGAGGGCAGCCCTCCTCTTTCTGGGTTTCTATCCAAAGGCAGTAATATCAGCATACCAAGGAGGTTCCTGCGCATTCATTTCTCTTTCATTACACTTAACAACAGACAAGGTGAGGAATCTACCAATGTGAATTTTCTAATTGCTTTGACATGATCCCTAAAAAGGGCAACTTAAAGAAGGTTTTATTTTGACTCACAGTTTGAGAGTACAATCCAATCCCTTGTAGTAAGAAGAAGAGTATGATAGGTAGCTGGTGGTCTCATTTCATTCACATTCAGCAAGGTAAGTGCAATAACTTTCTCTTCATTGGAGCTATTTTTTTAAAATAATTCCAACTGATTTCTCAGCACCTGCCTTGAACGTACCTTTAAACTGCCATGCTAGGTTTGAGTCTTGTTTTGGTATGACCACTTGCTTTTGGAATGAGAATGTCTACTCCATGGCATTGTATGTTAGAAGTATGTGACTTGCTTTTTAATTGTACAGACTACCTTGAGTCTCAGAGGAAACCCTGGACTTTTAAGGCGCATTAGGATTCCTAAGGGCTATGAAACATTTGAAGTTAGGCTGAATGATTTTACATTAGGACTTAACCATCTTATGGGAGCAAGGATAGAACAGTACATCTTAAAAGTGATATGTCAAGTTGATTAGGAGTGAACTGTGATAGTATTCAATTTACAGCAAATAGCACTCCTGTGAGGGATATCTTGACATAATTAAGCCCTGGGCCTACTTGTGAGGGGTTATGTGGACCACAGTCATCTCTGGCAATGCCTGGAAAGGATTATCTTGATAAAATTAATTGAGGCAGAAGGAGTTAACACTAGTATCCCTAAGTCTGGGCCCTGAAGTTCATTAAAAGGAAAATGCTTGTTGTGCAATCTCATTCATTTCTGTCTATTTCCTGATCAGAATATAATGTACTAAACCTCCTCAAGCTCCAGTCACCATGACTTCCCTGCCACAATGTACCCTCAAATTGTGAGTCAGAATAAACTTCCTTAAGTGACTTTCGTCATGATATTTTATTAGTTCTACAGAAAAGTAACCTTGGCAGTGTGCTATCAGAGGATAGCATGCCAAGTGATACAAGCCCAGCATAGAAAGACAAGTGCTGTATGCTCTATTTCATAGATAGAAATTTCTAAACAAAATGTTAAACAGGATACAGAATAGTGATTACTAAGGTTTGAGAACATGCTTGGAAAAGGAAAACTGGACTCATCAGTAAATGATGAATACATATATTGAAATATCACATTGAACTCCAATAATATGGGCTATAAATATACATTGATCAAAATATGTATTTATAAAATCCTTTCTAAATAAAACTATAAATCTATCAAACAAGTAACAGAATAATGGAAATCATTCAATAATTAGGAGGTAATGGCAAAATAATTAGAACTAAATGTGTGAATTCAGCATTTAGAGGTAAATTAATGATATGTATTCTAGATTTGTGGAACAAAGTCACTTGAATTTTCATGGTAATAATTTAAAATAAAACATACAAAATTTACGCACCATGAGTAGGTAAAGAACACAATTGTAAGCTCTGCTTTGGGGTCTGTGGTACTTTGTATGTGTGTGAATGACAAATTAAGGGAAAAATTAAAAGCAAGCTAGGTGGTGGTGGCCCACACTTTTAATCCCAGAACTCGGGAGGCAGAGGCAGTTATGTGAGTTCGAGGTCAGCCTGGTCTACAAGAACTAATTCCAGGACAGGCTCCAAAGCTACGACGAAAACTCTGTCTCTAAAAACATAATTTATAATAAACAAAGGCAATGTTGCATTATCAACATTGACCCAGATGAATCTCATTTCTATCATTTCATAGCCTCACCTGGTGTATGAATTTGGGGAAGTAATAGCCTCCTCATCCATGCAGTAGAACTTGAAATTTCACTAAATGATGTAAATACTTCCTTCACTCCCTACACTTCCTTAATAGTGATTGCCAATTAACCAACTGCTTATTTTAATGTGTGTAGGTTCCACTATTTTGACAATGTGTGGACTTCGGATGTAAGTGAGTACTGCAGATTATTTAATTCAATTACAGCTATTTACATCTTATTTTAAGTGTAATTATCCCTGGTAGAGACCATACTCATTTCCATAACACATTTTAATGTTGTTGAAAAGGCAAGAGCAGACCTGCCTGAGTAGACACTGTCAGGCTGACAAATCTTTTGCAGCCTCTAGACATGAGCACTCCATAAACAAGCCCTGCAAAGACCATTTTAAGCAGGACTGGTTTGGCAGTTGTATAACTCTCTTTTATCGACAGAGCAATTATATCAAGTTTCCTGTAATGTCTTTTGTCGGGAGTGAAATTTAATAACAGTTTTTTTTAAAAAAAATCTTAGTAACACATGAAATGTAATTCAAGAAAGCAATTTTAGATCCTGCACATCAAGATTGAAATATATTGTAATAAACATCAAATGGTTAATTTAAAAGATAATAAAATTCACATATTCATAAAACTGCTAATTATCAAAAGACCATTCTCTGTATTTAGAACTTTTAGGCAGAGTCCTGATTGAGAACACTAAAATAAATGATTTGTTATAAATGGTGCCTAATACATATTTGCTAGAATTATCTACTGTCAAGCAAACTGACATTCTTCACTTGTAAAGTTCTCTTCTTGCCCTTTACAGATCTTTGCTATTCATTCATCTACAAGTTTTTCATGTTCAATTTATTCTTAAATGATATATTTTGTCATAGTTACCTTCGGTTGTCAATGTAACACGACTGAGAGAAAGGATTGGCACAACCAGATTGGCCCATGGGCATTGTCTGTGTATTTTCTTGATTACTAATTCATGCGGTAGGTATCTCACTGAAGGTGGTACCATCACTAGGCAGGTGGACTGAGACAATATATAGCTAAGCAAAATGCAATATTCCTCAATGGCCCTTGCTTCAATTCCTATCTTTATGTTGCCCTGAGTTTCTACTTTGATTTCATTTGATGATGATAGGATATAACCTGTAAGTCAAATCTATTTTTTCTTCCTAAAGTGGTTTTGAACAGTGTTTTTGATCACAATAACAGAAAGAAAAGTAGGACATGTGTTGGCCTCAAAATGCAAAGGTAGATAACACTGTATAAATGAAACTTCTGTTTTCTAAAGCTGCATTGTTGTTTGGATAATATGGTTAGCCTTGCCTTTGGAAAGTTTTCCTTCCTTTGCTTGGCAGTACTTTACTCAACTGTTTCTTACATTCCTCACCATATCGTGTAGAAAGGGTGCTTGCATAACTTGGCTTGAGATCTCCCTAGATAAACTTGATTCCAGCTGTCCGTTCTTTCAATGCTCAACTTTCTTCCCCTGAGTGCTGTGGGAATTCCTTCAGCCAATAGCTTTTAAGATACTGGCCCACTATGGGTGTGGTCATATGTACTATATATACAGATGTAAAATCATTTATGGCCTTTAGGCTCCTGGATTTATTTCCAGTTGCCTACTCATGCAGAGAACTTCCGATCTGTGAGTCTACCCCTAAATAAAGAAATTTTTTATACCCCATTCTGGGCTAGTGTGAAACTATTTTATTATAATCTACAACAGAATGGTGCCCAGTGTGGTGCAGGGTGGAACACAAGTCCCAGCCAGATGAAAAGGTCTGCAGATTCCTGCTACCCCTACCCATGTGACTTGAAAACCCTCTGCAGCTGAGCTACATCTTTGGCATGTAACTGCAAATATTTTGGCTGGCATGGAGACTTAACAATTTCCCATGGCCCACCTACCTGCAAAATTCTCCGCCATAATCTATAACACCTGAGGCCCACTGTGGGAACCTGTCCTCCCTGATCCTTGAGGCCAAAATACTGGATGCAAATAATGTTTACGCTAACCAGCTAAGCTTCCTGCTAGTTCCGTCCTTGGTTCTGCTACAGCCTGGTACATTAGCCTGAGGGATCTGTTTTACTTTAAAATGGTAATTTCTCAACCTGCCTCAAAGAAGCTCAGGCGCCAAGGCCCATCTAACCTGTCTGACATTGCCTTAAACCCTCGACCACCTGCCTGGGGAAAAACTCCCACAGAGGCCAGTTTCCCCAGCCCTCTCTGGGTGGGAGGAGTTTTCCTTTACTGGGGCCAAAAGTATTTTAACCCTGGATTTAGTTGAATAAAGAGGCATTCTCTTCTTGAGGATGACTGGAACTCTGTATCTGTGTATGTGCGTCTTATGCTTTAACCCCTAGGACAATATGGAACTCGTGGGATGTGGGTGGCGTGGAAGGACGACCCCCTACAGCCCACTAGTTTTATTTCATTGATTTAGCTTACACAAATGATCTCAGGACTCTTTACTCTCAAACTGTGTGATCTTGGTTGCTCTGTGAATAGTTGATTTAAGTATCATTCATTTGAGAGTCTACTGAAATTTTCTGTATATTTCTATACAACTGGCAAAAAGTAAAACTAAAACATTTTTGATTTAATGTAGGAGTTGAAACAGCTATAGGCTATGTTATGTTCTAAGAAAAGACTGAAACAGTGGAAATCAGGGTATTATGTATATGCACAGAAGAGAATGCTCTTTCAGATATAATGGCTAGCCCACTGGCTGAGAAGAGTCTTCAAGGCCAATGCTGTCTCAAATAGTATAGGTTTGCCACACTACAGTTTTCATACCAGATTAAGAAACACTCCCAAAATTCCCCTTCTCATTATAAGTAACTTAGTTTTCCGTCCACTTTTTCCTTAACATAAAACCCTATTCTGCAGGGTTGATGTGCATTTCCACAAAATTTCAAGTTGAAAAATGGTCACTTCCTTGTGCACATCATACTCACCTTCAAGAGCATCCATTGAATTCTTTATTCCTGAAGAATTACTTAATCAATTTAATGATATACATGCTGCTGACACGACTCTTGGCTTTCTGGAAAAGATAACTTTTAAGTTTCTTTCATAAGCCATAGTTTTTAATGAGATACGAGAGATAAGAAACTATATATACTCATGGAATGTAAAATGTAATGTTTTCAACTATGTATACAATCTGGAAGAGTTAATCCAGGTGCTTAATATTTATCATTAGTATATCATTCTTTTTATCATGAGGATGCATACCATCATGGAGGCTTCATACCGTCATGATATATATACATATATATACACATATATACACATACACATATACACACACGTATATATATATATGATAGATATGAAACCTATTCTTTAGCATTTTAAAAGCACATCTTGTTAGGGTTATCATCCTGTATTATGTACTGCATTCACTTATCCATACTTGCTGAAAGTTGCTATTTTGCTACAGAAAGTTCCCACTCCAAGCTCATGCCTTGAAGGCTTGGAACACAGCTCATAGGCTTTTAGTAAGTGATTAGATTGTAAGAAATTTTCTTCAAAAAAATGCACTAATACCTTGATGGATTCTGTATTTGAATAGACTCCTGACAGGTGGGAAAACTGTTGAATGTTTGAGAAAGCAGGACAATGACATCTGCATTGGTAGCTATAACTTGTCCTGGTCCCCCCTCTTAACTGTTCTGACCACTTCCTGTGTGCTATGATGTGAGAAACCTCTGCCATATGTTCCTACTCCCATGGTGCTCTCCTCACCAGAGACACAGAATCAACAGAGTACAGAATGATAGAAAATTTCTGTTATAAGCTGCTTTCCCAGATATTTTGTCAGAGTAAGACAAAACTTGACATCTTAACCTTAGTCAGCAGATTCCTTTCCATTTCCTCTTATTAAATAAAGGGGTCAAAGAAAATAAAGAGGCAACACAGTAAGTAGAATATCGCACACAGAGTAAGAAAAACATTTATCTAATTACACAATTACATGATGCACATATAGCTTCCTACATTTGGTGATTATAGCCATTGGATCATTTAAATGTTATATGTAGTATCAAAAATTTTAAAATTCAGTATCTATGTGAGATGTGATATGGAGACACTGAACTTCTCTTACACTATTCTCCAAATTGCCATAGTTCTAATTAGTTCTAATAAATTCTCTACACTTTGTTTCTGTGGTTTCCAATATTTTAGATTCCACTTGAAAAGAAGATATTAGATTTTCTGTGTCTGGCATACAGTCTCCTAACATTAATTTAATTAGGCAGGCTAAACTTGTCCCTAAAGTCAAATAAGACTTTCAAAACCATGGCCAATTCCAATTTTTAATTAGCTTTTCAGTGTGGATGCTGCATTTTCTCTGAACCTCCAAACCTCAAGGAATTTTAAAATGTTTTTCAAAGTCTTTGGCTTACAAAATAGTAGGTTTCCACCTGGATTTTTCATACATTTTTGCTGAGACAAAGTCTTCCAGTAACTTTGAAGCTTGCCATTTTGCCTTGGCTGACTGGCCAATGGTTCTGAGCCATGCGTAGACTTTCAGTAGAAGCTGGAGATTTGATCTAGGGTTCCCTCACTTTCTCCTTATGTGTTCTAAGACACGAATAGTTTTAGTCTAATAAAACTAGAATGCTATGGTCAGTGAGTTGGTTAAGCTGGTAAAAATGTTAACACAAGCCTGACAACCTGTGTTTAATCTTTAGATCCCACAGTAATGGAAAGAACTGCCTCCTATTAATTATTGTCTAGCCTCCATGGAATTCATACACGAACAAACAATATTAATAATCAAAATGAAATTTAAAGCTATAATGATGTTCTGTTGTTCAGTCATATTCTATATAATATATACACATACACACATATACATATATACATATAAATGTTTACAGTAATGTGGTTAGACAGATGTAACTAATATATTACAGTTATGATTTTATTCTAAATTTGTACTAATAAGAAGTAGTGAAATTAACATTTTGCCAAGTTTGGACTGTCTCTGATGCTTGCGCCATTTACCGTTTCCTATATTCAAGAGAAATACTTTCATTGCTCCATGTTTAAATTTATACACATAAAATACATGCAAAGCGTAGAGGAAAAAAGCCAGTCTCCCATACTGATAAACATAACCATTCCTGGCATTTCTACTGGGAAACCTCGACAATGACTCAGCAGCCCACTGTCTAACACAGTTGCTTATTCCTTCTGTACGTCCTTGGAGTTCTTCATGAGGCTTTGTGGAGAGTAAACAAACTGCTTCTGCTTGCGGCTGCTTTACCTCACAGTCTCTCCCTGCAAGGCTTAGCAGAGGGGGACTTACTAGAGGTCCTGAGAGTCACAGGTTTAGCTCTACAATCCACAATTGTAAGAAATACTTGATCAAAACAATCTAATTCCAATTGTAAATGAATATTAATATTAATCATTTTTGCTCCATATTAACTAACTATTCAAATAAGATTCAAATAAGGATATAGAAGACACCTTATCCCATTTTACTGGTTTTAGCTTCTCCTTTGGTTTCATTCTCCTGACAAAGGGACTTGATGTTTCTGTAATTAGTGGTTTGGAGATAACCTGTGCATACTATAGGAAAGAAAGAGAAGATGTGGGTAAACTGCATTACATCTTTTTGCTTGTTTAATTTTTGCTCTTCCAAAATATATGAGTGCACAAATGAATGCTTGATGCTCCGTTAAGGAAATCGACATTCTGCAAATTAATATGGCTTCATTACCAGCTGATTAATGCTGATGAAAGGTTTGAGACTCCCTGGCAAGCTGATTAGCAATAGGAAGAAGAAAGGAGAACAAATGAGGAGCCATAAGGATACATCGAAGGAACAGAGCATTTTTGGTGTATTGAATGTATGATACCACATGAGTACCTGCAGAGAACCAGTAAACATACATGGCGGGTTAAAAAGTGATTATTTATACAATTTGATATTTCTACATTTTTGTGGTAAAAAAGACTTGCTAAACAATTTCTACTTGAAATGTTAACCAAAATTAGAAAAGTATATCTTAAAATATAGTCAGATGATAAAGTCAAGGAAATGTTTGTTCTTAATTTCAAGAATACAAAGAAAATATTTATAACAAACAAAAAGGAAAATCTCTGAATTCTCTTTGGGTAAGAATAAACAGACGTATTGTGTTGGTAGGTGTTTTTACTATTGTAGCAAATACCTGATCAAACCGACTCAAGGGAAAGTATTTATTTGGTCCCATATTTCACATTCTCTAGTCAATCATGACCGGCTGGATTACTCTGGGTCTGAAGTGATGAACAGCAGAACAGTGTGAACAGGTGTAGTGGGATACTTCATGTTATGTAGAAAACAGAGAGGAAAGAATGAGCCTAGAACAAGATACTTTCAAATATAGCTGGGAAATAGGCACTCTATACCTTTAAGGCATTTTTCAATTGGATCATTGCATAGAATGTGGCTTCTTTGTATTGGAACTCATTTCTTTTGAAATCATAGTTTTCTCAACCCCAAAGTTATTTAGGATTTCTAATTAAAATTTTCAGTTTTTATCCTCTGAATTTTTCTTCCAGTTCTAATCATTAACCAAGATTGAAGAAGTCAGTGATACCAATGTGACAGTCAGAATGTGGGTCTGCTTTGAATGCTTGGACACCTGATTACTTAATTTATCACATGTGCCTTTGTGCAGCGTTTGAGAATTTGGACAAATTTAGATGATATTCTTGAAAGAATGTGACATGATGGTCTCTAGTACAATAAAGTTTTCATATCTGTCCAAAACCTCATAAGCACATTCGTTAATATCCACAGTCCTTTAGAAATTGTGTATAACTGAGCTCCAGCCAAAAGGGTACATTAAGTTATGCTTACAGAATTCTGGATCTTTCTAAGTCTTCATGTCCAAATCATCACAAATGATTTTGGTCTTTCCAAAAACCAGATACTAAGACTTCTGCACAATATGTTTAGGATGTAAGCGCTATGGTCTTTTTATTATTGCTGAGAAACCATACCAGGTGACACAATGCCAAGGATTCACACTGGCTTATGATTTCAGAGGTCATAGTTCAGAGTTCTTAGCACTGTTAATTTTTGAACCGTATTGAGGCAAAACATCATGGCAATGAAGGATAAGCCAGAGCTTACACACCTCATAGGCAACAAGATATAGTAAGGAGACACAAAAGTGCCAGGTGCAAAATACTCTCCAAAGGCATGTTTTCCCAGGGACTTAGGTCTTCTACGTACAGCGCATCTCCTGCTATTCCTCTGTGCATTTGCATCAGACAATTTTTATCGAAAGGATAACATTCAAAGTCAAACAAGGCCATTGCTACTGAGACAAAATAATTTCTGCTAAGTAAAGAATGTGTCTATGTGCTTTATCTCTAAATACTCTCATAAAATTCCCATAGCTTTTAAAACAAGGCACATAAAAAAAACAAAAATGTATTATTAAACAAACAACTGCAATCCTGATATTTTACAACAGTTCAATAGGTTAAAACAGTGGAGAAAAAAAAAAGAAATCCTCTCCACATCAGTTGGAAGAGACATGATTCTTAACATATTGTATGGTATTCGATGCTTATTCAATTCCATAATTTAGCAATACTTGTTTATAATTAGATAACTCGTCTGTCCATAGTATCATTGAGCTCACGAACTTTGTGTCACTGCCTTCAGAGATCTGGAATGTCCCAAAACTGATTAATAGCATTAAATAAATGGGTTTTCATATCTTTAAAGTATATCTGATTCCTCATCCATTTATTAAAATTTATTATTACTGAATTTCTTTCTTTTTCCCATTTTGTGAGCATCCTCTCTACTTTCATTAATATAAATTACAGTTATTTGAAAGTTTACTTTGTCTAACTCTAGTATTTAGGTCATCCTTGTATTCAAAATTCTTTGTTTCTCTCTTTGTTTGTTTGTTTGAAACAGAGCCTCTCACTGTGTAACTCTGGCTAGTCTAACTCACTTTGTAGACCCGGATATCTTTGAACTCACAGAGCCACCTTCTGCCTCCTGATAATTTTTGTATTTGATCTCTACATTATCTGTCAAATTTCTTAGATATATTTTATTTTTTTATTGTGTTCTAAAATCTGAATTATCTTACTTTAAACAGAAATTAAAAAGCCTTGCTAGAAATATCAGAGAATGTTTAAGATGTGAGAACATTGCATCATACCTAACCTAATTCTTCCCCACAGTGTGAGATGAGAGCCGTGAAGAAATATGAAATAGTACACAAGAGTTATGTTCTCTGAGAGCTCCTTAACCAAACTGGCAGTTGGACCACAGACTGGATGTCTATCTATGCCTTCCATTGTATGATGTTTTATTCTTCAGTTTCCAGTGCTTAATTTTATTCTTGTCAAAGTTTGGCTTTAGGTTTTTTTTTTCTTCTTCTTCTTTTTTTATTGATTTTTATTGAGCTCTACATTTTTCTCTGCTCTGCTCCCTTCCCCGTCCCTCCCCACTTCAACCTGCCCTCAAGGTCCCCATGTTCCCAATTTACTCAGGAGTCTTGTCTTTTTCTACTTCCCATGTAGATTAGGACTATGTAAGTCTCTCTTAGTGTTCTCATTGTTGTCTAAGTTCTCTGAGATTGTGGTTTATAGGCTGTTTATCTTTGCTTTATGTTGAAAAAGATTCATTTTATACCTGTAAGAATGGCCAAGATCAAAAACCCTGATGACAACTTATGCTGGAGAGGTTGTGGGGAAAAGGGAACACTTCTAAAGTGCTGGTGGGAATGCAAACTGGTTCAGCCTCTTTGGATGTCAGTGTGGTGATTTCTCAGAAAATTAAGAAACATCCTTCCTCAAGACCCAGTAATACCACTTTTGGGCATATATCCAAAGGATGCTCAATCGTGCCACTAGGACATGTGCTCAATTATGTTCATAACAGCTTTGTTTGTCATAGCCAGAACCTGGAAACAACCTAAATGACTCTCAACTGAATAATGGATAAGGAAAATATAGTACATTTACACAATGATGTACTACACAGCAGAAAACAAAAATAAAAACAAAAGCAACAACAACCAAAAAAGACATCTTGTTTGGCTTTAGGGTTTCCTAAGGGATGGCATGTAGCCATAGAGCATGCGCATGTCAGTTAGACATACGGACTTCAATGTGAGAGACATTGTCTCTGACATCAACGTGAGAGAATATAATTTTCAAGGAGAAAAATTCTTTTTAGTTCATGATTTTAGGGCTTCCTGTCTGAGGTGCTGACAACAATGGTTCCTACAGTCTAGTGGTTTGAAAGAAAATGGGCCCCAAAAGGAATGGTACTATTACAATGTGGCTTGTTGAAGAAGGAGTGACCTTGGTGGAGAAGTGTATCACTGTGGGGTTGAGCTTTGAAGTCTCTTTAGCTCAAGCTTCCCTCAGTGTGACGTTAGTACAATCCCAGTTGCCTACAAGATGTAGCTATCTTAGCTCCAGCACCACATCTGCCTTTATGCCACTGTGCTCCCCATCATGGTAACAATAGACTGAACTTTAACTGTAAATTAGCCCCGGCAGTTATAAATTTTCATAATAAGTGCTGTCATGGTCATGGTATCCCTTCACAGCAATAAACACCTAACCAAGACACAGGGCCTGCACTGAAGTTAACATCACAGTTGAAGGGCATGTTAGAGCAAGACCCCACCCGACATGTGGCCAGGAAGCCTGGGAGACAGAAAGGAATGGTGGGGGAAAGACATATAATTCAAAGATCTGTCCACAGTGACTGCATTTTCTAGCCAGGTCCCATTCCTTAATAGTTCATTGATTAAGTAGTATCTTCTAAATCCAGTCATCCTTTCCTTCTATGGAAACTTTATACCTGTATGCCAACCAGCAGCCTTATTTTGTCCTGGTGAGGCTTGATGTTGAGTGTATCCTTCCATTTCAGGTCAGTCCTCTGTTCCAGCGTTAGGTAAGCTCATATATTCTTCTGCTGTATGTGCAGAGGCTTGAGCAGAGACCGCAGGACAAGATACCAAAGAGTGCAGGCTTTTTCTTTCTTGGGAGTTCTGGTACCCGTCAGCCCTCAAACTATTTTTCATCCAGTGTCAAAATTTCTGCTTTTTGCTTTGATTCCACCTTCCTTAAGGCAATTAGAAAACAATTCTCAAGAAGAAAATTGGTGAGAATGCCAGTCAACACATATATTTCTCATCTGCCAGGGACCAGGGTCCTGAATTTTTCACTTCTCAAAGCTGGATGGGTTTTTTTTGTTTTTGTTTTTTTGTTTTTTTTTTCCTTTTAACCATTGTTCGTTTTATAAGTGTTTATCATGGCAATGAAATCTTATGCTATCTACACCATCATGACAGAACCCAAATGCCAGTGCCAAAGGAAAATTATACCAGTTCCAGATGTTCCCACCTTCTAATTAGAGAGGATTATTGCATCTTAGCTGAGCAGCGGGGCTCTGGTTGATTGCCTTAATCCAATTAGCTACTGAGCTGAATTCTCGATGAATTAGAATTTATAAAATCTTGGTGCATGTCTAGATTCTTCTTTCTTTCTTTCTTTTTTTAGAACACAGCCAGGTAAGTGTATTTGCACCATAATTAGCTGAGTTCACCACAAACACATCATAATTAGGCACTAGACTCTGTAACTTCTTTACTGTACAGTGGAACTCTTGAAAGCGATTTATAAACACTATTTAAAGAGAAACTGAACAACTAACAATAAAAAAGGAAGAAAATTCTCCCATAAATCATACTTTTAATGTTTTCACCTTAGGTCTACATAGATATTAATCTTTCATATGTTTTGTCTGATTCAATGCCCTTTTATTACTACATTATTTTAAGAACAATTCTGTCATTTGCTTTTTAAAGAAATTAATCCCCAATTTTACACTTGAATGCCTGAATTGTTGCTATCATAGGCCTTTGTTATGTTTGTTGTATGTCTTGGCACATTTAAACTTTAAATGATAGTTTTATTTATTCCTTTAGAATTTCATACATGTGTACAATGTCTTTTGATCTTATCCACCCCTGTTACCTCTTTCCAATCTCTTTCTGGGACCCATCAACTCATCTTCCTCCCAATTTCAGGTTCTTTTTTTGTCTAATCATCATTATTATGATCACTGCTGTTGTTATTTGCCTCCTGAGTTCAATTAGTTCTGACCACATACTTCTTGTCAGTAGCCATATCATGAGGGGAGCTACTCTCTCCCCAAACAGCTACCAACCACCAATAGCTTCTCAGTAGACTGTAAGGCCCTACTCCATCAATGGTGTGATTTTAAGTGACTCAGTCATGGGCAGACATGTAGCTAACCACAGCTGCCACTACTGGACCAGTGGGCACATTTATTTGTTCTATGTTGGTATTATAGTATTTAGGATCCAGAGTTGGGGAAGAAGATGTATGTATTTTCTCCCCTAGCAGCCTGTGAAGCACTGTGAAAGCTACCCAGCAAGGAAGATGTTTCCTTGTCAGTTTGATACTAATATTTCAGTGTCCTGAAAGCATAATGGGTTTAATCTTCACAAACAGAACTCAATTTATTTAGAGTTGACAGCAAAGGACAATGAAAAATTTTGTTGTTGGTGTGGTCCTGGAGCTTCAGTGTCTAGCAGTTTATAGAGGTGTATTCTGCACATGGCACTGTGGTGTTCATTTAATAAATTATGTCTTATAGGAGTTTCTCTGATCAAATTCCCCCTTTATATTATATTTATAAATTAGCTTACAAACTAGTGGGTTTCGGTAGGTATCTTCATACAGACTTAGTTTGGGTTAAATTACCTTCTAATCTCTCCTCCCTTATTCTCCCATCCCCACTTAAAAATTTAACATTATCTCCACATTCATTTATGCTACTTCTTCTACTATCTCCTCTTATTTTTCATTTACTTTGTAGGATCATAGGTTTACGTATAGCCTTTCTATAAACTCATAACTTTTTTATACTTTTTCACAGCCTTTCATTTCTCCATCCCCCACTCTTTCATGGCTTGACCCTTTCTGCCTCAGTATTTCTGAAAAGATGATCAAGTATTTGTGTCTGCGAATGGTCCTATGACTGCAGCCTTACAGAATGACAACAGGATTCTTAGAGCTGATAAATATTTTCATCAAAGAGGTAGGATATAAATTACACAAATCAGGGGGTTTTGAGCATACCAGTGACAACAGAAATCAAAGATAAGCTCCCAGTCATAAAAATAAAAATAACACCTCCCGCTCACAATAACCAAAATAATATAGGACACCTGAAATAAACCTTAACAATAAGAAAAAAAAGACCTTTAGTATGAAACTTGAAGATACTAAAAGATGAATCTTGTGAAAATGTCGACCATAACAAGGCATTGTACAGATTCAAGCAATTCCAGTCAAAATTTCTGTACTGATCTTCACAAAAATCTTAAAAAAAATCTCAAAAATATATAAGAAGGCACACACATACACACACTCTTCAAGGAAAGCCAAGCTAACAGAGGAGGAGCAGAAATAATGTTGCAGAAGATACCATGATTTCAGATTACGGTATAGATGTATAGTATTAAAAATAATATGTTACTGGTAAAAGAACAAGCACATATATTAATGAGGTATATTAATTGAGAAACAGTATATGCAATATACAATAGTATATACAAATGACATTACCCAGTTTTTGATAAAGGAGTCAAAAGTATACATTGAAGAAACTACAGCATCTTCAAAAACATCTGGGCTTTAACATGCAGAAAAATAAAATTCAGTCTTTATGTTTTACCCTACATAAAATTCAACTTCAAATGAATGAGAGACCTCAATACAATCTGGGATCACTATAGGATGAGGTACACTTCAACTTATAGGCACAGGTATAGACTTTTTTTAAAGTGATTTTATTGAGCTATACATTTTTCTTTTCTCCCCTCTCTCCCTCCCCCCCTTCAACCATCTCCCATGACTTGCATGCTTTTAATTTATTAAGGGTATCTTGTCCTTTTCTACTTCCCATGTAGATTAGATCCATGTATGTCTCTCTTATGTTCCTCATTGTTGTCTAGGTTCTCTGGGATTGTGAATTGTAGGCCGGTTTTCTCTGCTTTGAGTCTAGTGAGTACATATGATATTTGTCTTTCTGGGTCCGAGTTACCTCACTGAATATTATGTTTTCTAAATCCACCCATTTGCCTGCAGATTTCAAGATTTCATTGTTTTCTTCTGCTATGTAGTACTCCATTGTGTAAATGTACCACATTATCCTTGTCCATTCTTCGGTCGAGGAGCATTCAAGTTACTTCTAGGTTCTGGCTATGACAAACAATGCTGCTATGAACATAGTTGAGTACTTGTCCTTGTGGCACAATTGAGCATCCTTTGGGTATATACCCAAAAGTGGTATTGCTGGGTCTTAAGAAAGGTTGTTTCCTAATTTTCTGAGAAATCACCATACTAAAACCAAGGGGGCTATACCAGATTGCCCTCCCACCAGCAATGTAGGAGTGTTCCCTTTACCACACATCCTCTCCAGCGTAAGTTGTCATCAGTGTTTTTGATCTTGGCCATTCTTACAGGTGGAATTTCAGAATTGTTTTGATTTATTTCTGATGATTAAGGATGTTTGATAAGATTTTCAACATAAGAATTAAGAACAGAAATAGTCATGCAGGATCCCATGAAACTAAAAGGCTTGGTACAGAAAATAAAATTGTCATTTGAATGAAAAAGCAGTCATAGAATGACAGAAAACCTTTGCCATCTGACAAGGATTAGTGTGTAGAATATATAAGTACCTCAAAAGCCTAAACATGAAGAAAATAACCCAAAATCTGGCTATAGAAGTGAACTAAAGTTCTCAAAACAAGAAATACAAATTACTAGTAACTAATTTAAAATTATTTCAAATCTTAGACAAGAGGGAAAAGCAAATTAAAACCACTCTAAGATTTCATCTCTCATTCTGGTCAGAATGGCCATAATCAGAGATACAGGAATATAAATGACAACAAATGCTGACATGGACATAGAAAAAGCGGTGTCCTTCTGTACTGCTGTTGGCTGTGCAAAGTCATAGAGCCAACTTGGAAATAAATCCAGAGGTTGCTCAGAGAACTAGAAGTATAACTACCACATGATTCAGCTACACCATTCCTGAGCATGTACCCAAAGGACTTTATATCCTACTACAGAGACACTTGTATATCATGTTCTTAGCTGTTATGGTTATAGTAGTTAAGAAACAGTAAAATACATAAATGTCTACTAACTGATGAATGAATAAGGAAAATATGGTTCATCTACACAGCTGAATATTCATTATATGTTGAATAGACGTTTCTGACCCACCCAGTCCCACAGCCTTTCAGTACCAAAGAAACATATAGAGGTCTACATTGATTATAAACTGGTTGGCTTAATATTAACTTCTTATTAACTCTTATAACTTATATTAGCCTATTAATCTTGTCTATGTCAGCCACATGGCTTGGTACCTTTTTCAGTGAGGCATTCTCATCTTGCTTCCTCTGTAGCTGGGTGACAACTTCAGACTGAGCTTTCCCCAGAAATCTTCTGTTCTCATTGCTCCACCTCTATTTCCTGCCTGGTCTCCCCACCTACACTTGGTTCCAGGCTACTGTTCAATCAGTGTTTTATTAAAATACAAGGGACAAATATTTACAAAGTACAAGATCATTGTCCCTCAGCACAGAAAAATGAAGTTTGTAGGCAAGTGGCTGGAACTCAAAAAATGTATTAAGTGACACCACCCAAGCTCAGAAAGATTATCCCATAATTTCTTCTCATATGTGGATTATAATTGTGAATCTTTTGCTTTATATTTTTAACTTGAAGTAAATATGGAAATCAGGTAAATACAAATGGGCCTTTGTTGTAGACCCATTAAGCAAAGGTAGATTAAAAACAAAGTAAAAAACAAACAAGCAAAAAACCTTACAGGTGATGACTTGTAATGTTTCTAACAGTAGTTGAAGATGTTCATAAATGGAGGAAGCTCATCTTTTTAATGAAGAAAGAAAGTTAACTTTAAAGTAAGTTAATCATTTGGAACTACTGTGGAAGAGCAAAATTAATTAAACTGGCTTATCTTATTTCACCTTAGTAGCCAGTTCTATGTCATCTGAGATGTATATCTTGGAGATACTTGATGCTGTTCTTCAGTTCTCAAAGCAATTAACCTCAGACTTTGCTGAAAACCCTATTTTGTTTGTTCATTTCTTTGTTCGAGAATCTTGAAGAAAACATTAACCCCTCTATTTACTCAAGCAAATAAATAAAGTATTTAATAGTAACCATACAAAATAATTATGATAATCATATTACTAATTGTATCTATAGAAACCAAGAAGTATACACTGAAAATACACTAGTAGAAAGGATGAGAAAAAAATCTGGAATTCTCATGTCTAAAATTTACTGTTGATCTTTACAAAGAGCCTTTATTAAAATACCAAACGTAAACAAAAACAAGGAAGTGAAGAAAGTAATACAAAGAATAATAAATCAATGAAAATCACCACCTAATAGGACAAGGAGCTAAACAGCCATGGGTAAAACAGAGAAAGTAACATAAATCCTAATTTTCACCACAATTTAGGGAGTATGAAAGAATAGAATTCTAAACTTGGTTAGGGGAAAACATGCAATAACAGAATTTGATATGGATATTTTGACAAATTGTATTAGCTTGGTAATTTTAGCATGCAAACATCTGAGTTTTGAATTACTTAAGCATTCTAAATTTAATTTGATGAATTTACATGGAAGGTAAATTAACATTCTTTTCAAAATATTTTAGGTTTGTGAGATCATAAACATATGTATTTGCCATATTATGTTGATAACGACATTCTGTTTAAAAGACCTGCTCTATCAAACCTCGAGCAATGCTGCAGAACATTTTCTCTGAGATGCTGCTCTTACCCGTGCAAGAAAAAAAAATTAAATGTCAACTTCCTAATCTTTATTATCAAAGGTGATGACGGAAAATAGTCTACAGTTTGGGGAAAACATTATCACTCTAGTAACATAATTTCATTAATTTTATATTAAGTGCATCTTATGTATTTTAAGCAATCATAAAATAATTCTCTAATCTTTTCAAACATCTTTCGCATTATTCCCCATTCTTTCCTTTTCTGTTTTATTGGCTTTTCTTTCCCCTTCTCGTTAAACCACAACACACACACACACACACACACACACACACACTTCTCTATTTTGCCACTTTTAGCATCTGCCTTCTATTATGCCCCTCTCTGGAGTACCTTCTCTCCTCCCCCATGGTCTCTTTTTACTTTCCTGATTTCTGCAGGTACATGTTCTTGTATTTGAAGATTTGTAGTTAGGATCTACAAATGAAAGGATATGCAATGTTTGTCTTTTGGGGTCTGGGTTAACTCAATCAATATAATATTTCCTAATATCATCCATTTATCTGAAAAACTACTAATATCATTTTTTACAAGTGACTAGTCTATTGTATACCACAATTTTATTGTGAGCAATCAGTTGAATGTTATGTAGAAATTTTTTTCATTTCCTAAATTTTTGGAATAGAATGGCAATAAACATGGCTGAGCAAGTATCTAGAGAGCAGGATGAAGAGTTTTTGACCATATGTCAAGGAGTGGTATAGCTGGATCATACTACTTTGAGCTTGTGATCATTCTCCACATTGATTACCAGAGTGACTATACCAGTTTTCAGTCCTATAAATTAAAAATGAGTTATTCCTTTGAGTTGTTATTCAGGGTAGTCTAAGAGACTTCCAACATATTATGATCTATTGTTTTTGCCATTTTCTGTCTTCTGAACTTGAAATAAGACTCTATTTTTGAATATACTTCATACTTTAGACACTGAACTTATAAGAATCAAGCTGGAATTAGCCTAGAAACTCCTTTCCTGAAAACTAGCTCTCAGAGTATCCAATAACACCATGCAAGCTTCCAAGAGCAAAAACAACCTATAGTCCTAATCAGTTATAAAGCCTACAAACTATAATAATGATTAGAATGGTGAAATATTTTTAAAGGTATAATAGACACATATGTGTTTGGGATGGTGGTAACTAACAGCTGTCTAATTGGTATTAAGCCCACTCAAAAGGAGGAAATTCATGCACAGTACTGTTTACTTGATATATCTATAATACATATATCTATATCTATAAATACAATTGATATAGCTATAGTACAACCCCTACATCTAACTTATAGAATATCAATCACCCAGAAAGGGGTAGAAACATTGTAAAAGCAAGAGTCCATGACATCCGCTAGGAGATAGTGCCTTCTGTATATAAAGCTAAGCTGCATTTATAAATTCCAAAAAATATGGTCACCTATGTAAAATGCAAAATCAGTTGATATGACAATACAAAGAGGAGAAACCTTACACTGCCCTATCACTAGAAAAAGTACCAAAAGTAAACAATGGCTACTTAGAGATGGAGAATGAATCATCTTTTGCGTGAGCCTCCTGATGGTTATCCAACCCCAAGCTGTCAGCCCTAAACATATATATATACATATATATGTATATATATATAAATGAGCAATACTAAACAGAATCCACAGCTATATCAATAAAATAATTAAAGATGAGATCATAAACTTGAGAGGGAAGGGGTCGGAGGGATAGAAATGGTATAAATGTTGAACTCATCTATAAAATCTCCAAGAAACTTCAAATAAAAAGAATAAAATGTTATAAAATTATTTTACTTCAAAATTTTGAACTCTGGTTTATATTAAATTCATGAATGGATATTTGTCAGTTTCTAGATGTCTCAGGTATTGTTACCCTGAGGGATGAACTATGAAACAACTTCTCACCTCCCCATAAGTTTCCAATGACAATCCAAAGTTCAAACTTCCCAGTATTCACCATGGGGAACAAATTAGTTTATTATGGTTACTTATACGTCATAGGCAATGAGCTGTAGAAGGAGTGTGGTCATGTTAACCAAAGCAGCTTCTTTGGAAGAGCTGCACTTCATGTAGATGAAGGGATGCCCTGCTGTCCTGAAAGGTCTGCACTTGGTGTGGTTGATGGATTCCCAATGATTGTCACATGGAACAGTAGTCAGTACCTCTGCCCTGGGGCCTATGTACTCCCTCCCTTCCTAGAGACATGAAAGACACAACTAGGTTTGATTAGAGTAGAATTGTTTACAATTGGCTCAGAGGAGAGGCTGAACACGAAGATGAGGGACCTGCGGTCCTCCCTGCTCTCCTGTGCTGGTGGGAGTGCAAACTTGTACAGCCACTTTGGAAAGCAATATCGCACTTTATATATAGAAAAATGGGAGTCAATCTATCTCAAGATGCAGCTATACTACTCCAAAAGAATGTTCAATCACACCACAAGGAAACTTGCTCAACTATGTTCCAAAAATGTCTTGAACCTCCATACAAGTGAATTCTTTCTACATGCAAATCACCCTGACATTACTGGTAGCTACAGTGTTCTGAGGGATAAATGTAACAGCCCGGGAGTTGAGCCAACAATGTTCTTCCACACAGTTTGTGCCCTCTGGATAATCATTGACTCATCGTTCATTGAGAATTTTAATCACCCCAGTGTGATTTTATGCGTCAATATAATCAAAGCTATTCATGATAACCTATAAATTTATTTTTGTTTTTAATCTTTCTGTGAATAATATTCTGTTACAAAGGATAGAAAAGAATTGAGTTTTCTGAAACACACAAAGAAACCTGTTATTTCTGTAAGAATCAGCAAACAGGTTCCTTTGAAGGACTATCCTGCCAAGTTTTATGCCAACTTGAGAAAAACTAGAGTCATTTGCCAAGAAAAAAAAAACACAATTGGGAAAAAGCACCTATTAGATGGGTCTATAGGTAAGCCTAAGGGCATGTTCTTCGGTGATGGTTGATATGGAAGGGTTTTGCTCACCCCTGAGGTTATACTGACACTCCTGAGTTGGTGGTTCTGGGTGCTATAAGAATGTAGCTGAGCATGCTATGAGAAGCTAACCAGTAAGCAGTATTCCTCCTATCTTCTTTGTGTCAATTCCTGCTTTCTGGTTCTTGGCTTGAATGTTTGCACTGAATTCCTTCCAATATGTAGTGGTTGCTCATGTAAGCTGAAATGAACTTTTCCTTCATTCTGTTGCTTTTGGTCATGATGCTTTTTCACAGCAGTAGAAACCTTAACTACGATAAGAACCAACTCAAAGTTTTAAAAATTTTCTCAACCAAGAAGCCAAGAACTTACCCAGGCTGTGTTGGCATACATCATTAATTCCATCATTCAGAAAGTAGAGGTAGGATCTGTGAGTTTGTGGATAGCCTGGTTTATAGAGCAAGTTCTGAGATAGTCAAGGCTGCACAAAGAAACCTTGTCTTGAAAAACAAAAAAGAGAAGCCAAAGACTGTTTAGAAGAGTGCTACATAATTCAAGCTACAGAAAACAAGGACCAATTAATTATGCTTCCCTAAGATATCTTTTATTCATGTTTTAACATACTCTAAGTGATAGCCAGCTTCAACAGAATTCTTAATTTCAGAAAAAGAAACTCGATGTGAAGTTATGGGTGTGAAATATAATTGTCTATGCAGTCATCAAAACATTGTACTAAGGAAGAAAATTTCTATCCAACAGACTGACCCTGTTAGATAAAAGTCTCTGGTCTTGGTGCCTGGCATTTCCACAGAGGCAAAATATAAACTTGTTCAAGCATTGATTACTCTGTAACATGTCCAGTACAAAACTGTGCTTTTTGACATCAAATACAAATGACAAATCTGTTCTAAATACGCATGTCATAAAAATGTTTCTGGCGTGTGATGTTCAACACTGAATGAAGAAAAACAGCACAACCATCAGAAGACAGCAGGGAGACATCTAGAAGAGGCACAATACATACCCAGCACTGCCTTGTGCTTTAGAGAGTTAGTCGCGGGTCGGTGTGGAAAGGACTTTCAGAAAAGCTGACCTAGACTACTAAAAATATGCCCTCTCTATGTGATCAGGTACTGTTCCTATCCTCTACTGTCATGTGGGTGACCCCAGCTTTAAAGTGATTGTAGCCTGCACTAGGATTTGAATTTTCTAGGAATGGATTGTAATACTTAATTAGTTATTTTTAAAGGATGGAAACTGTAGCGGTAGCACACTTTTGAAACATGTGCAAAGCCCGGAGTTGAATTCAAAGCACTGAACTATATACAAGCAAATGAGAAAACAAACACCATTATAAAAGATTTTCCCGTTTTCCTATAAAGAAAAGGAAATGGACATGAATTGAAATTATCATATTAGCCTAAGTAAGCAAACTTAGAAAGACAAATATCACATTGCCTCTCATTTGTGGATATTTACATACAGGACATGAAAACAGAAGTGAGACTGCCAGAGATAACGTGTGGGAGGTCTAAGGTGAAGGGTAGGGAATGAATACGGCCAAAGGATATGACTTATGAAAAGTTCTTTGTGAAACCTATACAGACAACTGAATAAGTGAATCATAAAAATGGAATATGTGAAAGTTATATAATGTATTAAGTATGTGTCAAATGTAAGGCAGTAATTTATCTGATGAAGAAAGACTACTTGAAACCTATCAGTGTAGAAAGGTTAGTAACCTGTGAGACATATTATTCATGAACAAAATGAATTTGTAATGTGTGATATTTCATGTTTGAAGACAAATTAACTTGATAATATGTTTGCTTAAAAAATTTGCAATAGTAATGGAATGATCATAGACCCACATTCATAATACACTCATCATAGATGAAGTTTGTAACATTCATGAGATAATAAATTATCTTATTCCAGCAATCATAATCATCATGTAATCATCACCGTTTAGTCCCATGTTACTCGAGTAACACAATTAAAATTCACAGTTACTAATAAAGCCACTACTGAGTTTACACTATTGGCAAAGAACGCTTGCCCGCAACCAGACATTGGTTCCAGACAGTTAATATTTGCTAAGTACTTTTGACCAAACCACAGATCAGAGCTTCAAAACCACATAAGACAAACCTGAGTGCACTGAGATTCCCTACAGGAAGCATGTCAAGCTACCTTCCATCTTTGCTTCCAATCCTGTAGACACCAGTCTATTTTACCTGGGTTGTCCTACTCACTTGTATCTGTTTTGAGTTGACTTAAAATTTAACTCTTTAGATCTAATCTACATGGGAAGTAGAAAAAGACAAGATCTCATGAATAAATTGGGAGCAAGGGGACCTTGGGGGAGGATTGACAGGAGGAGAGAGGCAGGGAGGGGAGCAGAGAAAAATGTAGAGCTCAATAAAAATCAATTAAAAAAATTAACTCATTCCCAGAACTCCTAGCCTAGGAAGAATTTCTTTAAAATGTCTACTGATTCCTTCATAGAAAGATGAGTAAAGATGAGCTTTTCTCTTTTCATTTTTTTTTTCAGCGTGGTAAAGCTTGTACAGTTCTCAATTAGTTCTCAATTGTGAGAAATATATTGCTGTTGGAGAAAATATGGTATAGTCTCTCTAGAGCATAATTTAACAATGGCTAAAAGGTTTTCTGTTGTACATATAATTTTGAGTTGAATGATCAGTGTCTTATAACATATACAAAGTATCTCATATAATGTTGAGATATTATCTGTGACATATAAAAACAGTAGGATTTTTTTTGCTTAATCTTTATCAGAGAATGATTCAAGATTTAAACTTATAGAATTTTGTCTTCTTTCAGGATACTGGAGAAACTCAACATTAATACCTTTGTTTCTTTAATTATTTGGTCCCATATTGCAGCATGGTTTGGAACTTTTTTAATTTTATTTTTAAAACAATCTTATTTTATATACCAATCCCAGTTCCCTCTAACTCCAGTTCTCCCATTACCTCCATCTTCTCCCCATCCTACCCACTATCCCACTATCCAGTGGGTAGTCAACAAAGTTTAATACATCATTTTGAGGCAGGACCAAGGTCCTCCATCCTGTATCTAAGATGAACAAGGTATCCCTCCATAGGAAATGGGCTCCAAAGAGCCAGTTCATGCACTAGGGACAAATCCTGATTCCACTGCCAGTACCCCACTATTGACTCAAAAGCTATAGGCCACACCTGAAATGATCACATAACCTTCCAGACAGGCTGTTGACCTAACCTAACAAAAGGTCAGGATGTTGCTTTGCTCCTTTCTTTGTAATTAGGAGGATGCCTATAAAGAGGTGCTAATTCAGCCTATGAGACAGGTAGCATACTGACCAGGAAGATGTGACAACAAGCACAGGTAGATGTGGACATGGCTAAAAGCCATTCACCTGGTTAACTAGGAAACAGAATGATAATGATTTCCCCCCTCAGTTTATGTTTTGATATATAAGGCTGTTTGGGAAAAAAAAAAGGAATTCTCCAAGATGTAAGCTCAGGACTTCATGAGAAACCACTGAGAATCTCCCTCCCGATAAAGCCATGTGGCCATGTGAGTTGTGTCTTTATTCCTGCACCTCCACACCAGTCCAGAGAGAGATAGTTTATGTTGGGGCCTGGTTGAGAGAAATAATGTCTGGCCCAGGCTAGCACCAGACTCCGACACCCCACAAACTGCTAAATCCACAGAACTGCTACTCATAATCAGAGGGCCTAGTTTGTTCTTACGCATATTCCCCAGCTGTCAGTCCCACTAGCTTGAGTGAACCTGACATCTTAAAATAATGATATTGTAGTTGAAACCACATTTCTGTCAATTTTTAATAATCTTTAGTTATGTGGTCCAATATTGTAACATGGCTTTGAACAACATATTAAAATAATGATGTTGTAGTTGAAACCATATTTTTTGTCAATTTTGAATAATCTTTTCCTGAAATAAGGAACAGATTCATAGTTTCCCCAAACCATAGTAGTGCTGGCTGTTATAATTAATTTTGCTGTAGTTTGTTACTTAAAATCAGTATAAAAAATTGTGAACATGTGTCATCAATATGCCTGTCATAGTTATTCTGAATTTAAATTTTGTGAACTTGATCTATTATGTTCTAATATAGCTGTATTGTCAACAAATGTATTCTTATTAGACAGCTTTCAATTTGCTGAGCTAAGTATTTGATATTTACATCATCTTACAAGAGGAAAAATTTTCTGTTTTGTTAATGATGGTCACCAATTCTTCAGCAGTATAGTTCTTACTATGCTAGCAGCAAAAATATGCACTTCATTCCTGAGACAAAGTTTGTAATCGAGACATTGGTACTACTATTGCAGTGCCTCTCTTTTACTTTCAGGCTTCAGGGGCCCCAGCTTGGATGTGTTGGATACCTGGGACAGCTAAGAATCTGAGTCCAGGACAGCAATGATTTGTGTTCCAAATGGCCTAACTGTTGTACCTGAATGTGATTCAGGATAGTTAATTATGGCGGTTCGAAAGAAAATAAATGCAATATTAGGAGGTGTGACCTTGTTGAAGGAAGTGTGTCTCTGTTGCGGGGGAGGGAAACTTTGAGATCTTCTTCTTTAAGCTTCCCTCACTGTGACATTCTTGTTGCCTACAAGATGTAACCTCTCTGCTCCAGCACCACATCTACCTGCATGCTGCCTTGCTCCTCTTCATGATCATAAGGGACTGAACCTCTGAAATTGCAAGCAAACTATGTTGAATTAAATGTTTTCTTCATAAGAGTTGCCATGGTTATGGTGTCTCTTCACAACAATAGTAAACCCTAACAAAGATACTGATGTATTTGAGATAATGATTTCAGTTGGATTCTCAGCAGAAACAGTAGCACTTGTTCATAAAATGAGTCTCAGGATAGGATGTGCTCACATTTTCCCTTTCATCCCTCTACCAGAGACTAAAGTTCTGTCTTTGTGCATGCTAAATAAGTACTCTGTTGGTCAGCTGCATCAATCTGGTTAGCCAGATCAATATGCTAAGTGTTTTTTTCTTATGGTACAAGTACAGAAACCTAGCTGAAAATCAGGAACACACACATTCGTTCTCTCTCTGCTCTTGACTGCAGATATCTTGTGATGAGCTGTTTCAATTTCCTGCCAATATCACTTCTCAGATATGGACTGTAATCTGGAACTGTGAACTAAAATAAAATTTTTCTCTCATAAGTAGTTTTTTTTTGGTCAGGGTTCTTTTCATAATAACAGAAATGAAACCAGAATTGGCACTGACCACACTAGTATGGCCCTGTCATTATAATCCTATTTAACCTTTGGTCCTTAGAAACCCTATGTTCCAATACACTCATGTTAGATTTAGAGTTTCAACATATGAATCTTATGAACAAGGACAGAGACAAAAGTTCTATCTGTAGTAGATGGGAAAGCATTTAAGTCATTAGCTTTTGGAAGCTTCCTAGTCAAGTCTTTGTTTCTATTATGGCCCAAAAGACAACTACTCTCTAAGACACAAAAAATTTGGACCGTATGCATTAGGTAACTAGAGGTAGGTCATTTCTAAAATGGAAACAAACAAACAACTTAACAAAAGAAACGAGATAATGAAGTGATGAGGGAAATCAAAAGAGACGGGCCTGATAGAAATCAGCAGGTATGATGAAAAGGAGTACATAAAATGCTAGCGGATAAAAAAAGATAATCTCATCATTAATCTGAAAATCTGCCAACACTGCTCTGAGCAGTAATTATTCAGGGAGGTTTTAAGAATTTTAAACATTTTAAAAGGTCAAGTTGTTCTACTCAGGATTAGCGTCATGGCAGAGTGCTTTAGCATTTGAGTAATAATTGACTTAAAAGCAATTTTATCCTCAGAGTGAAGTGTCTGCAAATTAACAAACTGCTCTAAATACAAGGCTAATTTTTTTCTTTTTAGACGTTGGTAGGCGAGATACACATGCAATCATACTGACATGGTATACAATTTCTCAGAAATGTACAGTACTAGTGCTAGAAACATATAAAATAGAAATCCATATTTAAAAAGAAATTTTAATTTTCTCTTTTATACATAACATATGTTTCTGTTTCTGACTTCACATGCAAGAGTAGCTGTCAGCATTTCTTAAAATACAAGAAATATCATTAAAAAAAACCCTGTCATGTGGCATATCTGTGATTAATATAATGTAACATAGCATCATTTGTTATGATTCAAGTTTCTGAAGTGTCTTCTGATTTAATTAATAATTATAATTAATAGTAAATTGTTTGAAAATTATTATTATTTTATCATTCTATTAAAACAAAGCTTTACTGGTTCATAAAATAACCAAAGTTCAGCATTAGTAAAATGGGTACTTTTTTTTACATTTCCATTAACTCTATTGTAAATCCATTTATGATATTCCACTTATTGCATTGTAAGGCAAGAAAAAGCTTTGCTGAGAAACTCTAACCTAAAACCTTTAAATTACTGTGTGGTATTTGTGCTCCCTTTATCCCTTTCTTTATCCCCTTGTTTCTGAGCCTCCACCCTACCCGAGTTCTTGACATTCGAATCCTTCCTGCACCTCTATGCTATAAAGGCTTTGTTTTAAGTATAAGTTTATTTTCACCTTGTTTGCTTTAAAGATTTCAACGTTTAGTTTTTCTCTAACCTGATCTTAAAATTTTTATTCACAAAGTACTCTTGAGTAGAAAATAATCTGGTAAAATCTACAATCACAATTCTCTAATCATTTCTACTTAACTTCCAACAAACTAGGAAGGCCTCCTCATCACAAATTCTAATTAGCCTTGTTTGATATGTGTGGAAATATGCATAAATTGCTTCATTATATCCCTTAAGAACAAAGTGTTGAGAAATACATATGTATATATGCATGCTTTCAACATTTGAAAATGGAATCTTACCTACAAAAATCATAGTAAAGGGAAGGGAGCAGAGAAAAATGTATAGCTCAATAAAATCAATTAAAATCATAGTAAAATGAGTTAGTGCAGAAATGTGAATAACAGAAGAGAGTAATTTTCACACAAAATCTGCTAGCTGGGTCAGGAACTTAAGGCTGTATGAAGGACCAGTGAGAATAATAAAGTAGAGATGAGTCCATATCTATGTATATTGCTTGGATATCACTAGTATAGATTATGATGTCACAATATTATTTACATGCAAAGATGACTAAATCTAGAAAAGCTGTTCTGTTCATAACATCTAACCTCTCCCCTGAAAGTCATATAGATAATCAAAGACAGTAAACAAAATCACCTGGAACACAGAGAAGTAGCTCATCCCATATAGTGTTATTTCCATTAAATTGAGGAGCTATATCAATGACACTACAGGGCTTTTTTTGAGAACACATCACACTAAGAATAAGGCGGTTGCTGGGAAAAGAAAGTGAGGGCCTGTGGTCTTAACAATAAAGGCATGTAGACAAGATTTTATAAAATATATAAACTAAAAATAAAAAACTTACAACCTAAGTTTGGGCATACTTTGGTGCCTTTGTCTTAAAAAATAAGTTTGTTTATTTATGTAATGTGCTTGTGTGTGTGTGTGAGAGAGAGAGAGAATGGACACGTGTGTGTGCATGTCTGTATGTATGAGCACAGGTACCCTAGCATGCATATGGAGGTGAGAGGACAACTTGAAATTGGGACTCCCTTCTAATATAGATGGAACTCAATTGTTAGGTGTGACAATGAGCATCTGTACCCTGACTGAACATTAATACTGCAGTTTCAACATATTCTAAACATTTTTAACCATAACTTTTCTTTTAAAACAAATTTCTACAGTTAAACTAGAACACAATATTCAGGCTAACATCTATATAAAATATGATAATTTTTATAATATAATGAAAAAATGAGCTAATTGTACAGATAAAAAATAATAATTTCACAATTTTTAGTGAAAAATCTTATTTGAACAAGAAGTGCCATGGGTCATAAAACACAGAACTCAGTAAGCAAGGGTCACAATATTTAACCTCTTTTTAAAGGTCTTACGTCCATTTATATGTTTTCTGCCAAGTAAATCTTGGAAATCTTAGGTTGCTGATGTGCCAGCTTCTTACCTCAGAATATATATGCACATAGATATAATTATGTATATAATAAAATTCAATATAATCTATACAAACATATATTAACAACACCAAGATGTTTGTATTAAAATGTTTCTTTCTTCTCTATTTTATAATTCCTTTGCAGAAAAAAAAATTCATAAAACAAAATTGATTGGAGAGGGTTCCTGTAATGGAACCTGATTTGATGAGTTACATATCACTCGCTCTCCATGGAGTTCCACTGAAGCCAAGAACTGGGTTTTAAGGTAGCATTGAATACGGATTGAGTAGGATGACCATTCCCTTGAGCAATACTCTAGAACCTAAGAGAGTGTACACTTTCAATAAGGATAATTATCATATAGACATAGTTAAAGCCAAAAAGAAAATCTTTATTGTTGGCCAGTGGTAGTATGGGGAATTTGCCCAATTCATGCAGTCCTGAGACTTGCTGCTCTTTGTTTTTTATAACCAAAGTCTATATCCTGGCTGTCACACTTCAATTAACAAGCAGAATTACAGAAAAAAAAAGACATGGTTAGTACATTTAGATTTTTTTTTAATTTGGGGATTATTCTGAACTATAGACTAGATCTTTGTTTTTATTTTGCAGGCATTGAGTCCTCTGGATTTTCAGGTCAAAATAGTCTTTTAATGTGGTGTCAGTTATGTGTAGGTTTGGAGTCTTGTTACACTATGGATGTCTCCAGATTCCCCCGCAAGAAACAGAAATACTTACAACATGCACAGCTAAGTCTGCAGCATCCCCTCTGGTCACTATGGAAGGTATTTCCCTCTTCATGATGAGAACTGCTATGTTCTTGCTTGAAGTCGTTTCCTCTCCATCAGAGTGTGTGGGTAGTGAGCACATGTAGGCTAAGCATGTCTTTCGTGTAGCAGGTTGAAGTTCTCTGCCTGTTTCACCACCATTAGCACCATCCAGGGAATCACTAGAAATGCAATGTTTATTGTCTTCCCTAAGGGATGGACAGCATCAGCAGCACTAGCATGGCAGTAAGTAAAACTGGCTTTACAAGCTCTCAGAGAATCCA